>NW_020536999.1:78168169-78194496 GCF_003426905.1 Ctenocephalides felis
CACTTTGGCCAACTGTAATTAAACGATTCATCATCGCATTCCTTAGATTTATTCTCGCTCAACAAGAAATCATGAATAAAAAATATACTTAATAGCACATGTATTAAAACGATTTTGTATCGTACTGAGGATTTGTAAATTATAAAAAAATACAACCTAAACAATTTCTAGATTCACTAAAACAACACGAGTTATGCTTTTTATGTGTTGAATTGACATGCAAGACTATCAAATGAAAATATATACTATATATATATATATACGATAAATTAAAACTATATTATTTCATTTTAATATATTCAATATATATTCGGCTGCTTTTTTCTTTATTATCTTTCAGGTTGTTTGCCATACCAACACTTATTCTTTTCTTATATTTCAAAATGTACAATTTGATATTTTGGGTATGATTAATTACCTACGATCGAGTCGTATTAGAATCAAAATATAATATCCACAAACATTTGAATAAATATCATGATAGACGAATCTGTATATAATATGAAAAACTCCTATCATTGTAAACGAATTCGTTTAAAGTTTTAAAAATAGATGACTTTAATGTCACGATTTTAATTCACAATAAAGCAGTTCAATATCAGAGTCATTGCGAAGAAGAGCATTCAGAAACTGAGAAGCAGAGAGAAACTGAAAAACCATTCAGAAACTGAAGAGCAAGAGCCGCCAGCCACTAATGAAGACGAAGCTGGAACAGGTAACGATGGATCACAGAAGATCTACACAAGATTAGAGTCGTCGCGGAAGAAAAAATCTCTCAACCAAACGAAACCACATTGCGAGCGGATAGTGCATTATTAGAAACAAACCCACAGGATGAAGCAGTTTCAGGTCGAGGCCTGCCGTAGGATTGAGGTGATCACAACACCGACTGACCTGAAAGAGAGATCATAGATTTGTCCAGCAAAAAAAGAAACCACTGGAAAGCTCGGAAAGCCAGAAACAAATTCATCTTGATTCATGTAGTACATGTCAACAGTGGTGGCTACATAGAACCTCAATGACGAGCATGAATCTGTAATCATAAAAGATAAATCTTTTTGGCGTCAAGTACTCTCAAGACTTCTTGTGACACTTAAAAAAAAGTGCATGGTGATGTATTAAGCTCCAGAGAAACTTTGAGATAATAGAAAATATGACCCTATATTGCATGAATTAGTAAGTAAACCAAACAGCCAGGTAAAATACTTACGTCCAATAATATAATATAAATTGAGCTGGTATCTGCCCTGACTCTAGAAGTACAAAATGCAGTCATAAATGCAATAAATGCGCACTATTCTACTCGATTATATCGATACAACAAAACCATTTCAAAAATTGATCAAATTTGTAAACTTTTCCTTTATGTTGTATGATAGATTTGATCATATCCACACAACATCAGAATCCATTTGGTAATAACAGAGAAATAGGTCCTGAACACAATCGCTGACCTTGCTGTAAAACTCATGGACGTATGTGCTTCCAACTACGCCATGGCCTCCAGCAAGGACACCACAGACAATAAACTAGATAAGCTAAAAAATATTCTCACATTGGCTCTAAAAGAAATACAGAAACTGAAACCTGTACAACAAGTACAACAACAAGAAATAGAGCAGCTAAAGTCCAGATCCAATCAATATAATCAATCCAACCAATTCCACAGGAGACCAAGATCCAGAACACCGTCAAGAAGTAATTGTGGTACTATCACATAAGGTTTGGAGACAGGAGCAAAAAGTGCACACACCCAACGTCTGTTCAGTAGCAAACTCAATCCGAAAAACTAAAGCCACCAGCCGAAAAATATGGAAAATACAGGTGGTGCGGGGATTATCGTAGATTAAATGCCAACAAATATCCTCCACCACTTATTCAAGATGGGTGTTCCCATTACTCCATGATAAGAAAATTTTCTCGACACTTGATTTATTCAAAACTTACCGTCAGGTTCCTATGGATGAGAAAAACATTCAAAAACAGCAATATAACACCCTGAGGACTCTACTTAGCAATGCCATTTGGACTCAAGAATGCAACAAACGTTTGAAAGATTCATAAACCATATATTCGGAGGATTTGACTTCGTATTTATTCATATAGATGACATTCATGTCATGACTAAGAATGAACAGGAATATCAAGAACTCGTCTAGTATTTGAAAAGCTACAAAAACATTAACTTTCAATCAATACAGAAAAATGCAGACTAGAAAAAACAGAAGTTGATTTTCTCGGTTACAGGATCAATACCAAGGGCTATGCACAGATAGAATAACGAAGATTTTAGAATTTTCAAAGTCAACAACAGTAGTGGAACATTGATGATTACTGGCATGGCCAATTACTATAAGAGGTCAGTGCCAGCATCAGGTAGAATACAAATACCACTTAACGCCTTTCTAACATAAAAAAATTACAAAACACCTATATCATAGAACTCTGAAGCTGAAAAGCGTTGAGAACTTAAGAGAAGCCTATCAAATAGTATATTACTACACTATCCTGCAGCATCAGCCAATCTTTGTCTCACCACATTGCATCGATAGCCATTGGAGCCGTTCTGGAGCAGAAGGAAATTGGAACCTTGTGCCCTTTTAAAGCTTAATGCAAATGTTAACAAGGGGAAAATTGCTTAACTGCATCTAACGATAAATAGAAGTACCAAGGTAGGTGCTCGAAATGAATATGGCAAAACAACACTTCATGCTGCTATTTTAAACAAATGTCAACATTGTTGAAGTTCTTTTGAGGCATAACGCAAATGTTAACTGTAGTAAAGGATGACATTACCTTGCTTAATTCGCTCAGCGCGATTGCATGCAGAGAATAAATTATCTATTAATTACATCCAACGACTTAAATTTAAAAAAATATTCATTAAGATCATCCACAAAAATATTGTGGATGATAGAGAGATTATATCGAAAGATCTAAGGTATGATTATTTGCATTTCACAGCCAGAGACTATGATCAATGCTTTGAATCAGTGATGCACTTAATCAGAAAAATATTGACCGAGTTATAAAAAATAAGCTTGTGATGTTTTACATTTAAAAATATGTTAGTGATGATATGACAGATACAATGGAAAGATGAAACAAAAAATCTAAAAATTCGATCAATTCTTACCTATGTAAATGCATGGATACAAAATAATGACTCTGGTGCAAAACTAAAAATAGGTTTGTATCCTAACCATAAAGTAGCTAAATATTTTATTTCTATATACACCCTTCAAGTATAACAGGAATATATCATATACTATAGAATTTTTAGGTAAATATGCCATTAAATTTAATAATTTCTTCACTTTGTATGAAAATGAGTGATTAGATGTGATAATCATTGACTCTTATTTAGCATCAATTGAATGTAGTAGCAAACATTCAAAATTTTTTATTCAAATAATTAAAGAATGCATCGGGACATCAGTTGTCCAGACTATCGTGAGACGTTTGATAATACAGAATAGAAGGCCAATATATGCACAGCACCTGTCCTATTTTATACATAAATTAAATTAATTTAATTTTTATGCATAAATGCAATAAATTGTTTTCAATTAAAATAAATTTCTTTAAATTTCAATATTTAAAAAAATTAAAAATAGCCATTGGCTCGTAGTTTTAATAGATACAGATAAAAAACAATTCATTGTTATTAATCCTTGCATTAATGCTATAAACTGTAATATGATTTTTAGTCAATTTCGTAAAAGCTGTTTAACTTATAAAGAAAAATTGCAATAAATTCCAAGTTTTCATAAAATAATTTCTCCTCAACAGACCTATAATTATAGTCGGGGACTTTTTACAATAAAAAATGCATACCGTATATTATGTTTAACATTGAATTAAATTATATAATAAAACCGAAAATGAAATTCATGATATAAACAAACTAAATTCTGAATTATCACTTATCAAATTCAAAAATAATTGTAATGTCAAATTAAAGTCTTCTAGTGATTCACAAATCAGCTGTGGCATGTGTAGTCTCGGGATGCACTTTAATTGTGATGAAAGTGTATATTCACAAACTATATCGCCAAGAGCTTTAGAAAGTCCTAATTTGAAATATTTATGTGAACTTTGTTAACTGCACAAAATACATAAAACTTATACAAAAGAAAATAAAATACTGTCAGCATAAGATAACCAAAATTCTCTATATGAGATAACTGGTATTAATGAGATATAAAATTACAATACTTTTCAACAATCTATTTAAAGACAGTATATATCGATTAAATCGATAATTAGAGTCACTAAACTTTAAATTAAAATCACCTGCAGCTTTAATAATATCAACGAGGGAAGACAGAGTCATGGCAAAGTATGAACATGTCAAACGACGCTCAGGCAGTGGATATGATCATTGAACGAACGTTCACAGAATTCATTCACTATGTCATTTATAGAAACTATGCCAAGTGCACATGGGAGGAATTGACTGCAAAATTGCTAAAATATCCTTTTGAAAAATGTGTTTACGTCGCCAAACAAAAGATCTGCACTCATCTCACAATATAAAAACACATACAAACAAACAGTTACAACCACTTGTGAATGAGAATATAAGCCTAAGGCTTAAAGAAATTGGCCTGCTAACCTGATCAAATAATCACTGTCAGCCATTCTTCACGGATAGTTACTCAATGGAGGCATCCCAAAATATTTATTTTCTTTCAGTATGCAAAAAAATACAAAAAAATTTTATAAATCTCATATTGGAAGTACGTATGCGTGCGAACAATTTCATTACTTAAACTAGCTGTAAGTGGAATTCTGTCTTAAGGCAAATTGCTGGAACTTCCCGTACCAAAAATTATTATTTTTTTAAAAACAATTAACATTTTTGAAAAAATTTTACTTCGAAAAAATAAGATTTTTGAGAAACTATAAATTGGACAAAAAAAATTTTTTTTTTAAATTTTTTTTTGAAAAAAATTTTTTTTCTTTATTTTGACATATTTTGGAAGATCTAAACTTTTTTTCAAAGCAATCGTACTGCTTTAACTGCATAAAGACGAAATATCAAAGCGCGTAAGCGCCGCGTCGCCGTCTAACGCGTAAACATTGGTACGGAACCCATAGGAATGTAAACCAAATTTATACTTATTGTTAAAATCACTAAAAAATATCTGATAATTTGATGTGCAAATGTCTAATGATCATTTTTGACCGCCAAATGGCATTTTTTTTACTTTTTTCATTAGATCTCCGAAACCGCTAGACCTGCCTTCATGCAAATTTGATCGGTTCTTCACCTTGTCAATACAAATAAAATGCTTTTTGAATTATTAAAATCGGACGCTCCGTTCTCTTAAAAACTGAGTTACCGTTTTCGGCACTTTTTGCCCCGTATCTTCGAAACGGCTAGACCTGCCTTCGCCAAAAACTAATCAGCACGTCTCCTTATAAATACGAATCGAATGTTCTTTGAAATATTCAAATCAATTGATCGGTGTTCCCGAAATCGTCGACGAAAATTTGTATCCGCATATACATACGCACACATACATACACACACACACACACACACACACATACATCCATTTTTTCTAAGGTATGCCAAAATATTCAGAAACCTTTGAAACGTCGAGAAATGCAAAAATTTTCATTTTCGAGTTATTTTTTATACTAATAATTTGCTAGAAATATTTTTTGTGGGGTCATCATATAATAGTGCAACCCGTCATAAAATTTTGAAAAGGTTGCTCGCCCTTGATTTATACAATGTAACAAATGTATTTAGAAAGAAAGTAAGAAGAATAAATACACAAAAAAACATTGAGGCAGAAGTTACAAACTGGCATATAATGAAAATTTTTCTTATCCACCAGCAACATTAAATATGAGAGCTCGTCTTTTTTCCTTAAAGCATAAAACCATAAAAGTTTTCCAAGCATAAAACGTCACTGGGTGCAACCTGTTGCATTTTACTTATCGAATTGAGTTATGAATAGCATTAATTTGAAATGTATTGTTGTAGATGATAAAAGAAAACTATTAAGTATTGGTCTAAATGTTATAGTAATAGGTTGAAATCAGTTTGCTGCTAATTGCAAAACTATAAATGTGCTTCTTCAATAGATACTGAGGAACTATATAAAACACGAAATCTCGTCTGGCATAAACTTATATTTGAAATAGATGGCCAGTTATGATATAGTTCTTTTGGATGATTCTCCACAATAGCTAAAATAAGAAATAACTTTAGATTTATAGATCAAAAAGGAGAGGCATACGAAGCATGTTGGAAAGATATCAGATTATTATGACTTTTATAACAATTTTGTATGTTTTGCCATTGCACTACTTTAACGGAACACCTCGATGAAACAAAAATAAAAAATGAAGGTTAGCTTGGCAGCACAAGTATTTCAAAAGTTATAGCTCTTAGACTTCAATATTTCAATGTACATTCTCATGAAACAAATGTGAGCACTACTTCAGAAGGTACTGATAAACTTTTGGAGTTCATGAATTGTCTTTTTGATAATGTCAATTATTTAGCTCATTTTCCATCAAATGACAATATATTTCGTTGTGCCAATTATCATAATTATGTGCCAAACTGCAATGCAAGTGTTATTCTCAATGCATTTTATTAAAACAGATTATATTATGAAAACTTCTACAATTGAAAATTAAATTAGAACCATAGATGATTTGGAACATATTTGGGAAAAATTCAAATTCAATTAATTGATTTAATCACTTGCGTATGCAAAATTTTAATCAGAACACCCTGGAAGACTTTTTTGGCAACATAAGAAGGCAAGGTGGACATATTAAAAATCCAAATCCTTATTCTTGAGGTAATTGTGATAATAAATTAAATTATTTGGACTATATTTTGTTTACTTTTTAATTTTAGTATAATTTAATATATATATATATATATATATATATATATATATATAATCTCTCTATAATATCTATATAATCTCATTTTCTGTAGTCTTAACTAAAGATGTTGCAAAGGTGTTAAAATTCTCCACGTTGCAAACGATACCCGTGGAGTACGTACTGATTTTATTCACGGGTAGTCACAAAAAATCAAAAATGGAAAAAATGACAATGTAAGTAATTTAAATCCAATTCTTTAGTGTTCAGGACGTGTACATATTTCTATTTTTTACTGTGATAGATTTAATACTGAAAATCCGAGGCCGGACGGTGTCGGGGACGTCGCCTGGACCACAACCTACTTGGGACATGCAGTGGCATTATGTGCCATTGCATATGACGATGAAGGTATAAATATAAATATACAAACTAAAAAATCTAAATCTTATATATAAGTATATATAAGGAACTTATATGCAAATTTAAGCAATTTTTCATTATAATTTTTCTTATGGCAGATTGCGAGCTCCAGATAGTTGAAGAAGTGTTGAACAAAATTCAGGCAGCAATCAGAGAAGAGTGGAAGACGGTGGCTTTGCTGCCGTTTGAAATGCCATACCACACAAATATATTTATTGACCTATTCAATAAAATAATGATAAATACTGAGGGCGTTAGCCTTCGAATTTATCTTGACAAGGTAATGTAGCATTTATATAATATTATATAAATACATTCGTAAATATACTTAGCTATAAGTTGTTATAATATTATTACTTTAGTCCCTACTGTGCTAGCACCTTTAACATTAGTGAAAGTGTTGAAGAGGTGCAAATCCATGGATAATTGCAATTATCATGACATTGCATGTCAAGACTCCCAAGATAAAAGCGCTTCTGCTAGTATTGACAAGATGAAGTGCTTTGTATTCCGCTTCCACATGTTTCTGACTATTTTAATATTGAGGAAGAAGCGTATGATATTCCAGAATTACCTTTGAAGTGCGAGCTAGGAAATCTGTTTCAGAGAAACAACATTACGATGCAGTGTATGACACAACTGCTGGGTATTCTAAGACGCCATGAGCACAAAAATGAATTACCGGCCGATGCTCGCACGTCATTGGGCACTCCAAAATATGCCACCGATCGTATAAAATTAATTAACGGTGGTTCATACATTCATTTTGGGGTAGAAGAACGTATTCCACATTCTATTGACGAAGAGGGTTCGGCTAGTGCCTTTTGGCCCATATCTCTGATGTTAGATTCCACAAAAGGTTTAACCATTTCTGGTAGGGGTGCATCATGGAAATGGTAAACCAGACGATGCAAACATTTTCCTTAAGTCTTTTGTGGAAGAAATGAAAGTGTTACAACAACATGGTTTAATTTGTCTCAATAGAAATTGTCATGTTTATGTACTCTGTTAGTCCTGCGCGTGCGTTCATTACAAAGACAACTGGGCATGCGGGTTATGAAAGCTGCTCCAAATGTATTCAAAGAGAAGAGTTTTCAACCCATGTCATTTTAAATAACACATTTTCAGATCTTCGAACAGATAAATCTTTTCGCATGAGGACGAACCCAAGACATCACACAGGTGACTCCCTTTTGGAGAAATTAAATATCGGAATGGTATCTCAAATAGCACTCAACTACATGCATATTGTCTGCCTGGGTATCACCAAGAGACTTTTAAGGCTCTGGGTAAAAGGAACGAGAGACGTCAAATTAGGTGACAAAACCAGCGATACAGTGAGCGAATATTTACTAAAATTTAAAGCTCACATTCCAGCAGAATTTTCGAGATTACCCAGAGCGCTTAAAGACTACATGAACTGGAAAGCCAAACTACATAAATTTTATACAACTTAGTTTAGGAATCAGGATCTTGTGATCCTGAAACCTGTATTGAGAAAAATGATATAGCTAAAAATATCCTCATTAAATTTGTGAATGAATACCCCAAACTATATGCAGCTGGCGGATTAACGTACAACACCCATAACCTAATACATATTGCAAATGATGTTTTGGCCTTCAAATGTAGTTTGGACGGGTTCAGTTGTTTTCCCTTTGAAAACTATTTTAAAAGTATTCAAGGGAAGCTCCAGAACTCGCCTAAACCTCTTCAGTAACTGGTTAACAGATTGGCTGAAGAGAAGTTGCTGGAAACCACCATGGCCGCAAATGACCAGCTTTACCCAAGAATACAATATGGAAGGACAAATCTCATAAAAATACTATTCAAAGATGTTTTAATAACCAATCGATTGTCAAACAATTTATGTATAGATTCAGATCATAAATTATTGCTAATTTATGCTAATTTATGAGCATATTTATGATCTTAATAGAATTGTTTGTTCAGTAATTACAGATATCAAGCCATTATTTATAATTCCATGTGATTCTAGAGATTTTGATATATGCTTATATGATTTAAATTGTAATAAAGGCATTAAATTTACGATCCCCGCTAAGAAAATTAAAAAAAGTCTTAATTTACCCTATTTTATTAATGGCTTTTTTGTTTCTATGCCATTTCTATGGAATTATAAATAATGGCTTGATATCTATAATTACTAAGCAAAATTCAAAATCATAAATTATTGCTAATTCAATATATTTATGATCTGAACAGAAATGACCTCAGAATCAAACTGAACAGATTGATCAGAACATGAAATGACATTCCACTTTTTTTCATGTCAAAATTTATTTGAATTTATAAACATTGATTTTTATTTAGATTTAAGATTTTGAATATAGCATTTCATCTAATTTGGATATAAATGTTGGATTTATTTATATATGTATATGTTTTTGAATTATATTTTTTTATCTGTCAATTTTTTTTTCAAAAATCATAAATCTTCTTTTCTCGAACTGTACATAAATTTTGACATTTGTCATTTTAGTGTTTTGTTTTTTTTTAGTCATTTTCTGTCAAAATCATTAGTCTTCTTGTTATGCACATTATTATATTGTTGTTATACCATGATTATATATTATATTACTTTATTATTGTTATATTATTCTCATTTTAATTTGATATTACTTGTTAGATTTGAGACAATTGATTATTGTAAGAATAATTTTGTTACTTTATTCATAATAATACGTGATGCTTGCATCCCGGGGGAACATGGACAAAATTATTCATGCTTACAATTTTAAAAAACCGCGCGTCAGCGTCATATATGTTGATAACTTGTCAGGCAATCACAATGTTCGCGTTGGCATAACCTGTCGCAACTTATGTATAGACTTTATAAAATACCTTCGCTTTCATTACAATCAGCCGAAGAAGAAACATCATTGAATATATACTTATTAATAAGTCTTCCAGTGTTTTACTCTACAAAATAAAATGTTATAGAAAATATAAGTCAAATGTTGGTTCATTAGAAATGAGAATAGTGAAGGCTATGTGGATTGTCATCAAAAATGACATGAATATTAATTTTGGCACTATATTTACTGAAGACAATATTGTAACGACAATTGGCATTGTTGTCAAAGGGTTGCGCAACCCTCAGTGCAGATTGACTCCCCCACCTGCTTCTACTAGGGTCCCTGCAATATGAAGTCCAAGTTCAGGGTTGAAAAAGAATCATTAAGAATTGTAACATTCTCTGAGGAGGTCGGTCGGTTCCGGGCCGCGAGCCCTTGGACCGACCCGCTTTGTGTATAGTGGAGTGTGTGTTGTGCCAGGAGTGGAGAACCCGTTCCAGCAAAGGTCAGATATATTATGTATTAGCTATTCCCTCCGTTAGTATAATCCGTTATCCGCGTAGTATATTCCGATACTCCGTTATACTATGCTCAGTTAGTATAGTAAGGATAAGAATGTATCAGTACGTTAGGTTTTAGGCCGAGGGCATGGCAGTAAGCGATCACACCTGTAATATTAAAGTAACATTAAAATAAGCTAAAAGTACATTCTGTTTCATTCGCGTAGTTAGTTGGTTTAGTTTCCAAAGGTAATTACAGCGTTGTTTATAGAAGTCGGGTTAAGGAGTTGGTGTAACCCTTTCGTAATAGAGATGCAACGCTAAGATGTAATATTTGGCAGTCATTGCATACCCCCGAGAAGGGGGCATCAACCCCTCTCGCCACAATGATGGAAGCGCATTCGATCCCCCATAAACCCCCTTTACAAATTTTTAAAATTTTTATTAATTAATTTAGAATTTTTATTAAAAGCTAAGCGAGTCGCTCCCACTAGTTGCGCTTTCGTTCTATGTAAATATTTAAGAAAGTTGTTTGTTGTTAGACTACGTTTTTCGGTAAATTTAGGAAATCTAAAATTTAAATATTGCGTAAATAATGTGGTAATTATAATTGTATTTTCCACGTGTATTACTATTTGTGTTTATCTGTGCATTTTCATTCTTATTGTGTACTTTTCTCGGTGACGTGGTAATTTTAATTTTAGTAGAATTTTACTACGTTGAAGATTGATTTTTATTTTTTTAATATGTTTTGAGTATGGAATTTTAATAAATGTAATAATCTAGTTTAAATTTATTAAACCAAATATATTGTTTTGGTTGCGGTTTACTAATTTTAAGTTTAATAATCATTCGTCATTTGACACTCGAAGCGTACGGACGTGCCTAGCGCTAGCGTTGTTCACTGTTGTGACCTTTAGACTGACAGATACATAACCTTACCGCGTTTTGTGCTGATTTTGTTTGTCGTTCCTTTTTTGATTTGTGTATATTGTTGTCTACTTATTTTCTATTTATTGTATTACAAATATTTTCATTTTCCATCTGTGCAAAAAGTGAAAGTTTTTTCCAAGCCCTATTGTAGGCCCCTGCACCGACGGATATATAACCTCACCGAGTTTTGTGTTGAATTTGTGTTTGCTATTTGTGTTCAATTGAGTGAATTGTTATTTATATTTTGTCTATTTGATTTATTTACTTTTTTCTCATTTTTTTTAGATAGTGGTTTGTACAATGGTTTTTACTAGAAGCCAAGTTTTCAATTCTAGTACCATCCAATTGGATGAATCAGTAGTCGGGTGCCCTGGCTGCAGGTTGAAGGACTCGTTGATTAACGATCTGAGAGAGCAACTGTCATCTTCCAAGGCCAGTGTAGATAGTCTTGAGCTCAGAATAAACAAAGCCAGTGGTGTGCTTGACATGATGAGCTCTGACGAAATCCCTGCTCGATTTTCTCACGATTTTGCTACCACGTGTAGTGAGATCTCAATCCTCCTACAAAGGCGGAATTTGGATATACAGGTAATTAGGGATGAATTTGCTAAGCTCATGTCCAGGTTGAAGCTCCTCAAGCATCGCGTTAGTAGTTCATTTAGCAATGATTGTCAAAAAAGTAAAGTACTCTTTTTATCCGATAGCCACGGAAGAGGGTGGGCTGAACACTTGAGAACTTTTCTTGGACCTCAGTTTAGTATTTTCAGCATAGTCAAGCCTGGTGCTTCAATCTCTGGGGTGGCGTGCGACATTAGACATCTTGTGTCGGATTATGGCGTGAACGACTATGTTGTTGTATTGGCTGGGACGAATGACTCCGATTCCTCTTATGCTATTCAAGGTGCTTTGGAATCAATCCGTCATTCTTGTCGGAATACAAACCTGTGTGTTGTGACAATTCCCTACCGATATGATGATCCGGGTCTTAATGCTGCAATCTTTGATGCTAATCGTCTGATTTGTCGTAATTTAGGTTATGGCAAGTTTGATAATGTACGGGTGTTTGATGTCAATCGCCGCATTGGAGTGAGGGATTACACCAGTCATGGCTTGCACTTGCTTCTTAGAAGCAAAGTGAAGCTATCAAGGTTGTTAGCCAAAGCAATAATGCTTAGGGGCCCTAATCGGTCATGTTGTGGCTCGCTACCTTCAGAGCCAAGCAATTCCTCAGAGCAAAACAATTCCTTTCGGAATTAACAATACCTCATATCAATTTCTTCCCACGAATAGCATTTCTAATATAAACATTTTTTTTCAAAATATACAGAAATTATCGCCTAAATTAAATAAAATTGAAATAATCACCAAAAACAAAAATTTTGATGTCTTGTGTTTTGCTGAACATTGGCTCAAAGAATCTGAACTTCAGTTGGTCAAACTAAAAGGTTTTCGTTTGCAGTCCTACTTCTGTCGACAAAATTTTGCTCATGGCGGTGTTTGTATTTTCACCTCAGATCGATATGCCTGTAAACCAATCTGGGCAACGACTAGTTGTGTTGAAAAAATATTTGAGTACTGTGCTATCCAAATATCTCTTGAGTATGGTCATATTTGTTTAATTTGTGTTTACCGATCCCCAGACCAAAATGGTTCCACATTTAATACTCTCCTTTACGATCTTCTAAATGAGCTGTCTAATAAATACGATAAAATAATTTTATGCGGCGATTTTAATATCCATTTTAATAAAACATACAAATTGTTAGATGATTTTAAGATCTTAATTCAATCATTTAATCTGAGCCAGACTATTCATACTCCAACTCGTGTAACTCCACAGTCGGCCTCGTGTATCGATAATTTTTTTACTAATGTACAATTCATTGAATCCTCTGTTACAAACACCACTCTATCTGATCATTACGGTATATCTCTTGCGATTGCATCTAAGGCAAAACCATTCAACAATAAAATAAGTTATTCGAGAATTTTCGACTCAGCCAATAAGCTATGTTTCAAAGCCTTACTGGAAAAGGATAGCCTCGTATTTCAGGATAATAATGACGCTAATGCTTTATTTAATAACTTCATGTCATTCTTTCTATACAATTTTAATTTAGCTTTCCCTTCTTCAAAAAAATCCAGGCCCCTAAACGGAATTTGCCCTGGTTCACTAAGGGCTTATGTATATCATTCAATAGATTAAAATTTCTAGAGCGTCTATCCAAACGGAATGGTACTTTATCGTTCCAAATTTACTTTTTGAAATATAGGCAAACGTTTAATGATTTAATTGATCTAGCAAAAATTAAATTCAACGAAGATTTAATACGGCACTCGTCTTGCAAGCAAAAAACTATGTGGTCTCTCATTAATTCTGAAATGAATCTAGAACGTAAATCTGCGGTAGAAATTAAATCTTTGACAATTAATGATGTAATAATTAATGACATTAATGATATTTCCAACGAAATGAATAACTTCTTTGTTAATGAGGCTTCAAATTTGACTTCCTCCATCATCTCGAACATCACTTGCTGCTCCCCTGTTTCGTATATTGTTAGAAATATTCATAGCTTTGTTTTATTTCCTGTCACAATTGAGGAACTTGCAAGTACTTTTAAAGCTATTAAATCTTCCTATTCCGCGGGACCGGATGAAATTCCTACATGCATCATTAAAGAATTCTATCCTCTTTTTATTGATAACCTATTAATATGTATTAATAAATGCTTTGAGCTGGGAGTTTATCCTAACCACCTTAAGCACTCCAAAATCCGCCCTCTTCATAAAAAAGGCGACAAAAATATTGTGAGCAATTATAGACCTATTTCTCTTCTTAATTCTTTTGATAAGGTGTTTGAAAAAATTTTGCACGTCAGAATCTCTGGGTTCTTAAATAAATACAATATTTTGTTTCACAACCAACATGGTTTTCGGAAAAAACACTCTACATCGCACTCGGTTTTTAGCCTCATCCAAAATGTTATTAACTCATTTGAAGATGGAAGTTATTGTGTAGCCGTCTTTTGCGATCTCTCCAAAGCGTTCGACAGTATATCTCACAATATTCTCATTGATAAATTAGAAATGTATGGTTTTCGTTCTAGCTCGCTTAAATTACTAAAATCTTATTTAACAAACAGAACTCAAAGCGTATATTTGGACAATAGCACCGGTGGTAAAGTTATATCCAGAAAATTAAACGTGAAAATGGGTGTCCCACAAGGATCAATTCTTGGACCGCTCCTATTTCTTCTTTACATTAACGACCTACCTAATTGCTCAAATCTTTGTGACTTTATTTTGTTCGCTGATGACACTTGTCTAACCATCAAAGCTAGAACATACGATGACCTCGTAACGAAATTGAACAGTGTCATGGATTCCGTTTCGAAATGGTTCAATATAAATAATCTTCTTTTAAACAACGACAAAACCCAAATTATTTCTTTCTGTACAGCAACGCGCGTAGCGAATGATATTTCCTCATTTACAATTAATAACTATTCATTTGACTCCTCTTCAGTATCTAAATTTCTTGGAGTTTATATCAATAAGAATCTTAACTGGTCTGAACACGTTTCCAACCATTTATGCTTCAAATTAACGCGTACATGCTTTATCCTGCGAACCCTTAAATCAAAAATTGGAATATCCAGTTTACTTTCTATTTATTACGCAAACTTTTATTCACACATTGCTTACGGTATCCAATTTTGGGGTTTCTCTAATGAACTAATTAAAGTTTTTAAACTTCAAAAGAGAGCAATTCGAATAATTTTTTCACTATCCTCCAGACATCATGCCGTAATATCTTCAATGAACATAAAATTTTAACAGTACCGAGTATATTTGTTCTAGTCACACTTAATTTCATAAAAAATAATCCAGACTCTTTTAATTTGTCTTCGATGTCAAATACCAAGCACAATACGAGACATAAAATAATTAAAGGTAAGACTTATAAACTACACAGTTCCTTTAATACTATCTGCGGTATGGGTATACAATTTATGAATAAACTGCCGTTACGTGTTCGTACCCTTGATAACAAGAAATTTCATAAAGTACTAAGTAATGCGTTAAAGGATTTAACTTTTTATAGCCCTCTGGAGTTTTTAAATTTCGATTTTTCAAATTACTTTCCCGAAAATCTCAACTAATCATTAACGCGACTTTTCCCGCTCGAAGAAATTTCTCTATTACAGGCAGCAGCAAGATCGATGGATCGACGATGGCAAAAATCCCTACGAACCTACGGGCCCAAACTAACTGATGTCACCTACCAGCCATGTCTATGTCTACTATGCTCGTGACAATATAATTCGTTCGTTAAACTAAATACTTCTAAATTACTATTATTATTATTATTTCTTTTTTTGTTTATTTTTTCTTTTTATTTGTTTTATATAACTGTTATTGTTATATTGTTAAAATACTTAATAATTAGTTAATTAAACACTTACAATTTAAAAAACAAAAAATTGAGAAACATTTTTTTTTTTTTTTTTTTTTTTTTTTTTTCTAATTATTATTTTCATAAGACTGTTATTTTTAAAATACTTAATAATTAGTTAACTAAAAACTTATAATTCAAAACACTTTAAAATTGTGAAACAAAATTTTAATTTTTTTATTTCGACTGTTATTGTTAAAATACTTAATAATTAGTTAACCAAAAACTTATATTTAAAAACACTTAAAAATTGTGAAACAAAATATTTCCTTTATCAAAATACCTAAAAATTTGTAAAAGAAAAAAAATTGTAAATATATTTAACAATAATAATAAAAATGATAATGATAATATTAATAATAATAATAATTATAATAATATAAGATACTCAAATTTGTTAAAATTTCATAAAATAACCTAAAATTTGTTAATATTGTAAAAGTATGTATTGTAAAGCTTATTAAAATTACTTATTAAATTTTTAAAAAACACTTGTAACAAACAAACTAGTTATATTAAAAAAAAAAAAAATTATAATTAAGTAAATGTAAATAGGTTTATAGTAAATAAATTAAGTAATTAAATAGCTAATAATTAATTAAATTATATTAAACCTATAAAATATTGACTTAAGCCTTATTATAATATTAAATATTATACCGACGGCTTGTAAAATTAATAAACAAATAAATAAATAAATAAATAAGAATACAGATAACCGCAAATAGTATTGATTCGTTATATTTTTAACTTCCCGAAGGAGAAGTTTATGTTTTCATAAAAAAATCCGAATCGCTAATTTTATGTTTTCTCGACGTTTCGAGCCATTCTGAATCGAATGAGACCAAATTTGGAAAAAGTATGTGTGTGTGTGTGTGTATGTGTGTGTATGTGTGTGTGTGTGAACAGATTTTTTGCCGTAAATCGACCTTTTCTCCAAAACGGTTGGACCGATTTCAAAAATTTAAAAGCCATTTGATGTATCTCGATAAGGACTATCGTCTCTGAATTTTGGGCGGCGATCGGCCGGGTCGTTTCTTTGTAAATTGCAGAAAAGTGAAAAATTTTTCGTCCACGTTTTAGCCCGCAATTCTGAATCGATTCTGAAAATTCAAAAACCGTTCGATAGATATTGGTTGGGAATTGTGCTGATTAGTTTTTGGTAAAGATCGGCCGGGCCGTTTTCTTGTAATAAAGTTTTTAAAAAAAAAAATTTGACTATTTTTATGATTATTTTTTTGACGATAGATACCATAGTTTTCTAGGCCATACTAAAATATTACGGTCCTACGACAACTGGTTCAGCTTTAAAAATTCGTCAAAGTTTGCAAAAATCAGTATGGTCTTTTTGGCATTTGTCAAAATTAGACTTTTGATCGACGTTTTCTCAAAAACGCCTGAACCGATTTTAGAAATTTAAAAGCCATTTGATGTATTTCGGTGAGGACTATCGTTTGTCAATTTTGTGCAACGATCTGCCAAGCCGTTTCTTTGTAATTTGAAAAAAAGTGTTGAACTTTTCGTCCACATTTAAGCTCATCCTACCGAACCAATTTTAAAAAATCAAAAACTGTTCGAAAGATATCATTTGGGAATGATGCTGATTAATTTTAGGTGAAAATCTACCGAGCCGTTTTCTTGTAATTAACTGTTGAAAAAAAGTGTTAAATTTTCGTCCACATTTAAGCTCATCCTACCGAACCGATTTTGAAAAATCAAAAACTGTTCGAAAGATATCATTTGGGAATGATGCTGATTAATTTTAGGCGAAAATCTACCGAGCCGTTTTCTTGTAATTAACTGTTGAAAAAAAGTGTTAAATTTTCGTCCACATTTAAGCTCATCCTGCCGAACCGATTTTGAAAAATCAAAAGCTGTTCGAAAGATATCATTTGGGAATGATGCTGATTAATTTTAGGTGAAAATCTACCGAGCCGTTTTCTTGTAATTAACTGTTGAAAAAAAGTGTTAAATTTTCGTCCACATTTAAGCTCATCCTACCGAACCGATTTTGAAAAATCAAAAACTGTTCTAAAGATATCATTTAGGAATGATGCTGATTAATTTTAGGTGAAAATCTACCGAGCCGTTTTCTTGTAATTAACTGTTGAAAAAAAGTGTTAAATTTTCGTCCACATTTAAGCTCATCCTACCGAACCGATTTTGAAAAATCAAAAACTGTTCGAAAGATATCATTTGGGAATGATGCTGATTAATTTTAGGTGAAAATCTACCGAGCCGTTTTCTTGTAATTAAATGTTGAAAAAAAGTGTTAAATTTTCGTCCACATTTAAGCTCATCCTACCGAACCGATTTTGAAAAATCAAAAACTGTTCCAAAGATATCATTTGGGAATGATGCTGATTAATTTTAGGTGAAAATCTACCGAGCCGTTTTCTTGTAATTAAATGTTGAAAAAAAGTGTTAAATTTTCGTCCACATTTAAGCTCATCCTACCGAACCGATTTTGAAAAATCAAAAACTGTTCGAAAGATATTAGATGGGAATGGTACTGATTAATTTTAGGTGAAAATCTACCGAGCCGTTTTCTTGTAATTAACTGTTAAAAAAAATTTAAGCCGTTTTTCATGGAACTTTTTTTGGCGATATACATCATGGTCTTATAGAACTTACTGTAATATTACGGCCTTACAACAAGTAGTTTAATTTTAAAAATTCGTCAAACTTTGCTAAAATTATTATCGTTTTTTTTTAAAGTAGGATTGATGAAGTATATTATTTACACATTTTTTGATCAAGTCGATTATTTACACATATCGGGAAGTTCATGTAATTTGCCTCAAGGCTAAATATCAAACTTTTAATTTTTTTTATTGCTTTGTTTGTGTTTCGTTAATCTTGTTCGCGATGTTTGATGAACCCTGTAATTACATAATTTTTTCGAGATGATTTGCGAATGGGACAGAATTACTTAGATTAGAGCATGATAGGTATAGGATAGTCAGAATAATACATAATTTATTATGCCTGTAAGATTGATGATTTTTATTATTTTTTAGTTTGTACTTTCTTAATAAGTTAGTAACATTTTAGTTAGGATTTTGATAGGTTTAGGATAATTAGGATTAGTTTTGTTTTATATAATTCAAATATCGGTGTTTTAATCCAACATTGAATACGTTTTTTTTATCATTGAAATAAAATTAAGTTTTGTATCGTTGAAAATTAACTAATGAGATAGCAAATATGTTTAAAACGGAGTATGTTCGGTTGCTTACCTTTTCATTCGTTTTTATGATTTTTCACGGAGGGAATAGTATTATTTAGCATGTCTATGATTCGAAAAGAAAGTGAATTTTTAAGGAAACGCGCGGTACCAAGAGACAAAAACCGCGTACGTAAAAATTGCATAGAGAACGCAATTAGAGTTTAAAAGTAGAGTTTACAAAAAATGTATATGCTAGGCAAACAGTGCCGCATTGGATCTGTCTACTTTATTATGATTATTATTATTTATTAGTTAAAAGAATTACATCATAGACATGCTAATTGTATCTGACCAGCTGGATGGTTCTGTAATTAGTTTGTATTATGTAATTGGTTTGTAGTATTAGTATAATTTTTTATATTTTATATTTTAACGTCGTGTATTTTCGTATTTTTTTTAAGATGATGCAATAATGAATTAGTTTTAATAATTTTGATAATGTTTTTCTTGTCTTTTTTAAATATTTTCTCTACTTTTATTATTACGCGTACTAATGTTGGCCTTAGTTCTGCCGGGTCAGCATTGTCTGGTACTCAATTCGCGGCTTTATCCAACCGATCTTACAAATACGTAATAGGATTGGGATATGATTTCTTTGCATAACGATCACAACGGCTATCGCGATCAGTTTAGTTATACATCGTATGCGGCACGGTAACGAAAGGACTAGCCAACCTTCGTTAATTAGAGCAGATTGCAGGCATAATTTGTATTTTAGAAGTCGTATCTCTGCGGGTGCAGAGACACTGGCAAGGGCTTCACTCGGTCTTGCCAAGTACGGACCTGTACCCGACGGTTGGATTAACGTTCTAATGGTGTGCGTCATATAGATAGAACGGCCAGTGACACTTTTTCGCTGTTTTTATCTATCAAATAGTTTTTTCTCTTCTTCATGTTAGTCTAATTTTTACTAATTTTAATGTTTTATTACTTCATAACATTTAGTTTTTCTATCATACGCGAAACTTATTTATTCTTACCTATGTATCCTAGTTATCATTATTGTACCATCCGCTTTGTTCGCCATTTTAGTATATTCGAACCATGTTTTTTTTATATGTGTATATATCGTTGTGCCGTTTTTTTAGCCGTGCGTCGCGAAAGGTTTGGTTTGGTTTACGGATAGAGTTTATAGCCTTTGTTACAAGGTAATCAGAGTATAGAGGGCAATGTTTTTTAGTCGAGACGATAAATATGTTATGGTGCCCGATGGCCTATGTATCAATAAATAATATTTTTATCTCTGTTAAGTGTGATAATGATTCAGATTGGATATAAACTATTATTTTCGTCGCTTTTTTATTGATAATGTCACGGTAAAACAAACCAAACAAACATTTGTACAGAGATATCAAAGGGATTTTTGTTATCATTGGTAATATACGTGAAGCATCGTATAATAATTAATTACCACTGAGGGTATTCTTTAGTCTCCAGTAAAGATTTGTGGAACATAAGAAAATTTAAAACCATACCGTACATACAAACACCCAACTGATATACTGATTATATCAGTGTGAACTTTGGGTAGAGGAGAACAGGCGAAAGGAGCAATTTTCAGTATTGTTGCATAAAAATGTCAACACTGTTGATTATGGGCTTAGAAAGGAAGATTATATGTTAATAACTATGACTAAGAAGCAGGCGGAAATGTTGAAGGAATTTGGCACAGACATAATTTGCTTTGATGCTACCCTTGGAACAAATTGTTACAATTACCAGTTGCATACATTAATGGTGATTGATGAATTTGGAAGCGGAATTCCAGTTGCATTATTTTGCAAACAGACAAGATGAAGTAACGTGAAAATATTTTTTGAAGAAATCTCTGAGGCAGTCGGTAAAATCAAACAAAGTCATTCATGACAGATGTCTGCCCAGCATATTTCAATGCTTGGTCGTCTGTCATGGGTGCTCCACAGCATAAACTGTTATACTCTTGGCACGTGTCCAGGAGTTGGAAGAGGGCAGCTGCCAAGATTGAGAGAAAAGAGGGACTTAATGTATGAGAAATTGATAACTATAAAAATGATTTTAGATGAAAGGGAATTCAGGTCTAGTTTAAATAAATTTTTGGATGAGCTTGAGTGAGATGATGATACAAAATTATTTGTAACATATTTAAGAAAAGTATACTGCTACCGTGAAACCACATGGGCATATTGCTATAGGAAAGGATTAGGGGTTAACACTAACATGTTCTTAGAAAGCCATCATAATCAAATGAAGAAACGAGTCATGGGAAGAAAATACAGTAAAAGAATGGATAAGGCCATTGTTATGGTGTTAAGGATTGAAGCGGAAACCTTTTGTTACAGAAATAAAAGAATAAATTGAATTTGTATATCAACAAGATAGAGAGAGACAACAAAAAGGCATAAAAGAAGTGAAAATATAAAGCAGATACAAATTATTTCCGATAAACAGTGGAATGTATCATCATATGGGTTACACAGGCTAATCAAACATGTAACAGTTTTTGTATAAGATGCGAAAAGTGCAAGATTTGCTTTCATACATATTCTTGCACTTGTGTGGACTATTTAATTAGGCCAATCATTTGTCAGCACATGCACGCATGTGTAACATTTTTCCCAACTGACACTGGCTTTAAGCGTGAATTGTTAGAAAAAGATATGGTGCAGAAATATGAACTTTTTAGCAAAATGACGTAAAAAGTTTCTTGGAATGTTAGTTAGTGTACTGAATCAATTAAGTATTGAAATTTTCCGAAAGCATTAGAAATAAGGAAAGTTTCGAAAATTATTTGCAATTGGCTAATGAACTTTATGAAGCATTAGAAACAGAGCCAAATTTTCCTGCTGAAATTAGTGTACGTCGCCGACGCCACCGAGAACAAATTAGCATGAAGGAGATGAAAACATTCAATTGACTACAAAAGAAAATTTTAAAATTAATCTTTACTACATGATACTTGATACTGCAGCTCCAACATTGACTTTATCAAACTTTTGGATTTCTTTATACATTTATTGATATTATAGGGGGCCAAGAGACTATGCCTTGACGATATATTGATGAAAGCATAGCCGGTAATCTCCGAACAAGTCTGTAGCTCGGTTTTAGTTAGAGCTGCTCTCCCTCTTGCAGCAATTTGGCACTCATCGGGTAAGAATTTCAACGCGGGCAATCAAACAATTTCGACAGGTGATTAGTTTGCAAGCAAAATGCAAAGTGTTATGTTCCAGGGTGCACGAATACTAAAAAAAATGCAAAATTGCATGTATTTCCAGCGAGAAATGACAAAGTCCGTAATAAGAATAAAATAATCAAACATTAATCATAAATAAATATTGTTTTGGATGTTGTAGATGTTTGCTATTTGGCTGGTAAGAATAAAAAATCCTGATCTAGAGAAATTAACACCTTTGCGTTGCAATAGGTTTCGGTTCGTGTGTGACGCACATTTTGCAAGTATATGCACTACACTGAAACCTAATGGTTTGCCCACATTAAACAAACATTGAGGCAGAAGTTACAAGAAAGTCTCAAATATGCTGAAAATTTTGCTCATCTCCCAGTAACATTAAATAAGAGGGCTCGTAATTTTATATTAAGTCAACTAAGAGAACATAGGAAAAAGCCAAAAGGAAGAAAATTTACGCTTAATGATAAAATTCTTGCTTTATCTCTGCATAAAATTTCTCCAAGAGGTTATTACTTTTGGAGAAAAATATTTGTTTTGCCTGCTCCTCAAACATTGAGAAAGTTGCTCTCAGCAATTCCTTTGTATAGTGGTATTAATGAGACCCTTTTCCAAACATTGGGTTCAGCTACGGCACAGAAAAAATATGTGAATAGCAAAAACTGTGTTCTAATGTTTGATGAAATATCATTATCATCCGCAATATTTTACGACCGTTAAAAAGGATCATATTGTTGGATTTCAGGAACCGGCAAATGGTAGGGAAAGTTTATTTATCATTCTCTTGTTTTTTTTTAATTAAAAGCATAAAACATCGCTGGGTGCAACCAGTTGCATTTTACTTCTCTGATGGGGGTGTAAACAGCGTTAATTTAAAATGTATTATTGTAGATGTTATAAGAAAACTACTGAGTATTGGTCTGAATGTTATTGCCACAGTTTGTGATCAGTTTGCTGCTAATTGCAAAGCTATAAATATGCTTCTTAGAGATACTGAGGAACTATATAAAACACAAAATCTTGAATGGAATAGACTTATATTTGAAACGTTTATCACCTGCCAAACGCATGGCACTAAAAAACGAAAGTCAACGAAATGATCAGCCAGGATATTGTCGAGGAATGCGATTCGGCATGGGTAGCTCCGGTGGTAACGGTGCCAAAGAAGGATGGCGGTACTAGAGTATGCGTAGACTACCATGAACTCAACGCCATTACGACAGCAGACAGTTATTCTCTACCACGAATCTACGATCTGTTACGACTAACCCTACCCCATTACAAACTGGCGCCCAACGTGGGGCCAACGAACGGCCCCCCGTCGATATATATCTCTATATATTATATATGTTTGTGTGTTTATTTATTATATAAGTAATATAATATTTACAGATAACCTTTTAACTAAAGTTCAGGACGATGTTATCATTGGTAATATACGTGAAGCATTATAATAATACATTACGACTGAGGGCTTCTTTAGTCTCCAGTAAAGATTAGTGGAACATAAGAAAAAACCATATTGTACATACAAACACCCAACTGATTATATCAGTGTGAACCTTTGGGTAGAGAAAAACAGGCGAGCAATTTTCAGTATTGTTTCATAAAAATGTCAACACTGTTGATTATGGGCTTAGAGAGGAAGATTATATGTTAATAATAATGACTAAGAAGCAGGCGGAAATGTTAAAGGAGTTTGGCACAGACAGAATTTGCGTTGATGCCACCCATGGAACAAATTGTTACAATTACCACTTGCATACATTAATGGTGATTGATGAATTTGGAAGCGGGGTTCCAGTTGCATTTTTTTGCAAACAGGCAAGATGAAGTAACGTGTAAAATATTTTTTGAAGAAATCTCTAAGGCAGTCGGTAAAATCAATACGAAGTCATTCATGACAGATGACTGCCCAGCATATTTCAATGCTGGGTCATCTGTCATGAGTGCTTCACAGCCTATAAGCTTTCTTCATCCCTATCAAAAGTATTTGAAAGACTTATTTTACAGAGACTTTTAGAAGACAATTTAGAAGAAACCTGGGTACCTAACCACCAATTTGGTTTTAGAAGACATCATTCAACAATTCAGTAATGCAACAGTAGAACAATCCTCACAGCCCTAAAAAAAAAAATATGTAGCATTTCTTCTTGACATCAGTCAGGCCTCCGACAAAGTTGTGCATATGGGTTTATCATACAAATTGAAGAAAATCTATCCAAAATATTTCACGATTTTGGAATCATATTTATCTAATTAAAGCAAATTATCTAATCAAATTAAAGAATATGAAGAACTATCCCCTCCAAACCGATTCATTCCGGTGTTCGCAAGATAGTGTTCTGAGTCCAATATTATATCTGCTATTCACGATTGATCTGCCGATTCGGCCTAAAAACAATAAGCACATATGCCGATGACATTGTCATTACTTCAAGTCATAAGGGTGTGATAACAGCTACTTCTTTACTGAAAACATTCTAGTAGAAAGAGAATTATGGCTAGATAAATGGAACTGTTATGCTCTTAGCACGTGTCCAGAAGTTGGAAGAAGGCAGCAGCTGCCAAGATTGTTAATAGACTTAATTTATGAGAAACTGATAACTATAAAAATGGTTTTAGATGAGAGGGAATTCAGGACTAGTTTAAATAAATTTTTGGATAAGCTTGAGGGAGATGATGATACAAAATCATTTGTAACATATTTTAGGAAAGCTTACTGCTACCGTGAAAATACATGGACATATTGCTATATAGTTTCTCGGTACAGTTTCCAGTCCAATACATAGGTTTAGACAATTAAGGAGAACAGATAGAGACGCTATGAAAATCAAATTGAAACACCAAAAAACGAGCAGCATGTCGCATGAAACAATTCGGTGAAATGAAAGATAAATTTCCTGAATCATATTAGAACTTTGGTAATGTGTACGAACTTCGTTCACGTATTTGCATGCGCCAAGTAAAATATGAACATAATTAGAGAAATAAGTTGCAGAGTAATAAGTTAAGAATTTGATTCATCACCAGGTAAACATATCATAAGATCCTCATAAGCAATCAGTATATAAACTTGTATCAGTAATACCAAGTGTAGTAGATATCCATGCAAATGAAATATTAAATAAGTATTTCCCAAAAAAAAATGGACACGGTCCTATATTTTGACGCAACAGGAGGTGTTATAAAACCACCTTCTCCTTTTGACAACAAGAGAGCTTATATCTATGCAGGCGTAATTTCACTGCCCACAAATGGGGCTATCTATATCCATTGTTGCAATGGATATCATATGAACATGATGCTAATTCAATCCAAAGATGCTTCTCAGATTGTATAATGCAATTAGATCATATTATTTCGTTTAAGAAAATTGTCACTGATCATAGTTATGCAAGCATTCACGCGTTAATTCGCAGCTGTAATCATTATAGTTTGATTGAATACCTTAATAAATGCTATGTGTTCTTAAATGATAGAAATTCCAAAGAATTTGAAGAGAATATAACTTTACATTTATGTTGTAGCCATTTTACGACTATGCAACATGCAAAGAAATTTATTAAGGACAATATTCGCCGTAAAATTAATTATTTACTTTTTAGGCGCAAAATCTCGAGATTTGGAGATTTGGATTATGCACGAAAAATATTCGCTAATATTGTGTGCATTTTAGGCAGCGAATATCATCATATAGAAATAGAATCAGCACTTAGGGAAATTCTCAAATGCAGATAAGAATGCAATATTGAAAAAAAACAAGCCAACGCTGATTCGGAAAAAAAAAACGAAGAGCCTGAAAAGAAAGCGAATTCGAGTCAAAGTCTTTTAAGAAGCAGCAGTCTGTTTTACAAGAAATTCCTCAATATAAAAACTCAAAACTGAAAGAAAGCATACCGAAAGAAGGTTATCAAAACCAATTTTACTGTCCTGGATT
>NW_020536999.1:78195496-78213176 GCF_003426905.1 Ctenocephalides felis
TTTAACGTCGTGTATTTTCGTGTTTTTTTTTTAAGATGATGCAATAATGAATTAGTTTTAATAATTTTGATAATGTTTTTCTTGTCTTTTTTAAAATTTTCTCTACTTTTATTATTACGCGTACTAATGTTGGCCTTAGTTCTGCCGGGTCAGCATTGTCTGGTACTCATTCGCGGCTTTATCCAACCGATCTTACAAATACGTAATAGGATTGGGATATGATTTCTTTGCATAAACGATCACAACGGCTATCGCGATCAGTTTAGTTATACATCGTATGCGGCACGGTAACGAAAGGACTAGCCAACCTTCGTTAATTAGAGCAGATTGCAGGCATAATTGTATTTTAGAAGTCGTATCTCTGCGGGTGCAGAGACACTGGCAAGGGCTTCACTCGGTCTTGCCAAGTACGGACCTGTACCCGACGGTTGATTAACGTTCTAATGGTGTGCGTCATACAGATAGAACGGCCAGTGACACTTTTTCGCTGTTTTTATCTATCAAATAGTTTTTTTCTCTTCTTCATGTTAGTCTAATTTTTACTAATTTTAATGTTTTATTACTTCATAACATTTAGTTTTTCTATCATACGCGAAACTTATTTATTCTTACCTATGTATCCTAGTTATCATTATTGTACCATCCGCTTTGTTCGCCATTTTAGTATATTCGAACCATGTTTTTTTTATATGTGTATATATCGTTGTGCCGTTTTTTTAGCCGTGCGTCGCGAAAGGTTTGGTTTGGTTTACGGATAGAGTTTATAGCCTTTGTTACAAGGTAATCAGATTATAGAGGGCAATTTTTTTAGTCGAAACGATAAATATGTTATGGTGCCCCATGGCCTATGTATCAATAAATAATAGTTTTTATCTCTGTTAAGTGTGATAATGATTAAGATTGGATATAAACTATTATTTTCGTCGCTTTTTTATTGATAATGTCACCGTAAAAAAACCAAACGAACATTTGTACAGAGATATCAAAGGGATTTTTGTTATCATTGGTAATATACGTGAAGCATCGTATAATAATTAATTACCACTGAGGGTATTCTTTAGTCTCCAGTAAAGATTTGTGGAACATAACAGAAAAAAATTAAAACCATACCGTACATACAAACACCCAACTGATATACTGATTATATCAGTGTGAACTTTGGGTAGAGGAGAACAGGCGAAAGGAGCAATTTTCAGTATTGTTTCATATAAAATGTCAACACTGTTGATTATGGGCTTAGAAAGGAAGATTATATTTATATAACTATGACTAAGAAGCAGGCGGAAATGTTGAAGGAATTTGGCACAGACATAATTTGCTTTGATGCCACCCTTGGAACAAATTGTTACAATTACCAGTTGCATACATTAATGGTGATTGATGAATTTGGAAGAGGAATTCCAGTTGCATTATTTTGCAAACAGACAAGATGAAGTAACGTAAAAATATTTTTTGAAGAAATCTCCAAGGCAGTCGGTAAAATCAAACAAAGTCATTCATGACAGATGTCTGCCCAGTATATTTCAATGCTTGGTCGTCTGTCATGGGTGTTCCACAGCATAAACTGTTATACTCTTGGCACGTGTCCAGGAGTTGGAAGAGGGCAGCTGCCAAGATTGTTAATAGAGAAAAGAGAGAATTGAATGTATGAGAAATTGATAACTATAAAAATGACTTTAGATGAAAGGGAATTCAGGTCTAGTTTAAATAAATTTTTGGATGAGCTTGAGTGAGATGATGATACAAAATCATTTGTAACATATTTAAGAAAAGTTTACTGCTGCCGTGAAACTACATGGGCATATTGCTATAGGAAAGGATTAGGGATTAACACTAACATGTTCTTAGAAAGCCATCATAATGAAATGAAGAAACGAGTCATGAGGAAAAAATAATAGAGAATGGATAAGGCCATTGTTATGGTGTTAAGGATTGAAGTGGAATCCTTTTGTTACAGAAATAAAAGAATAAATTGAATTTGTATATCAACAAGATAGAGAGAGACAACAAAAAGGCATAAGAGAAGTGAAAATATAAAGCAGATACAAATTATTTCCGATAAACAGTGGAATGTATCATCATATGTGGTTACACAGGCTAATCAAACATGTAACAGTTTTTGTATAAGATGCGAAAAGTGCAAGATTTGCTTTCATACATATTCTTGCACTTGTGTGGACTATTTAATTAGGTCAATCATTTGTCAGCACATGCACGCATGTGTAACATTTTTTCCAACTGACACTGGCTTTAAGCGTGAATTGTTAGAAAAAGATATGGTGCAGAAATCTGAACTTTTTAGCAAAATGACGTAAAAAGTTTCTTGGAATGTTAGTTAGTGTACTGAATCAATTAAGTATTGAAATTTTCCGAAAGCATTAGAAATAAGTAAAGTTTCGAAAATTATTTGCAATTGGCTAATGAACTTTATGAAGCATTAGAAACAAAGCCAGATTTTCCTGCTGAAATTAGTGTACGTCGCCGACGCCACTGAAAACAAATTAGCATGAAGGAGATGAAAACACTCAATTGACTACAAAAGAAAATTTTAAAATTAATCTTTGCTACATGATACTTGATACTGCAGCTCCAACATTGACTTTATCAAACTTTTGGATTTCTTTATACATTTATTGATATTATAGGGGGCCAAGAGACTATGCCTTGACGATATATTGATGAAAGCATGGCCGGTAATCTCCGAACAAAAGTCTGTAGCTCGGTTTTAGTTAGAGCTGCTCTCCCTCTTGCAGCAATTTGGCACTCATCGGGTAAGAATTTCAACGCGGGCAATCAAACAATTTCGACAGGTGATTAGTTTGCAAGCAAAATGTCAAAGTGTTTTGTTCCAGAGTGCACGAATACTAAAAAAAATGCAAAATTGCATGTATTTCCAGCGAGAAATGACAAAGTCCGTAATAAGAATAAAATAATCAAACACTAATCATAAATAAATATTGTTTTGGATGTTGTAGATGTTTGCTATTTGGCTGGTAAGAATAAAAAATCCTGATCTAGAGAAATTAACACCTTTGCGTTGCAATAGGTTTCGGTTCGTGTGTGACGCACATTTTGCAAGTATATGCAAAAGAAATATTACAGGTACTACACTGAAACCTAATGCATTGCCCACAAACAAACATTGAGGCAGAAGTTACAAGAAAGTCTCAAATATGCTGAAAATTTTGCTCATCTCCCAGTAACATTAAATAAGAGGGCTCGTAATTTTATATTAAGTCAACTAAGAAAACATAGGAAAAAGCCAAAAGGAAGAATTTACGCTTAATGATAAAATTCTTGCTTTAACTCTGCATAAAATTTCTCCAAGAGGTTATTACTTTTGGAGAAAAATATTTGTTTTGCCTGCTCCTCAAACATTGAGAAAGTTGCTCTCAGCAATTCCTTTGTATAGTGGTTTAATGAGACCCTTTTCCAAACATTGGGTTCAGCTACGGCACAGAAAAAATATGTGAATAGCAAAAACTGTGTTCTAATGTTTGATGAAATATCATTATCATCCGCAATATTTTACGACCGTTAAAAAGGATCATATTGTTGGATTTCAGGAACCGGCAAATGGTAGGGAAAGTTTATTTATCATTCTCTTGTTTTTTTTTTTTTTAAAAGCATAAAACATCGCTGGGTGCAACCAGTTGCATTTTACTTCTCTGATGGGGGGGTGTAAACAGCGTTAATTTAAAATGTATTATTGTAGATGTTATAAGAAAACTACTGAGAGTATTGGTCTGAATGTTATTGCCACAGTTTGTGATCAGTTTGCTGCTAATTGCAAAGCTATAAATATGCTTCTTAGAGATACTGAGGAACTATATAAAACACAAAATCTTGAATGGAATAGACTATATATTTGAAACGTTTATCACCTGCCAAACGCATGGCACTAAAAACGAAAGTCGACGAAATGATCAGCCAGGATATTGTCGAGGAATGCGATTCGGCATGGGTAGCTCCGGTGGTAACGGTGCCAAAGAAGGATGGCGGTACTAGAGTATGCGTATATACCATGAACTCAACGCCATTACGACAGCAGACAGTTATTCTCTACCACGAATCTACGATCTGTTACGACTAACCCTACCCATTACAAACTGGCGCCCAACGTGGGCCAACGAACGGCCCCCCGTCGATATATATCTCTATATATATATGTTTTGTGTGTTTATTTATTATATAAGTAATATAATATTTACAGATAACCTTTTAACTAAAGTTCAGGACGATGTTATCATTGGTAATATACGTGAAGCATTATAATAATACATTACGACTGAGGGCTTCTGTAGTCTCCAGTAAAGATTAGTGGAACATAAGAAAAAACCATATTGTACATACAAACACCCAACTGATTATATCAGTGTGAACCTTTGGGTAGAGAAATCAGGCGAGCAATTTTCAGTATTGTTTCATAAAAATGTCAACACTGTTGATTATGGGCTTAGAGAGGAAGATTATATGTTAATAATAATGACTAAGAAGCAGGCGGAAATGTTAAAGGAGTTTGGCACAGACAGAATTTGCGTTGATGCCACCCATGGAACAAATTGTTACAATTACCACTTGCATACATTAATGATGATTGATGAATTTGGAAGCGGGGTTCCAGTTGCATTTTTTTGCAAACAGGCAAGATGAAGTAACGTGTAAAATATTTTTTGAAGAAATCTCTAAGGCAGTCGGTAAAATCAATACGAAGTCATTCATGACAGATGACTGCCCAGCATATTTCAATGCTGGGTCATCTGTCATGAGTGCTTCACAGCCTATAAGCTTTCTTCATCCCTATCAAAAGTATTTGAAAGACTTATTTTACAGAGACTTTTAGAAGACAATTTAGAAGAAACCTGGGTACCTAACCACCAATTTGGTTTTAGAAGACATCATTCAACAATTCAGTAATGCAACAGTAGAACAATCCTCACAGCCCTAAAAAAAAAAAATATGTAGCATTTCTTCTTGACATCAGTCAGGCCTCCGACAAAGTTGTGCATATGGGTTTATCATACAAATTGAAGAAAATCTATCCAAAATATTTCACGATTTTGAAATCATATTTATCTAATTAAAGCAAATTATCTAATCAAATTAAAGAATATGAAGAACTATCTCCCCCAAACCGATTCATTCCGGTGTTCCGCAAGATAGTGTTCTGAGTCCAATATTAAATCTGCTATTCACGATTGATCTGCCGATTCGGCCTAAAAACAATAAGCACATATGCCGATGACATTGTCATTACTTCAAGTCATAAGGGTGTGTGATACACCTACTACTTTACTGAAAAATTCTAGTAGAAAGTAGAAGAGATTATGGCTAGATAATGGAACTGTTATGCTCTTAGCACGTGTCCAGAAGTTGGAAGAAGGCAGCAGCTGCCAAGATTGTTAATAGACTTAATTTATGAGAAACTGATAACTATAAAAATAGTTTTAGATGAGAGGGAATTCAGGACTAGTTTAAATAAATTTTTGGATAAGGGAGAGATGATGATACAAAATCATTTGTAACATATTTTAGGAAAGCTTACTGCTACCGTGAAAATACATGGACATATTGCTATATAGTTTCTCGGTACAGTTTCCAGTCCAATACATAGGTTTAGACAATTAAGGAGAACAGATAGAGACGCTATGAAAATCAAATTGAAACACCAAAAACGAGCAGCATGTCGCATGAAACAATTCGGTGAAATGAAAGATAAATTTCCTGAATCATATTAGAACTTTGGTAATGTGTACGAACTTCGTTCACGTATTTGCATGCGCCAAGTAAAATATGAACATAATTAGAGAAATAAGTTGCAGAGTAATAAGTTAAGAATTTGATTCATCACCAGGTAAACATATCATAAGATCCTCATAAGCAATCAGTATATAAACTTGTATCAGTAATACCAAGTGTAGTAGATATCCATGCAAATGAAATATTAAATAAGTATTTCCCAAAAAAAATGGACACGGTCCTATATTTTGACGCTACAGGACGTGTTATAAAACCACCTTCTCCTTTTGACAACAAGAGAGCTTATATCTATGCAGGCGTAATTTCACTGCCCACAAATGGGGCTATCTATATCCATTGTTGCAATGGATATCATATGAACATGATGCTAATTCAATCCAAAGATGCTTCTCAGATTGTATAATGCAATTAGATCATATTATTTCGTTTAAGAAAATTGTCACTGATCATAGTTATGCAAGCATTCACGCGTTAATTCGCAGCTGTAATCATTATAGTTTGATTGAATACCTTAATAAATGCTATGTGTTCTTAAATGATAGAAATTCCAAAGAATTTGAAGAGAATATAACTTTACATTTATGTTGTAGCCATTTTACGACTATGCAACATGCAAAGAAATTTATTAAGGACAATATTCGCCGTAAAATTAATTATTTACTTTTTAGGCGCAAAATCTCGAGATTTGGATTATGCACGAAAAATATTCGCTAATATTGTGTGCATTTTAGGCAGCGAATATCATCATATAGAAATAGAATCAGCACTTAGGGAAATTTCTCAAATTGCAGATAAGAATGCAATATTGAAAAAAAACAAGCCAACGCTGATTCGGAAAAAAACGAAGAGCCTGAAAAGAAAGCGAATTCGAGTCAAAGTCTTTTAAGAAGCAGTCTGTTTTACAAGAAATTCCTCAATATAAAACTCAAAACTGAAGAAAGCATACCGAAAGAAGGTTATCAAAACCAATTTTACTGTCCTGGATTTCTAAATTATGTTATGGAGCGGTATATCCGAATTTTGCCACTGTGGTCTGGGTTGATGCTCGATAATGAGAGATCACAATTGTATTCAAATGCTGCTGTAGAGTCTTATTTTAATACATTAAAATGGCTTAAACAATATGGCTCATGGTGAAAGAAATATGCCATATATGAGATTTGTAGAAATATTAAAAAAACATCTAGGTGTTTGCAGTAATGACTTATTGAAACTTCATTGTGTTTCAAAGCTCAATCCTGAAGAAAGAAATGACAGTCGTATCAGAAATACCAGGAGAAATACTAGCATAAAGAAGTTGGATAATAAAAATAAAATAAGAAATACGAAAAACAAGGCAGTAGCAGCACATGAGAATAACAATTACCATAATAGCACAATAGTAGATGTGGGAGAAGCAAGGGAAATGTGGAATTTTCTAACTAAGAAAAATTTGCCGCCCTCAAACGGATTTTTGACTAGCCAAAAGAGTTCCAAATCACACCTTTCAATAGGTAAGCATTCTAATAATGTAGCAATAGATTTTATTTTTTATATAAAACTCTACATATACAATAGAGCAAAATGTGAATCATATGTTATAAGATTTTTAGGTAAATATCCTATTTGATTGAATAATTTTTTCACATTGTACAACGAGGAGTGGTTAGATGATATGATTACACAGGTCAACAAAGAAAATGGTGCAAACGATTTCAATACTGATTTTAAGTATATTTGGGGCGCTGATTTCAAAAATGACATTGTTTTTTTTCTATGAGCTTTAGTTTTCAAGATACGATATATATGATATATTTTACGATATTAGGTGCGCAAGTAAGTTCTCGCTGTTTTTTCGATGAAAATGTAACTTTATTATAAAAAAAATGCATCAATTGAGTTCGATACAGTTCTCCAGTGATGGTTTCACTCGGTTTCAACAGCTCATAACAAATAACACCGACCTGGTCCCACCATATGTAGAGCCATAACCTTCGAAGTGAATATTCGGCCGAACCGAGATTTTCTCGTCTTTGGATTGCAGTAATGTATTCATTTTTTATCACCTGTCACGATGTGATGAAGAACCTCTTCTTTTCTCGCCACTGGAGCAGTTGTTTACAGGCGAAAAAACGACGCTCGACGTCTCTTGGCTTCAACTCACAAGGAACCGAAGTTTCTTGCTTCTAAATCATCCCCGACGCATACTATAGCTTGGAAATGGTTTGATGGTTAACTCCTAATTCTAAAGCAAGATCTTCTTGAGTTTGGCACGAATCCTCTTCGAACAAGGCCTTCAATTTAGCGTTTTTGAAGGTTTTGGCCTTCCTTCACGAGGGTGGTTGTCAACATCAAAATCACAATTTTTGAAGCGACAAAACCCCTCATGGCATGTTGTTTCGCTCAGAGCAACATTTCCGTAGCTCTCGATGCACTTTGCTGCCGTTTTTTTTTTAATGGAAGACGAAAATCAACTCTCCCCGTAAATGACGATTGTTTGGCATAAAATTGGACATATTCACTCAACCAGAAGTATATAATGCAAAAACGAATTCAATTATGTGTCACCGCAGTTTGTTTACTTACTCTAAGCTTGCTTCAAGACGTTTTGGATTTGTCAAAATCGACCAACCCTTACTGATAGAGCCATATACTGACAAACAGCGAGAACTTAGTTGCGCACCTAATATAAGGAACGAAAGTACAAAAGAGTAGTACAATTCCGAATGTTATTTTAATGAGATATGACTACTCGTACGTACAAACTTACAAGACCCATTCGGCCTTAGTTGGGACATTAGTTGACACTGTGAAAAGTTCTTTTCCGTGACAACCTCGAATGGACCTGGTTTCGGCAACTTCTTTGTATCTCAAAAACTAGAGCTGATACAAAAAAATGATTTGCAGATTTGAAATCAGCGCAAAAAATACTATAAGAATCAGCTCTAACATTTGAGGCACCAAAAAAAAAACTTTTTTGTTGGCCTGTGTTATTGATGCATATTTGGCATCACTTGTAATAATAAGGAACAGTTTAAAATTCTTGCTCTGCATGAATTTATGTTTGCCGTGAGTAATAAAAAATGTAAGGCCGTTATAAAATATATCATCAGGCATAAAATATTTGGCACCATATATTTTAAATTCTCAATGGATGTTAGTGTTGATAGATACTGGTCTAAAACAATTTAGTGTAATCAACTCTATTCCTGGTGCAAAGACAGAGCATATTATTTTTGAAAAGTTTTATGTAAATTGTTTAACTAATGAAGAACAAACGAAATGGAGTAAATTTACAATAATTTCCCCTCAACAATCTGATGGTCATAGTTGTAGACTTTTCGTATTACAAAATGCATTCTGTTTATTGAATAATAAGAAACTAGAAAAAGTTTAATGTCACATTTCTTGAAAAATATTTCACCTGTAGATGGATTCTGTCCAATTTGTTGTAGTTCAGGTAACTCCAACAGATCGACCTACATATTATAAAATGTATTAAATGCGATACATGGTATAAACATGCAAGAAATTCCCAAGACACGTTTATTAATTGCAAAAACAATTGCAATGGGGACTTAATACCATCCAGCAGTTCTTGGCAACAATGTGGAATGTGTTTAAGATGGCTTCACTTTGAGTGTGATCCCAGTTTAGCTTTACGTTCCTTATCACCAGCATCTTTAGGAGATCCAAATTTTAAATATTTTTGTGTTCTATGTGAACTACATATCGAAAATAACACATATCCCAAATTAAAGTTGGATAAAAGTCATCTAAAAAAGAGAAAGACGATATGAAAAAGACTTGAACCTTTTCTAAAGATAAGTTAATGGTACTAATAACATTTTTTTTAATATATTATAAAATAATTAGCAAAAAAGTGGAGTTTTTTAATTTTCATACAGTAAATAATATCTCCACTGCACACCACTAATTTATAAACAAAAAAATAAGATGAGATGTAATAAACTGCAGAAAAATAACAAAATAATTAGCAAAAAAGTGGTGTTTTTGAATTTTCATACAGTAAATAATATTTATAATAGTTCCACCAAATTAATAATTCGTGCAATACTATGTGAGGGTGATTTTTGAACTATGTTTACAGAAAGTTGTCACAATGAATTAAAGAGCATGTTTTTAAAACGCAAATGCTCCAGGCGGCTGGACAGAGTAGTATTTTAAATGTTGAAAAGAATGCGTTTCACCAGAGAAACCTAAAAAAATACCTTAAAGTAGTTAATATATGCAAAATAATTACATTTTTTCTTCCTTGTTATTGCTGTTTTTTATATGAAATTATTATGTTTCAGGTGTTACATCAATTTAATACAGACGTTACAGAGCATTTTACTATAGAATATTTAACGAAAAATATGAAATTAATTAAAAACTCACGAAAACTTTAATATTATTTACTCATGCAATTATAAATTTGAATTAAAAATAATAAAAAAAAAGGTAACATGAACGGGATTCGATCCTCCGACGATACGCATAAGCATACGCAAAAATGAGAGTTCGGTCACTCTACCACTAGACTACGAGTCAACTGATAATAGTGCACGTTGCGAGCTATGTGTAGCGCTATGGTATAGCGCGCTGCTAAAATGCAAACTTTAATTAATTTTTATAATTAAACCGCTTTTCATAGGCCTCTAATGTTTTACCACAGTCAGTTTGGGTATAAAACCTACAACTGTGCCAAATTTCATCAAAATCCGAGACGAGCAATGCGCGGGTTCTCCTTGTCAGTGTTTCAAAAAATGATAAATTGTACGTCGCTGAAACATTCAAGAGTAATATGGAAAGATATATTCGAGTGCACTAGTATGCGTTACTTTACTACTTTCGAATGCATATGTTTCAAGAATTTGGTTCGATGTAGTTACATTTACTAAAAACACTCCTATTTATGTTATTATCAATATTATTTATATCATAGTTGTTATTGATATTATTATTTATGAATATATCATTCTATATATTCTAATAAATGCATATTGCGGAACATTTTTTACGCATCTTGTTTTGAAGATTTGAAATGTAAATCAGTGCCCACACTAATAAATAATCGCACCAAAATTTAATTTTCTGTAGTTGCAAGGATCGCAATTGCATTTCGTATTTCTTTCCAGTTTTGATCGTCGCAACAGTTGCAGGTATTTGTAGTAAGTTTAAGTAGTTAGTAAGTTTACGTAGTTAAATTTTAAATAAGTGAATATGGAGGTAAGTTCTCTTAAAAATGAATTTCAATTATTTAATTTAAATTATTTTATTTTAATTTAATTTTATTTTTATTTTATTTTAATTTAAATATTAGAAATAATCAGTTATAGTTTTTTTTAAATTAATTTCAAAATTGGTACCATTATATTTGATAGTGTTGTTCATGGGATATAGTGATTTTTAAAAAGAGGGTTCATGCGGACATGTGCCCTGATCGTGGCCTGTATAATGAGGAGAAGACTATGTATTTATGGTAGCAGGCTATAAACTAAATAAGATGCTGAAGGCGTGCGAGCCTCCTTCGTTTAGAGATTACTCTGAATTGGAGGCTAAGTTTATGAGAAGCACCACCGATTATAAAAACGTGAAGAAGTATGTAACAAGAACTCAAAATCAATCGTGTATTGAGAGCTCAGACGATAACACTCTGAGCTCTATCTCCACGAGGCATCAGCTTCACAGATTCAATCCGTGAAAAAAAACTAACTTTATGTTACCTATTAAGACGAATGAAGAATTAGGCGATTTAGAAGAAAAGCTGAAAAATGTGGATATCTTCAGGGATTTGGTAAATACAAATATTTTCTATAGTTAATGTTTCTATAGTTAATATGCAATGTATTTAATAAGTTCTTATTTACAGTCGATTCAGCTAACTCTGACCGGCGGAACAAACAAAAAGCAATTGATTACACCAATGCTAAAAAAATGTATGAGCAAAGACCTTACAACTTTGTTTTCAAGTGTGGGTCAAAAGGGTAAGAGAACCCTCGAAAAGTAAATGCGATTCCTGTTCAATTATTTCATCCACACACATTATCTTTTATAAGGGAGCAATATATGGCAATCTTTATTAATTGAATACATTTTATATCCATTTATTTTAACAAAATCAATCTTGTTTTTTTATGTATTTCAATATCATTTGGATCTACATTTGGTTTATCATGAAATTGTTTAGTAGTCTGCATGATACTTGTTGCAAAGGCTTTGCTGGTCCTCGTATCAATTTTAGTAACTGTCCCAAATATCTTTCAAATGGAAATCAGCTGCACTGGTCAACACTGATTTCTTCCCTTACCGCATCATTTATCATGTGAAAAATATACCATGAGTATTATATACAAGCATGCATTCTCCTTATAGTTTTACCAATCGCGAACAAAATTTTTCGATTAATACCAATGCCTGATCCCATAATTTTTTATTGGAGTTTCTGAACATACAATTCTCATAGTAGCATGAAAGTTAAGAAAATTTTTATATAGCTTTCTGGGCAGATAAGTTTTTAGGACTGCATATAGCATAAAAATCTAAACTCTGTCGCCTTACATTTTTCTAGATCCTTAAATGCACGAGGTTTCAAGATACAAGATATAATAGTGCGACTTAGAGCGCATGACAGACTGCGATGTTTATCCAAGAATTCAATAGTGAAATGAAAGAAATTTTTTTGAGCATTACAAACATCGAAACGTATATGGAACTAAAAAATATAAATGGAGTATTTTCGTTTCTAGTACAGAAATAAAATCGATTACAAAATGCGCAGTATCTTGTATGTTCAAAAATAAATCTTATGTATATGTATATGCTTATGCTTTAATATAGTGGCAAAATAAAAAAATGAAAGTAAAATTATAAGAAACATGTTTTACTTTTATTATAGCGATAGTATGTGCTATTAGTAACTATAATTATATTATTAATGATTCATATAATTTTACATTCATTTTAAAGTTATCACATTGAATGTATTGTAGAAATGTATTCAAGCGTTTGTAGTTTTCCAATTGTAAGTTTAGTGAAAAACAAAGAAAATTTTATTATATCTTACCAGTTTATCCTACAAGTTACATGTGTTGATCGTTGAATATTTAAAATTAGTAAAATATAGCCTATTGCATTAAAAACTGATTATTCTCTTCAAGAATTTCTTAATATTTGCAAATATCAATACAAATTTTTAATATCGATTTCGAGTGCGAATCGATTTTACTCTATATTACTTTTTCTTTATATAATATCCAGACTGCATAACATGTTTCAATTTCCTTTTTATATCAATTTAACAACTTAGTAGATACATATACATAAGTGATTTGGTAAAGATTGGGAAGAACTTTTACCAGAGATCAGTTAAGTCAGTCGAAGGTCCCAAGATTTTACAATCACAATTGAATGATTTTATACGACCTTGAATAATTTATATAAGTATTGAAATATCTTCGTTTGCCAATAGATTATAGCATTTTATACATGGTTACGATTTGCGTACAAATTAAAACAATCCTCTTGATTTGAACCTTTGAGTGAATATTATTTATTGTGATGTCACTTCCTTCTTCGACTAAACTAAGGTCAGTTATACCATTTGATCCATGATTAAGAAATCCGTACAAAATAAAACTATGTTTCTGATTAATTAAGCATGGCGATGAAGATCTACAAGCTAATACTATTTATTGTGATTGCACATTTTCTAAATATCTCAAAATTATTAAATGTGTCAAAATTCCTTCTGTAACTGAATTAAAGATATCATTTTATTTAACATTCGGTATCGATCTTCGAAGAAAAATAATCTAGTAGCCAAATAGATCCAAAATTAAATAAAAAAATGTTGAAGTATGAAGTATGAAGTATTCATACTTTGCATCCGCTTCAAATTTGATATTTGGTTAATAATGTAAATCCAGAGCGGTTTCTTCTACTTAGTCGAAAACTACTTTGAATAATTCACAACCATAAAGACATAAATATCCTTGACTGTGCTGGAACTAACTTCTATTTGGATTTTTCAAATAGTTTGGCACAATAAAACCATCGAATCATTGCCATCACAATGATCATTATAAATCAAATTTCATTTTTCATTGTCATGTATGATTTTTCAACAAATAGACCAAATAAAATTGTAATGTAAATAAATCATAATTACTGACACTATCGAAATCAAAATTGTATATGAAATACCGTGTATTATACACTAAATCCTCGTGTTATGCATTTGTCTCAATCAAAGTTAATTCCTTCCATGACATGTTATATGCTCATGTTATTTTACGTAGGAGCAAACCTATGCTCTCTTCAAATATTCATATCGTCTGTCATATTGAAATAAATGAGTCATTATAGTAAATATTAATCATATTGCTTACTATCTTGTTTCACTTCCAAAAATACTTAATTGTTCTGGTTCCAATAGATTCGCAATTTCGTTATTATATTATAGTTAGTTTCTTTACTTCAATTCATTCATTATCTCTTGTTTCATGTACGTGATAATTTTTCATTCCATTTATAATCCTCCTATTACCATAATCTATCATCTTAACATTTCCTATTATTTTCTTTATAATTTATTTTATTTTCTTTCTTAATCATTTATTTTAGTTCCAAATTTGTTTTGTCAGCATTCAACAAATAAAGTTTCTTCGTGACTGCTAAATATTTTAACTAATTTTACATATTCAAAGACTAAATCACGCATTATTTAGTTTTATTATCACAACATTGATTTCGAAAAAAATCACAATTCAAGAAAACTACCGACAAATTTACAATACATTACATACTGATTTACTAACGCGTTTGTTTTTTTAGATTTATTTTCGCTTAGCAAGAAACTCATGAGCAAATAAAATTATATGTAATATAGTAGCACACGTAACTAACTAGCTCAATATCATTCGGACGATTTAAAAAATAATTTAAAAAAATGTCACATTCTAACAATTTTCTAGATTTACTAAAACACGATCTATGCTTTTTATGTAGTGGATTGGCATGCAACACTGTACCAAATAGAAATAAGAAATTTGAAAATAAGAATATTTGAATATTCTTTAAATTCAAGATGTATAACTTGATGTTGCATTCTACAATTCTAGTATTCTATTGATATGTTTTGGATTTTGAGTTCTCTACATGGTGCACCACTAGTACTACAACCTGGTAATACTTTAATTGCAAGTATGACCTTGATAAGATTTCCATTAAAAAATTGTCATAAGATAAATAATGAAATTGTTCGCGCCAAACACGCAGCCTACATAGGATGTCGTAATTTACGATAAGGAGAATAAATGTGGACATATACCTTGTTCGTAGGCACTCAATGCCCAGAAAACAAACTATTGCTCCGTTGAAGGTTCATTAAATAATTAAGGTGTGTAAGCTTGATACTGTAAAATAAAGAAGAAAAAAGAAAAGAAAATTGTCACGGGAGATGTGTAGCTACATCTTCAAATTATAAACTAATAAAAGGTTATGAAAGCGAGGGCAGAGTTCACATCCTGTGTTGATAGTGAACAGAAGAAAAACGAAGAAATAGAGGATGGCCCCAATATAGAGAAAGGTACATTATTTAATATCTTTATATCATATCATTCAACAAAACATTCATGTTAATATTTATTGCTGAAGTGATATGTGAAATTGAACATGGAGAAGTAGAGGAGAGTCCCAATATGGAGATGGGTACATTATTTAAATTTATATATTTAAACTATTTATTAAAATCTTTTAAATTCCAATAAACAAATTCATACGTCTCAATATATATGTCGCATAGAACAAGTTGGATAGTATCATAAACACTATCCAAATTATCGTTGGCTAGTCCTAAGTATAGTTGGATAGAGGGAGAGAAAAAGAGGGATTCCGGTCACAGGTAATTATACACCGTAGGCTATTTTTTGAGTGATCTTTTTTATTTTAATAAATTTAATTCGAAAGAAAATGGAAAACCATCAATTAGATTTACACCAGTTTCTCGCAAATGTTTACGCATCTGAAAATTACAATAATATTAATTACTTGTATTTTTAAAAACAAACTATTGCAGAGTGTCAAACAAAAACGCAGCAATGCCTTGACACCCCGAGTGTATAAGATGTATAACACATCAAAAATTTTGATACAGGAGATGCGAAGAATTGATAAACAAACTACAAATTTACGGGACAAATTTCAGAAATTCTCTTGTATTCCAGCGACGTTACATTTGAGGGCAAGTCATAAAATGCCAATTGAGAGAACATACAAAAAAAAAACGAATGGAAAAAAATTCACATTTGAAGATAAAATTCTCGCATTGACATTTTATAAAAAGTCGCCAAAGACCTGCTATTTCTGGAGGCAAATATTTATATTGCCGAATCTTCAAACTTTAAGAAATTTACTGTCGCTTATCCCATTACATGTTGGAATTAACGATAAGCTTTTCCAATCATTAGAAGCTGCTATCTCTCGCAAAAAAAGATATTTGCAGCAAATATTGTGTATTTATATATCTTTATCTTCTGATTTATCATATCATCAGGAAAAAGATCATTCTGATCATATAACAGAGTTCGAACAACACGCAAATGGCAGGAAGTTTTTACTTGCAGATCATGCACTAGTTTTTATGTTGAAGCAAATTAAAGATCTTTGGAAGCTGTCTGTTGCTTTTCACTTTTCAGTTGGAGTCAATAGTTCAGATTTAAAAAGTCTCATTGTTGATATCTCTCAAAAATATTTAGTATTGATTTAAAATTTAGCCACAGTTTGCGACCAATACTCCGCAAACTGTAAAGCTATTAATATGTAATTGAAAAACACCGAACACGATGATAAAACTAAAAATCCAGACTGGACATAGTGAGTTTTGAAATTGATGGGCATGAAATAATTCCGTTGTTTGACCTTCCACATTTATTAAAATGCATGCGCAATAATTTTGCAAAAATGTAACGTAAAGTATACAAACTTAGACAAGAAGGAATATGAGCCTTCCTGGTAAGATATTGCAAGCTAGTATGACTTTGATGCAAATTGCAGATTGTTCCGGTGATGTTCTTCATTAACTGAAAATAAGATGAAGCGGATGAATTTCAAGCCTGGCAGCTCAAGTTTTTCCCAACGCAATGAGGATGGTCTACAGAACTCCGGTTACTTGGAAGCGAATGGAAGTTCTACAACATTTAGAACTGGAGAATTCTTGATTTTTATGGACTGTTATTTGAGAGCGTGAATGGATTGACTAAATTGCCAGTACGAGGTAAATAATTTCGTTGTGCTCTTTCTAATCAATCACAGCATACAAAATTTTGGCATAAAGCTAAGAAAGTGTTAAATTCAATACAGTTTATAAAGGTAAAATATTTTATAAGAGAGTATAAAATATATTATAAGAGAGTATTTACCCCGCGCAATGAAGTCCTAATAATTTTAATGGATAGAGAGGATAAAATCCTCTTGGGAAAAGAAAATTGTATCGGAGGCATTTATGCGGCCGGCGAAGATCGGAGATGTCATTTGGGCGAAACCGTATCGGATGCACACTATGGTTACGATATGAATGCTGTCGGCCTTAGTTTTCAAAATTCTATCACTCATGCCGGTCGAATATGAATACAGATACGACGTAGAGAAGTGTACTTCGTAGAATTTTCAAGGAAAAGATCATACGGACATATATATTGCATTATGATGAGTCCTACGAAGCAAGTTGAGGCCCCCACTGATCGAGATAATACGGGGGGCACTAATAAACCCCATGGAAAAAATCACGGCAGCCGTGGAAGCCTACGCAAAGACCCCGGTAAAAATAGCGGCGGCTGGGGTGACATTCGCCACAGCAGCGGTAACTATCGCGGCGGCGGCCGGCGGCAGTCAACGCTCTATACACGTGGATTCAAAAAATCATCGGTAAAATCGTTTT
>NW_020536999.1:78214176-78276450 GCF_003426905.1 Ctenocephalides felis
TTGCTCTCAGCAATTCCTTTGTATTGTGGTATTAATGAGACCCTTTTCCAAACATTGGGTTCAGCTACGGCACAGAAAAAATATGTGAATAGCAAAAACTGTGTTCTAATGTTTGATGAAATATCATTATCATCCGCAATATTTTACGACCGTTAAAAAGGATCATATTGTTGGATTTCAGGAACTGGCAAATGGTAGGGAAAGTTTATTTATCATTCTCTTGTTTTTTTTTTTTAATTGAAAGCATAAAACATCGCTGGGTGCAACCAGTTGCATTTTACTTCTCTGATTGGGGTGTAAACAGCGTTAATTTAAAATGTATTATTGTAGATATCATAAGAAAACTACTGAGTATTGATCTGAATGTTATTGCCACAGTTTGTGATCAGTTTGCTAAGCTATAAATTTTGCTGTGATCAGTTTGCTAATTGCAAAGCTATAAATATGCTTCTTAGAGATACTGAGGAACTATATAAAACACAAAATCTTGAATGGAATAGACTTATATTTGAAACGTTTATCACCTGCCAAACGCACGGCACTAAAAAACGAAAGTCGACGAAATGATCAGGCAGGATATTGTCGAGGAGTGCGATTCGGCATGGGTAGCTCCGGTGGTAACGGTGCCAAAGGAGGATGGCGGTACTAGAGTATGCGTAGACTACCATAAACTCAACGCCATTACGACAGCAGACAGTTATTCTCTACCACGAATCGACGATCTGTTACGACTAACCCTACCCCATTACAAACTGGCGCCCAACGTGGTCCCCACTTTCGATATATATCTCTATATATTATATATGTTTGTGTGTTTATTTATTATATAAGTAATTAATATTTACAGATAACCTTTTAACTAAAGTTCAGGACGATGTTATCATTGGTAATATACGTGAAGCATCGTTATAATAATAAATTACCACTGAGGGCTTCTTTAGTCTCCAGTAAAGATTAGTGGAACATAAGAAAAAAACATTTAAAACCATATTGTACATACAAACACCAACTGATTATATCAGTGGAACCTTTGGGTAGAGAAAAACAGGCGAGCAATTTCAGTATTGTTCATAAAATGTCAACACTGTTGATTATGGGCATAGAGAGGAAGATTATATGTTAATAATAATGACTAAGAAGCAGGCGGAAATGTTAAAGGAGTTTGGCACAGACAGAATTTGCGTTGATGCCACCCATGGAACAAATTGTTACAATTACCAGTTGCATACATTAATGGTGATTGATGAATTTGGAAGCGGAGTTCCAGTTGCATTTTTTGCAAACAGGCAAGATGAAGTAACGTGTAAATATTTTTTGAAGAAATCTCTAAGGCAGTCGGTAAAATCAATACGAAGTCATTCATGACAGAGACTGCCCAACATATTCAATGCTGGGTCATCTGTCATGGATGCTTCACAGCCTATAAGCTTTCTTCATCCCTATCAAAAGTATTTGAAAGACTTATTTTACAGAGACTTTTAGAAGACGATTTAGAAGAAACCTGGGTACCTAACCACCAATTTGGTTTTAGAAGACATCATTCAACAATTCAGTAATGCAACAGTAGACACCAACTCAATCCTCACAGCCCTAAAAAAAAATTATGTAGCATTTTTTCTTGACATCAGTCAGGCCTCCGACAAAGTTTTGCATATGGGTTTATCATACAAATTGAAGAAATCTATCCAAAATATTTCACGATTTTGAAATCATATTTATCTAATTAAAGCAAATTATCTAATCAAATTAAAGAATATGAAGAACTATCCCCTCCAAACCGATTCATTCCGGTGTTCCGCAAGATAGTGTTCTGAGTCCAATATTATATCTGCTATTCACGATTGATCTGCCGATTCGGCCTAAAAACAATAAGCACAAATGCCGATGACATTGTCAAGTCATAAGGGTGTGATAATAGCTACTTCTTTACTGAAAACATTCTAGTAGAAAGAGAATTATGGCTAGATAAATGGAACTGTTATGCTCTTAGCACGTGTCCAGAAGTTGGAAGAGGGCAGCAGCTGCCAAGATTGTTAATAGACTTAATTTATGAGAAATTGATAACTATAAAAATGATTTTAGATGAGAGAGAATTCAGGACTAGTTTAAATAAATTTTTGGATGAGCTTGAGGGAGATGATGATACAAAATCATTTGTAACATATTTTAGGAAAGCTTACTGCTACCGTGAAAATACATGGGCATATTGCTATATAGTTTCTCGGTACAGTTTCCAGTCCTATACATAGGTTTAGACAATTAAGGAGAACAGATAGAGACGCTATGAAAATCAAATTGAAACACCAAAAAACGAGCAGCATGTCGCGTGAAACAATTCGGTGAAATGAAAGATAAATTTCCTGAATCATATTAGAACTTTGGTAATGTGTACGAACTTCGTTCACGTATTTGCATGCGCCAAGTAAAATATGAATATAATTAGAGAAATAAGTTGCAGAGTAATAAGTGAAGAATTTGATTCACCACCAGGTAAAGATATCAGAAGATCCTCATAAGCAATCAATATATAAACTTGTATCAGTAATACCAAGTGTAGTAGATATCCATGCAAATGATATATTAAATAAGTATTTCCAAAAAAAAAAAAAAAAAAACGATACAGTTCTATATTTTGACGCAACAGGAGGTGTTATAAAACCACCTTCTCCTTTTGACAACAAGAGAGCTTATATCTATGCAGGCGTAATTTCACTGCCCACAAATGGGTCTGGCTATCTATATCCATTGTTGCAATGGATATCATATGAACATGATGCTAATTCAATCCAAAGATGCTTCTCAGATTGTATAATGCAATTAGATCATATTATTTCGTTTAAGAAAATTGTCACTGATCATAGTTATGCGAGCATTCACGCGTTAATTCGCAGCTGTAATCATTATAGTTTGATTGAATACCTTAATAAATGCTATGTGTTCTTAAATGATAGAAATTCCAAAGAATTTGAAGAGAATATAACTTTACATTTATGTTGTAGCCATTTTACGAAGAGACTATCGTATCATGCGAAGAAATTTATTAAGGACAATATTCGTCGTAAAATTAATTATTTACTTTTTAGGCGCAAAATCTCGAGATTTTGATTATGCACGAAAAATATTCGCTAATATTGTGTGCATTTTAGGCAGCGAATATCATCATATAGAAATAGAATCAGCACTTAGGGAAATTTCTCAAATTGCAGATAAGAATGCAATATTGAAAAAAACAATTTAAGCCAACGCTGATTCGGAAAAAAACGAAGAGCCTGAAAAGAAAGCGAATTCGAGTCAAAGTCTTTTAAGAAACAGTCTGTTTTACAAGGAATTCCTCAATATAAAACTCAAAACTGAAGAGAGCATACCGAAAGAAGGTTATCAAAACCAATTTTACGGTCCTCTATTTCTAAATTATGTTATGGAGCGGTATATGCCAATTTTGCCACTGTGGTCTGGGTTGATGCTCGATAATGAGAGATCACAATTGTATTCAAATGCTGCTGTAGAGTCTTATTTTAATACATTAAAAAACAATATGGCTCATGGTGAAAGAAATATGCCATATATGAGATTTGTAGAAATATTAAAAAACGATCTAGATGTTTGCAGTAATGACTTATTGAAACTTCATTGTGTTTCAAAGCTCAATCCTGAAGAAAGAAATGACAGTCGTATCAGAAATGCCAGGAGAAATACTAGCATAAAGAAGTTGGATAATAAAAATAAAATAAGAAATACGAAAAACAAGGCAGTAGCAGCACATGAGAATAACAATTACCATAATAGCACAATAGTAGATGTGGGAGAAGCAAGGGAAATGTGGAATAAAAAACCGAATAAAATAGGAAATCTTTTTCTAACTAAAAAAATTTGCCGCCCTCAAACGGATTTTTGACTAGCCAAAAGAGTTCCAAATCTGAATCACACCTTTCAATAGGTAAGCATCCTAATAATGTAGCAATAGATTTTAATTTTTATATAAAACTCCACATATACAATAGAGCAAAATGTGAATCATATGTTATAAGATTTTTAGGTAAATATCCTATTTGATTGAATAATTTTTTCACATTGTACAACGAGGAGTGGTTAGATGATATAATTATTGATGCATTTTTAGCATCACTTGTATATAATAAGGAACAGTTTGAAATTCTTGCTCTGCATGAATTTATGTTTGCCGTAAGTAATAAAAAATGTAAGGCCGTTATAAATATATCATCAGGCATAAAATATTTGGCATATATTTTGAATTCTCAATGGATGTTAGTGTTGATAGATACTGGTCTAAAACAATTTAGTGTAATCAACTCTATTCCTGGTGCAAAGACAGAGCATATTATTTTTGAAAAGTTTTATGTAAATTGTTTAAATAATGAAGAACAAACGAAATGGAGTAAATTTACAATAATTTCCCCTCAACAATCTGATGGTCATAGCTGTAGACTTTTCGTATTACAAAATGCATTCTGTTTATTGAATAATAAGAATTTAAACTATAAAATGGATCCTTATCGGAACTAGAAAAAGTTTAATGTCACATTTCTTGAAAAATATTTCACCTGTAGATGGATTCTGTCCAATTTGTTGTAGTTCAGGTAACTCTCCAACAGATCGACCTACATATTATAAATGTATTAAATGCGATACATGGTATAAACATGCAAGAAATTCCCAAGACACGTTTATTAAATGCAAAAACAATTGCAATGGGGACTTAATACCATCCAGCAGTTCTTGGCAACAATGTGGAATGTGTTTAAGATGGCTTCACTTTGAGTTTGATCCCAGTTTAGCTTTACGTTCCTTATCACCAGCATCTTTAGGAGATCCAAATTTTAAATATTTTTGTGTTCTATGTGAACTACATATCGAAAATAACACACATACCTTTTCTAAAAATAAGTTAATGGTACTAATAACATTTTTTTTAATATATTATAAAATAATTAGCAAAAAAGTGGAGTTTTTTAATTTTCATACAGTAAATAATATCTTCACTGCACACCACTAATTTATAAACAAAAAAATAAGATGAGATGTAATAAACTGCAGAAAAATAACAAAATAATTATCAAAAAAGTGGTGTTTTTGAATTTTCATACAGTAAATAATATTTATAATAGTTTCACCAAGTTAATAATTCGTGCAATACTATGTGAGGGTGATTTTTGAACTATGTTTATAGAAAGTTGTCACAATAAATTAAAGAGCATGTTTTTAAAACGCAAATGCTCCAGGCGGCTGGACAGAGTAGTATTTTAAATGTTGAAAAGAATGCGTTTCACCAGAGAAACCGAAAAAAATATATGTATACCGGTAACATCAGTCGAAGCGCCTATATACGAAGACTGACATGATAACAATATAGAAATGGCTTTTCGAAACACCAATATTAATTTCGAAAACAATATGTCTGTTAAATATTATCTCAGTGTTTCAAACAATGATACATTGTACGTCGCTGAAACATTCAAGAGTAATATGGAGACATATATTCGAGTGCACTAGTATGCGTTACTTTACTACTTTCGAATGCATATGCTTCAAGAATTTGGTTCGATGTACTTACATTTACTAAAAACACTCCTATTTATGTTATTATCAATATTATTTATATCATAGTTGTTATTGATATTATTATTTATGAATATATCATTCTATATATTCTAATAAATGCATATTGCGGAACATTTTTTACGCATATGGTTTTGAAGATTTGAAATGTAAATCAGTGCCCACACTAATAAATAATCGCGCCAAAATTTAATTTTCTGTAGTTGCAAGGATCGCAATTGCATTTCGTATTTCTTTCCAATTTTGATCGTCGCAACAGTTGCAGGTATTTGTAGTAAGTTTAAGTAGTTAGTAAGTTTACGTAGTTAAATTTTAAATAAGTGAATATGGAGGTAAGTTCTCTCAAAAATGAATTTCAATTATTTAATCTAAATAATTTCAATTATTTAAATTAAATAATTTTATTTTAATTTTATTTTTATTTTATTTTAATTTAAATATTTGAAATAATCTTTTTTAAAATAAATTTCAAAACTGGTACCATTATATTTGATAGTGTTCATGGGATCTAGTGATTTTTAAAAAGAGGGTTCATGCGGACACGTGCCCTCATCATGGGCTGTAAATGAGGAGAAGACTATGTAATTATGATCAGAAAATGTAGCAAGCTATAAACTAAATAAGATGCTGAAGGCGTGCGAGCCTCCTTCGTTTAGAGATTACCCTGAATGGGAGGCGAAGTTTATGAGAAGCACCACCGATTATAAAAACGTGAAGAAGTATGTAACAAGAACTAAAAATCAATCGTGTATTGAGAGCTCAGACGATAACACTCTGAGCTCTATCTCCACGAGGCATCAGCTTCACAGATTCAATCCGTGAAAAAAAACTAAGTTTATGTTACCTATTAAAACGAATGAAGAATTAGGCGATTTAGAAGAAAAGCTGAAAAATATGGATATCTTCAGGCATTTGGTAAATACAAATATTTTCTATAGTTAATATGCAATGTATTTAATAAGTTCTTATTTACAGTCGATTCAGCTAACTCTGACCGGCGGAACAAACAAAAAGCAATTGATTACATCAATGCTAAAAAAATGTATGAGCAAAGACCTTACAACTTTGTTTTCAAGTGTGGGTCAAAAGGGTAAGAGAAACCCTCGAAAAAGTAAATGCGATTCCTGTTCAATTATTTCATCCACACACATTATCTTTTTATAAGGGAGCAATATATGGCAATCTTTATTAATTGAATACATTTTATATCCATTTATTTTAACAAAATCAATCTTGTTTTTTTATGTATTTCAATATCATTTGGATCTACATTTGGTTTATCATGAAATTGTTTTAGTAGTCTGCATGATACTTGTTGCAAAGGCTTTGCTGGTCCTCGTATCAATTTTAGTAACTGTCCCAAATATCTTTCAAATGGAAATCAGCTGCACTGGTCAACACTGATTTCTTCCCTTACCGCATCATTTATCATGTGAAAAATATACCATGAGTATTATATACAAGCATGCATTCTCCTTATAGTTTTACCAATCGCGAACAAAATTTTTCGATTAATACCAATGCCTGATCCCATAATTTTTTATTGGAGTTTCTGAACATACAATTCTCATAGTAGCATGAAAGTTAAGAAAATTTTTATATAGCTTTCTGGGCAGATAAGTTTTTAGGACTGCATATAGCATAAAAAATCTAAACTCTGTCGCCTTACATTTTTCTAGATCCTTAAATGCACGAGGTTTCAAGATACAAGATATAATAGTGCGACTTAGAGCGCATGACAGACTGCGATGTTTTATCCAAGAATTCAATAGTGAAATGAAAGAAAATTTTTTTGAGCATTACAAACATCGAAACGTATATGGAACTAAAAAATATAAATGGAGTATTTTCGTTTCTAGTACAGAAATAAAATCGATTACAAAATGCGCAGTATCTTGTATGTTCAAAAATAAATCTTATGTATATGTATATGCTTATGCTTTAATATAGTGGCAAAATAAAAAAATGAAAGTAAAATTATAAGAAACATGTTTTACTTTTATTATAGCGATAGTATGTGCTATTAGTAACTATAATTATATTATTAATGATTCATATAATTTTACATTCATTTTAAAGTTATCACATTGAATGTATTGTAGAAATGTATTCAAGCGTTTGTAGTTTTCCAATTGTAAGTTTAGTGAAAAACAAAGAAAATTTTATTATATCTTACCAGTTTATCCTACAAGTTACATGTGTTGATCGTTGAATATTTAAAATTAGTAAAATATAGCCTATTGCATTAAAAACTGATTATTCTCTTCAAGAATTTCTTAATATTTGCAAATATCAATACAAATTTTTAATATCGATTTCGAGTGCGAATCGATTTTACTCTATATTACTTTTTCTTTATATAATATCCAGACTGCATAACATGTTTCAATTTCCTTTTTATATCAATTTAACAACTTAGTAGATACATATACATAAGTGATTTGGTAAAGATTGGGAAGAACTTTTACCAGAGATCAGTTAAGTCAGTCGAAGGTCCCAAGATTTTACAATCACAATTGAATGATTTTATACGACCTTGAATAATTTATATAAGTATTGAAATATCTTCGTTTGCCAATAGATTATAGCATTTTATACATGGTTACGATTTGCGTACAAATTAAAACAATCCTCTTGATTTGAACCTTTGAGTGAATATTATTTATTGTGATGTCACTTCCTTCTTCGACTAAACTAAGGTCAGTTATACCATTTGATCCATGATTAAGAAATCCGTACAAAATAAAACTATGTTTCTGATTAATTAAGCATGGCGATGAAGAATCTACAAGCTAATACTATTTATTGTGATTGCACCTTTTCTAAATATCTCAAAATTACTAAATGTGTCAAAATTCCTTCTGTAATTGAATTATAGATATCATTTTATTTAACATTCGGTATCGATCTTCGAAGAAAAATAATCTAGTAGCCAAATAGATCCAAAATTAAATAAAAAAAATGTTGAAGTATGAAGTATGAAGTATTCATACTTTGCATCCGCTTCAAATTTGATATTTGGTTAATAATGTAAATCCAGAGCGGTTTCTTCTATTTAGTCGAAAACTACTTTGAATAATTCACAACCATAAAGACATAAATATCCTTGACTGTGCTGGAACTAACTTCTATTTGGATTTTTCAAATAGTTTGGCACAATAAAACCATCGAATCATTGCCATCACAATGATCATTATAAATCAAATTTCATTTTTCATTGTCATGTATGATTTTTCAACAAATAGACCAAATAAAATTGTAATGTAAATAAATCATAATTACTGACACTATCGAAATCAAAATTGTATATGAAATACCGTGTATTATACACTAAATCCTCGTGTTATGCATTTGTCTCAATCAAAGTTAATTCCTTCCATGACATGTTATATGCTCATGTTATTTTACGTAGGAGCAAACCTATGCTCTCTTCAAATATTCATATCGTCTGTCATATTGAAATAAATGAGTCATTATAGTAAATATTAATCATATTGCTTACTATCTTGTTTCACTTCCAAAAATACTTAATTGTTCTGGTTCCAATAGATTCGCAATTTCGTTATTATATTATAGTTAGTTTCTTTTACTTCAATTCATTCATTATCTCTTGTTTCATGTACGTGATAATTTTTCATTCCATTTATAATCCTCCTATTACCATAATCTATCATCTTAACATTTCCTATTATTTTCTTTATAATTTATTTTATTTTCTTTTCTTAATCATTTATTTTAGTTCCAAATTTGTTTTGTCAGCATTCAACAAATAAAGTTTCTTCGTGACTGCTAAATATTTTAACTAATTTTACATATTCAAAGACTAAATCACGCATTATTTAGTTTTATTATCACAACATTGATTTCGAAAAAAATCACAATTCAAGAAAACTACCGACAAAATTACAATACATTACATACTGATTTACTAACGTGTTTGTTTTTTTAGATTTATTTTCGCTTAGCAAGAAACTCATGAGCAAATAAAATTATATGTAATATAGTAGCACACGTAACTAACTAGCTCAATATCATTCGGACGATTTAAAAAATAATTTAAAAAAATGTCACATTCTAACAATTTTCTAGATTTACTAAAACACGATCTATGCTTTTTATGTAGTGGATTGGCATGCAACACTGTACCAAATAGAAATAAGAAATTTGAAAATAAGAATATTTGAATATTCTTTAAATTCAAGATGTATAACTTGATGTTGCATTCTACAATTCTAGTATTCTATTGATATGTTTTGGATTTTGAGTTCTCTACATGGTGCACCACTAGTACTACAACCTGGTAATACTTTATTGCAAGTATGACCTTGATAAGATTTCCATTAAAAAATTGTCATAAGATAAATAATGAAATTGTTCGCGCCAAACACGCAGCCTACATAGGATGTCGTAATTTACGATAAGGAGAATAAATGTGGACATATACCTTGTTCGTAGGCACTCAATGCCCAGAAAACAAACTATTGCTCCGTTGAAGGTTCATTAAATAATTAAGGTGTGTAAGCTTGATACTGTAAAATAAAAGAAGAAAAAAGAAAAGAAAATTGTCACGGGGAGATGTGTAGCTACATCTTCAAATTATAAACTAATAAAAGGTTATGAAGCGAGGGCAGAGTTCACATCCTGTGTTGATAGTGAACAGAAGAAAAACGAAGAAATAGAGGATGGCCCCAATATAGAGAAAGGTACATTATTTAATATCTTTATATCATATCATTCAACAAAACATTCATGTTAATATTTATTGCTGAAGTGATATGTGAAATTGAACATGGAGAAGTAGAGGAGAGTCCCAATATGGAGATGGGTACATTATTTAAAATTTATATATTTAAACTATTTATTAAAATCTTTTAAATTCCAATAAACAAATTCATACGTCTCAATATATATGTCGCATAGAACAAGTTGGATAGTATCATAAACACTATCCAAATTATCGTTGGATAATCCTAAGTATAGTTGGATAGAGGGAGAGAAAAAGAGGGATTCCGGTCACAGGTAATTATACACCGTAGGCTATTTTTTGAGTGATCTTTTTTATTTTAATAAATTTAATTCGAAAGAAAATTGGAAAACCATCAATTAGATTTACACCAGTTTCTCGCAAATGTTTACGCATCTGAAAATTACAATAATATTAATTACTTGTATTTTTAAAAACAAACTATTGCAGAGTGTCAAACAAAAACGCAGCAATGCCTTGACACCCCGAGTGTATAAGATGTATAACACATCAAAAATTTTGATACAGGAGATGCGAAGAATTGATAAACAAACTACAAATTTACGGGACAAATTTCAGAAATTCTCTTGTATTCCAGCGACGTTACATTTGAGGGCAAGTCATAAAATGCCAATTGAGAGAACATACAAAAAAAAAACGAATGGAAGAAAATTCACATTTGAAGATAAAATTCTCGCATTGACATTTTATAAAAAGTCGCCAAAGACCTGCTATTTCTGGAGGCAAATATTTATATTGCCGAATCTTCAAACTTTTAAGAAATTTACTGTCGCTTATCCCATTACATGTTGGAATTAACGATAAGCTTTTCCAATCATTAGAAGCTGCTATCTCTCGCAAAAAAAAGATATTTGCAGCAAATATTGTGTATTTATATATCTTTATCTTCTGATTTATCATATCATCAGGAAAAAGATCATTCTGATCATATAACAGAGTTCGAACAACACGCAAATGGCAGGAAGTTTTTACTTGCAGATCATGCACTAGTTTTTATGTTGAAGCAAATTAAAGATCTTTGGAAGCTGTCTGTTGCTTTTCACTTTTCAGTTGGAGTCAATAGTTCAGATTTAAAAAGTCTCATTGTTGATATCTCTCAAAAAATATTTAGTATTGATTTAAAAATTTAGCCACAGTTTGCGACCAATACTCCGCAAACTGTAAAGCTATTAATATGTAATTGAAAAACACCGAACACGATGATAAAACTAAAAATCCAGACTGGGACATAGTGAGTTTTGAAATTGATGGGCATGAAATAATTCCGTTGTTTGACCTTCCACATTTATTAAAATGCATGCGCAATAATTTTGCAAAAATGTAACGTAAAGTATACAAACTTAGACAAGAAGGAATATGAGCCTTCCTGGTAAGATATTGTAAGCTAGTATGACTTTGATGCAAATTGCAGATTGTTCCGGTGATGTTCTTCATTAACTGAAAATAAGATGAAGCGGATGAATTTCAAGCCTGGCAGCTCAAGTCTTTTCCCAACGCAATGAGGATGGTCTACAGAACTCCGGTTACTTGGAAGCGAATGGAAGTTCTACAACATTTAGAACTGGAGAATTCTTGATTTTTATGGACTGTTTATTTGAGAGCGTGAATGGATTGACTAAATTGCCAGTACGAGGTAAATAATTTCGTTGTGCTCTTTCTAATCAATCACAGCATACAAAATTTTGGCATAAAGCTAAGAAAGTGTTAAATTCAATACAGTTTATAAAGGTAAAAACCTTATAAGAGAGTATTAACCCCGCGCAATGAAGTCCTAATAATTTTAATGGATAGAGAGGATAAAATCCTCTTGGGAAAAGAAAATTGTATCGGAGGCATTTATGCGGCCGGCGAAGATCGGAGATGTCATTTGGGCGAAACCGTATCGGATGCACACTATGGTTACGATATGAATGCTGTCGGCCTTAGTTTTCAAAATTCTATCACTCATGCCGGTCGAATATGAATACAGATACGACGTAGAGAAGTGTACTTCGTAGAATTTTTCAAGGAAAAGATCATACGGACATATATATTGCATTATGATGAGTCCTACGAAGCAAGTTGAGGCCCCACTGATCGAGATAATACGGGGGGCACTAATAAACCCCATGGAAAAAATCACGGCAGCCGCGGAAGCCTACGCAAAGACCCCGGTAAAAATAGCGGCGGCTGGGGTGACATTCGCCACAGCAGCGGTAACTATCGCGGCGGCGGCGGCGGCAGTCAACGCTCTATACAACGTGGATTCAAAAAAATCATCGGTAAAATCGTTTTCTTAAAAACGACGCCACGATAGAAATACGGCGCCGTCGTAGTAGGCTATCTTTGAAAACGCCATCTTGAAGGACGCTTAAAGTTGTATAAATCCAAAACTTATGAGATTATTATAGATGCCAAATTTAGAATAAGTAAATTTTAATTAACTTTGCAGAACAGAAAATTTTAGAATATTTATTTTTATAACAGAAAATTTTAGAACAATCATTTTATAGCATAAAATTTTAGAATATCTATTTTATTGCAGAAAATTTTAGAATATGTATTAACAGAAAATGTTAGAATATATATCAACAGAACATTTTAGAACAGAAAATTTTAGAATATATATTAACAGAAAATTTTAGGATATAATTTAAAAACATTATTTTTGAAATTAAATTTTATAGTTATAATAATTTAGAATTTTATTTTATTTTTGCTAAATTTAGATGCGTTATTTTTATGTTCAAATTTTAGAAAATATTTTGACAACATTATATAATTTTTAGCTTTGATATTATATATTATTTTTTTCTCAAACAATAATATTTTAATTTCAATTCTTGCTTCAATTTTGTTAAATCACATCCCATCATTTTATTACATATTTTATTATATTAATATCCGCTATATTTACTTTCATTTAATGCTGTTTATGAATTATATAGGTTTTAATGTCAAGTGAAAGAGCACCTGATAATTTGAGGTTACCACAGCAGAGAGTAATTAGCAGATCAGAAGAATCTATTTTCAATAAATGTCTGGAATACCATTTGGAAGGAGGTGAGCCAAATTCAATAATTAATTAATCTTTTAGACTCAGTTTTTGGCAATCGAATTACTATTTCGCATATTCCTCAATTGCCCCAAAAATTTAATTCTCTTTTTTCTATTCATTTTAATACAAATATTCCAAACATGGCTCGTATGTCACTTGCTGAAGCTAGGGGTATGATTAAATCTTTTGATGGCAGCGATCAAAGCCAACTCTCATCTTTCATTAGAATTTGTACCTTTGCTTTTGGGGAAATTGACGAATCTGATAAGTCTAGTTTATTAAATTATATTACACATGTCAAAATCGAAGGCAGAACGTTACAAGCTATCCAGTATAAAGAATTTTCAGATTTTGAAGATCTTAAGTCTACCCTTAAAAGCTTATTTTTGGATCGTAGATCAATTTCTGCCCTTCAGGTAGAATTTAATCAGCGTAGGCAAGGCCACAATGAGAGTGTTATCGATTACGGCCAAAGATTAGAAACAATTTTAATGAAATTAGTAGTTGCTACTATAAAAAATCATAAAAACTCATCTTATAATGATTATTGCAATGAACTATTACAAGAGCAAGCATTAAATATTTTCAAAGAAGGGCTACAACCCTCTCTTAAAATTATAGTTAAATGTAAGACTGCTAAAACTTTAAAGGAGGCTAGGGAAATCGCTATCGAGGAAGAAACCTTAGCAAATTCATTTAAACTTCAATATTCAAAACCTGGTCCATCCATAAATCAATTTCCTACATCATATAAAATAAAAACTGAATTAGTATGCAATTATTGCAAAAAGGTTGGTCACCGAATTAAGGATTGTAGGAAACTAATATTTAAAGAACAACGAAAATATAAAAGATAGTGCAGATAAAGCTCCAGAACCTGGAACTAGTAAGGGTAGCGAATTAAAGCGAGCCATCTTTCTTGTATAGAACAAACTTCAAATAACTTAGCCTTTGTAAATTTAGAATCGTTAGACACAGTTAGAGACTCGTTGATACTGGAGGATAAATTAGAGGATAAATTAAATTTAACAGGAGTATCAGGGAAAAATGTACAGACTTTAGGTAAGGCATTATTTAGGATTAGATTAGGAAATAAAATAGTTAAACATGTTTTTCATACAGTTAAGGACGATCTTCCTATTAAGAGCGAAAGAATTTTAGGTATGGATTTTTTAAAAACTTTTGGCGGTTCAATCAACATAGATTCTAAATTAAATTTTTGTAATAATACCACATTACCCTTAATATCCCCGTCTGTAAATTTAAGCCCTAGGTCAGAAACCATAAGAGTATCAAGTGGCAGTCTCTTTGACAGAAGCTCATTGTACGGTTGTGCATGTATTGGTGTGTACAAACACCGTGAAGTTGGGCGTGTAAATATTCAAGTCTGTCGACTATTGTTAAGCTTCCGCCTTCTCGATCGGTACGAATTTTATTTTACCGTGAGTAGTGTGATAGTTAGAGGTTAGGCCAGTTTTATTATATTTTTCGGTGAGTGATGTTTATCAATTATATTGTTTATCTTTTGTACTTTTATTTTTTTCGGTATATGCAGCATAGATTACAGCGTCGAATTTAAATGATTATTTGAATGAACTTGAGACAGACGATGATTCTAAGATATTTGTTGCATATTTTAGGAAAGTTTACTGCGAACGAGCAGCTACTTGGGCGTATTGTTATTGGAAAGGATTAGGAATTAACACGAATATGTTTTTGGAAAGTTTTCATAATCAGATAAAAAGTCTGAGTTTTTAAGAGAAAGTGCTCGAGAAGGATGGATAAGGCCATTCAAATGGTGTTACGCCTTGAAATGGATTCTTTTCGACAAAAGACGCAAAGATTGAATGGAATGTCACTATCGACAAGGCAAAGAGATATAAGAATGAGCCACATGAGAAGTGTAACAATTTTACCTGATCATATTATACAAACCAGTTTGAATACGCAATGGAATGTATTACCAACAGATGTTACTACGGCACCATATGTGGTTATTAAAAAAAATCAAACTTGCATGAGATGTAAACCATGCAAGATTTGTTTTCATACATCCACATGCAGTTGTAGAGAGTATAAGATTCAATCAAACATTTGTAAGCACATCCACGCATGTGTGAGAGTTTTTCCATCAGATACGGGTTTTGAGCGTGAATTGTTTTGAGCGGGATTACAAATAAGTGCACAAACAAGCACAGAACATAATAAAGAGGCTTGCTATGCCGTAATAAAACTTGCAGGACAAGAACTTATGAATTTAATAGAAAATGAACAATTTGGTAACCATGAAATATTTATGAATAGAATTTTGTTATGCGCCGACACTCTTACCTATTTACCCTCGCATTTATGCCTCTATGTGTATACTATCACATTTACTCTATGGACTCTATATTTCCGGCTAGACACAGGACCTCTTTGTTTATTACAAGTTCACATTTCTCTCTCTGGACTCGAAAAGTAACACATAACCTTATAATACCTTTAATGAAGTTCTGTATAATAATATCTATATTCTGTAATAAATCTATAAAACTTGTGTTGTGTTTTGAAATACTAAAATTACCTACATCGCTGAAGGCAAATATTTAACATTGGTGGTAGAGGTGCGATGAACTGAAAAACAGGCCTGAATGTAAGGTAATAATTTGTAAATTTCACAAAATCAAGAAAAACACATCTACGTCATAAAATACGCGAAGAAAGTATTCCGTATCGGACACGAGAATCGAACAGAAACGTATAGCGTGGAAGGATTGTTGTATCGGGCGGGCCAAGTATGGGACACAAGCCGCAGACATCCACAGCATATTCGAAGTTATTTTGGCCCGAATTCCGCCATTACGGCATAATACACTAAAGCAGAGGTCGGCAACGCGGCGCCCCGGTCAACTTTAAATGCGCCCTCGGTTAATGTAAATGTATGATAACCTTAGCGGCTTACATGACTTGAGTTTTGCTCTTTTATTGCTCTGGCGGCTAAGAAGCACGTGTTCGATAGTGAAAAATGACGTCATAGCGGTCATGCCGCTTGTTGTCGGCTTGCTAGGTCTTGCCTTAAGAACGTGTGCTATTTTTGGAGATGGAATCGTCCGTTCGGACCAATCAGGAAGCAGTATTTTGTCACATGGTTTATCACGGTGCCCTACGGCAGTAGTGTGCGATAGTATTTCGAATAGACCACGTGTAGGCAGTGTTTTTAAAACTATCAAGTGATTTTAAAATAATAATGGATAAGTGTAAAAGAATAAGAACATATTAATTTAACGATGCATGGGAACATCTATATTGTTTTTGATTACAAAGGGAAGTGTATATGTTTGTTGTGTAATAATAGTGTTGCAATTCCAAAGAAAAGTAATATTGAACGACATTTTAAAACCGTTCATTCCAATTTTGATAGTGACTATCCAATAAACTCTGAAAGTAGAAGAAAAAAAGTTATTTCCTCGAAATGTTCAATGACTAATCAGCCAGAAATAAAAGAATTTTTAACATCAAGAGGCGAATGTTACGAGCAATTAAAAAATAAGGATTGGCTAATGGATCTAGGATTTCTAGCAGATATAACGGCAAAGCTAAATGAATTGAATTTAAAAATACAAGGTAAAGATCAGCATATCGCTGATATGGTTAGTGCAGTGAATGCATTCAAATGCAAGATAGTATTATTGAAAAACCCAAAAATGAATATTCCAAAGAATTAGTCAATGAACTGTAGCTGGAAGGCCAGCCAACCAGTTTAAAACGAAAATTACCTGTGGCCCTTATTTAGTATAATTAACTTCATTACATACATTTTGTTATATTTCATTCCATATTTTAGACTACAGATGTGGTTGGATTTTTAATAACTCATATTTTTTTAATTCCTCTTTATTTATCTTATATTGTTCTATAATAGCAGAGGTAAGAATAGTGAGAGACAAAATCTAATTTTGCTAAAAATTATTTAAAATTGCGAAAAACGCGCTAAGCGCTATATCTACTTATTTTTATATCTATTTGGTTAAATATTATAATAATAACTATTAATTTGTTACATATACTACAAAAATAAATATATTTGCATTGCATAATGATAAAATAAAATAAAACATTTTTTTTATAAATAATATATATATAATTATAATTATTCATTTATTTATACATATTTCGTAAGATAGTCGTATCAGTACATGTTAATGCTCAACGCTGGGGTGTTTGAAATAGGTAGAAACAGGTATGTGTAAAGATAGGCAGAAATGTTAGTTTTTAGTCAGAATAAAGCATTCTAACATCTTATTACAGTTATATATCGAATTACTTTTATAATAGACTGAAAAATAATGTAGTATGATTTTGTCCTCTTTAGCGTTCGGTTGTGATATTTGAAAATTAAAATGGCTAATATGAATAAAACATCCAGTGATGAAGAATATTCATTTTCTTGTGAAAAACAAGTTATAATAGATGCATTTGATTTGTGTAAGAAATCATTATTTAACAATGGGCGACTGCTGCTGCTCTTTAATTTCAATCGGATTTTTTGCAATTTAAAGCTTCTTCAGCGTGGGTCGATAGATTTAAAGTAAATCATAAGATTTGCCTAGGGCGTACAATAAAATATACAAAGTCCAAAATAGCCTAGGTATATATCAAATATTATTCCAAATTTTAATAAAGACTTTATTATAAATACGGACCAAACTGGATGTGAGTATAGAATGGATGTGAAAAGAACATTATCGTATAAAGGACAAAAAGCAACGGAAATATATTTGGGCGATTTTAGTAAAGTAATTCACACATATACTGCACAGTATTCTGCGACAACATAAGGAAAACTGCTTCCTAAAGTGTTTTTATGTTTCCGTGAGCCAGCGGGCGAATTTGGCCCAAGAGTACCGTCAAAAATGATAAAATACATGTCTGAATTTGGTAACGTTTTTCTGACTGCTTTTAAAAGGACATTTTGTGTCATATATAAACAATGTTTTACGGCCCTATGTGGAAAATAACAAGTTTTTGCTGATAATTGACTCATGAGGTGGTCAGACGGATCCAGAATTGAACACAGTGAAAATACATTCTTTAATACATCACCATTAACCGCTGTTGTATTTCAAAAAATGATCAGATACGCATGATTTGCGAGCAAATTAGGAAGCACTAGAAAAGTATTTTTAAAAGTAAATCAGATATGCTTTTCAGGATCTGTAGGTAGAGCCAAATGTTTATGTAACACAGCAGAATTTTTAAATCGTGCTCACTGCAATATATTTTTATGTTTTTCATGCTTTTATAATAAATATCATCTAGCAAATTGTAAGCCTTGAAGTTTTTTTTATATTATTATTTATTTGTATTTTATATTATTTAAGTTTAAATACATATCATTTATAAAAAAAATGTTTTATTTTAATATGCAATGCAAATATATTTATTTTCAGAATGCTTTCATAAAAATCTACCATTTATAAATTTCACATAGTTTCACACTTACACTACAAAAACCACCACACTAGATAAGAAGAAGTACTCTGAAGGAAAGCTGGTGAAAGAAGTATTTCCACCTCGAATATCTGTTCCTTTATGCGGTGTTGAAAAATATAGAAGATTTAAACATTGATTAGTATAATCGGCTCCTTCGTGAAAAAATGAAGTGAATGCTGTGTAAGTATTCTCGTTTATCTTATTTTTATCAAGGAGCAAGATTCATTTTTTAAAGCTAGGATAAGACTGTGAGCCATCGAAATTTTATAATTCGCATATTGTTTTATCAGCTGAACAAATAATGATTCGGTCTTTATTTTACTTACAGAATTTCTGCATGTCAAAGAGTAGGAGTATTCAATCTGTAATGAATGCTTTTTTGAATTCCAGAGATCCCATTGACAAAATTAACCCAATTTGACTTGACAATATCAATTCGCATAGGGGTCATTCTTTTACAAACCGGACACTAATTAACCTTGACATTTTAGAATTGTCTGAAAATTTGTTTACAGATACTATTGATTGACTACAGATACTATTTGACACGTATTTCAGGATTTTGCTGAAAAAAATTTTTTTACGTAAATATTTACGATTGAAATATGGATTTTTTGCTCAATTTCTATGAACATCATCTGCGGTAAATTAATTATCTCCGGATGTGCTGATTCGATCAGTATTATTTTTTTTTATTACACTCATATTGAAGTGAACTTTGTAATGACTAAAAAAATTTTTTTTGTTTTTGCAATTTTCTTAACAATAGCAACCCTTAAACATTTACAAAGGTTTTACTCGACCTTTACCCGAATTGAATCGATCCAAAAAAAAAACATATTTTTTCTTTTTTTCTCTGCAACAAAATTCTTTTTACAATTTGTTGGAGGTTTTGTTACATCGAAAGATATTAAATATTTTCAAGCGCGAGCGGCGCTTTTTACGTCGTGGACCTCAAAGACTTGTACTCATTTGTCATTTTCGAATGACAATTTTATTGTTTTTCGCTTGAAAAATATTTTATAATTTCGCTTCTGGCGAAAAATAAACATATAGTCGAAAAAAAACATTAGGGGAGAGCGGAGCTTAAAAGTTCGTGGGTAAAAAGATCCACTGCCAATATCTCAAAAACAAGTAAAGTTAGAAATTGTTTAACAACAATATTTGAATGTAGACGGATTGTTTAGTTAGATTTTTCTAATAATAAAAAAATGTTTTTCAGCCACTTTTTTTAAATTCGTCACATTCCGTCTTTACTCCATAACCTGGATAAAAAGGGATCGACTTATTTTTAATTTTAATAGAATTTTACGTAATAATAGCTAAATTATATAGCCAATGTTAAATAAAAATTTCATTCGTATATTTTTATAAAGAAAATACCAGATATACCTTTGATCTGATGCTTTGTCAGAAATATTTATCAGCAGAGTTAATTTACTATTAATTTATATATAATTATATATTATATATATATATATATATATATATATATCAATATATATATTGTAAAATAGCTTTTTTCGAACTTAATTTAATTTTTTATTTACTATTTTCTTATTATTTACACCTAGGCCAGTATGAAGGTGTGGTTGACTCTGTTTACCCCACCCACATGTAAGCTTTAATAGAGATTATATCAGAAAGGGTTGAAGCCAACTTAAATATTCCTCTACATTCAAATATTGTTGTTGAAAAAATTCTAACTTTACTTGTTTTTGAGATATTGGCAGTGGATCTTTTTACCCACGAACTTTTAAGCTCCGCTCTCCCCTAATGTTTTTTTTCGACTATATGTTCATTTTTCGCCAGAAGCGAAATTATAAAATATTTTTCAACCGAAAAACAATAAAATTGTCATTCGAAAGTGACAAATGAGTACAAGTCTTTGAGGTCCACGACGTGAAAAGCGCGGCTCGCGCTTGAAAATATTTAATATCTTTCGATGTAACAAAACCTCCAACAAATTGTAAAAAGAATTTTGTTGCAGAGAAAAAAAGAAAAAATATGTTTTTTTTTGATCGATTCAATTCGGGTAAAGGTCGAGTAAAACCTTTGTAAATGTTTAAGGGTTGCTATTGTTAAGAAAATTGCAAAAACAAAAAAAATTTTTTTAGTCATTACAAAGTTCACTTCAATATGAGTGTAATAAAAAACAATAATACTGATCGGATCAGCACATCCGGAGATAATTAATTTACCGCAGATGATGTTCATAGAAATTGAGCAAAAAATCCATATTTCAATCGTAAATATTTACGTAAAAAAATTTTTTCAGCAAAATCCTGAAATACGTGTCAAATGATTTTATCAATAGTATCTGTAAACAAATTTTCAGATAATTCTAAAATTTCAAGGTTAATTAGGGTCCGGTTTGTAAAAGAATGACCCATAGACAAAATTTGCGACGTCCCTCTAAATCAGACATAGCCAACCTGCGGCCAAAAACGAAAAATCGACCAAAACAAATATTTAAAATTTTATTATTGATAATACAAAATATGTATTTGGAGTGCGTGAATGGCGTTTCAAAAATATGTAATGGTCATCAATCGAGTTAATAGATGACCATAGGATATTCAACGACTAGCGCTTGACAGCTAACCACAAGTAACTGTCAAGGCAAAGTACAAGGACAAATTAGCGGTTCTACGAACGAGATGACAACTTTATTTCTAAGTTCATATTTGTTATGTAGCCAACCAGATAAATAAACATAGCCAATTTCCTAGTAGTCGCCATGTTTCAAATATGTTTGTAAATGATTTTGTTTTTGGTGTTCTTTTGCTTTTGAGACGTGGAGGAAATAACATTAAATACCAAAGAAGGAAATTGATACATAGAAAACCTGAGGTAAGCTGATTTCTTATGTTTTATGTGCATTTATGTTATTAACGTGTCAAATTGTTTTATATATAATCTGTAATTCTAGACAAAATTAATTCTTTTCTTTAATTATTCCAGAATAAATAAAATTCTCCATAGTACTGACAAGTCATAGGACTGTCGGATAACAAGAAAAGAAAATTAAAAGATGAAAATAGGCCATTTAATAGTAATTGGGAAAATGACTACTTTTCCACACAAATAAAGAATAATGCTGTGTGCTTATGTTACCGTGAAACAATTATTGCTAAAACTTATAACCTAAGAAGACATTATGAAAAACATACGGAACTTTCTGTACTTTCTCGTGATGAACGGAAGGCCAAATTATTCCTGCTGAAGGGTAACTTAATGTCTCAACAAAATATATTTCAGAAACAAAGCCAAAAATCAAATGATATTGTCAGTGCAAGTTTCAAAATTCTCGAAATAATAGCAAAAAAATTAAAACCATTTTCAGATGGAGAATACATCAAAGAGTGTTTAATTGCTGCAGCGAAGAAATTGATCCGGAAAAGGTTCATATATACAAGCAAATAAGTTTATCTCACCAAACAGTTACACTGATGATATTTCAATGGAAATTTCCTTCAAACTTGATATAATAGGAAAACAATTTGTTTATTATTCATTATCATTGGATGAAACAACAGATATCAATGACACATCACAACTTGCAATTTTTATTCGAGGAGTTTATAACTAGCTCAACATAAATGAAGAACTTCTTGATCTTGTAAGTCTCAAGGATCTAAAAAAACTTGTTGGTATAACGACAGATGGAGCACCATCAATTATAGGAAAGAATTTTGGAGCAGTTAATCTGCTCAGCAAGCATATTGAAAGTATGGATCAAAATACACCGTTGAATTTTAAATCTAAATCAATACGTTTGTGTTTGACCACTGCCGCAGAAAATGGAACGAATAAATGGCAAGGATTCAAGGTGAGTTTCTATCTAGCAAATGATTAGAATTAACAAGGAACGTATTATAAATGTTTTTTTTTCAATCAATATAGGTTTTGTTGTGAAGCAAGAAATCGAGTCAGATAATATAACCAATAAAAACGAGGATATTCAGCAAGCCGAAAGAGCGGAGGACCACGACAATGATTTACCAAAAGATGATCAGATGTACGTATTTCGCAAATATATTCTTAAACTGTTACTCATACTGATGAAGTTCGACCACGCCGTTTTTTCGTAATTACTCGAACCCAAGGCTATAGAAATATTGAATTTATAATCAATGCCCTTTTTTAATAACAGAGATCCTATTGACCAAGCAAAGGCAAATATGCAGTATGGATTGGAACTCGAATCCAAGGCTATAATAGGAATATAATGGAAATATAAGGTTAAGCAATGCGCATTTGTATTTTACGCAAAAGCAAACATAGATGTGTGGGTGCTCTATGAATGTGATTTATTTGTTTGGTCACCGGAGCGTATGTTTTGCATTAATGCATAAAAATAATAGTGCTTGCAACTAAACAAACAGTATTTTTGGGAATTTATTGTATTTCTATATGCAAGGATGAAGAGTTTCTCCAAAATCTCATACCAAAACTGAAATGTATTTAGTAATAATGCAATTTAGTATTGTATCTGCTAAAAATGAAATGCTCTCAATATTTTTTCCTTCAGAATAATTAAAGTACATGCAAGATTAAGTATTATTGATTTTCACGTGTAAAATCATTTTCAACTATTACATGAAAAATTAATGCATAGTTAAACTACTATACAAGCTACATAATTGCATTATTTCACATACTTTAGTTTTTGAGTGTAAATTTGTTCCACTGAATTAGGCTTAAGGATAAAAACTCATGGATTCTAAAATTAATTTTGCAAGTAAATTCATGATTTTATTAATGATATGCCCTAGCTATAGATGTATAATTAATTGTATATAAATGCTTTCATTGATCATTTAAATAGCAAATAGCAATTTGTATTGAATTTGAAATTGATGCTATTGTCACTAGGGTAATTTCATTGTTTTATTTGTAGAGGAAAACAATTTTCCATCATAGTTAATATAGAAAATCTACTATATAAGATCCCAAGCTCAGCTAATAATGGTTCATAAGTTCCATGGTGGTGGCAAACAACAAGTATTAAGTATCAAGTTCAAATTTGATAATGTTTTGTTTTGAAACATTTAAAGAAACCATTACTATAAACTTATTGCAATGAGTATCTGTTAACGCACATCAATTTAAATTCCTTAATCAATTCAGGACGTCTCATCCAATCATAACAATTGAAAACAATGTAAAACTCGATTTTTAAAAACTGCATCTAATATATATATATATACGATCTAATATATATATATATATATATATATACACACACATACATACATATACATATGCCAAAATTTACTGAATAAGTACAATATTCTATCACAACTTCCGATAAACTCTATAGCAGCCAGCAAATGTCTTCCGAAAGAATTATTACAGTGCAAAAATATATCTTAAAGTGGGAATATGTAAACATATCAGAAATTTGAGACATTATGAGAATTTTACATAGTAAGTCAAGTTTTTGATAATATTAATTTTAGGAGGTGACCAGAAAGTTAGAGTACCGCCTAAGTATAGTAGAGACTATGTCAAGAAAAAAATCATGAAGTTAATCATGTGAGGTCTACTTTTGAACATAAGAAAATATAAAATAATTACAAAATTAAAAATTGAGGATAGTAAAATGAGAAACAAATAAGAGAATTAGACCAAGGACCATAAACAATGCTACATAAGTTTAATCTGTTCCATAGAAAGTTAATAACAAATTTAATAATTGAAATTATCGACAGCGTGTCATCAACAACCATATTTGCTAGCAATCATAAAATTTGTGAATCGTAAACTAACAGCTAAACTCATAATTATACAGACAACATTTGCTGATAACTGTTAATAAATATATAGACATACTTTTTTCTTGTAGGTTCGGACAATAAAAGCAGATCAAATGTCTAGAATTTCATTCATGATTCGTAAAACAATTTTGCTATTACTAAGCATTTTTGATAATACTAATCACGATTATATCCATCGCAATAAAAAAAACTTGCAAGCACTTACTTGCTAAAAATTATTACTCAGTGTACCTTGCATGGCTATAAAATGTAGGATGATTTTGTTCGGCAAAACATTCACATGGCTCTCCATTATGTTGGATAAAATTTCTTCACCGACACCTGAAAGTTAAGAATATTATACTAATTCATATATAGAAATAAAAATAATAATTTAAAATAGCCTCAAAAGGAAAGAAAATTAATGTCAACTACAGTGTTAAAATAGAATATGCATTAGTCATAGCGTTTCTATGAAATTGGAAATGATATCAATAAATAAAGTACGTGCGTATGTACATAATAATCATAAATATAACAAACATTGTGTTTTATATTAAATCAACAGCATGTTGCAACAAAAGCATGGAAAGCACGAGCATTTTTAACGAAAATTTCACATATAAAATCACATCGAATACGAGATAGAATGCTGTCAAATTCTTTGTTTTTGTTTCACGTATTGAATTAACAATTCATCAAAATACTAACCAGAAATCTGCAAACAATTTTATCGCCAATTTATGCTATTTGATTATTTGTCTACCAAAGCACTGAATTTAAATAAAATAGAAATAAACACTAAAACAAAAAAACATTGAAACTAATGCGCAGCACGAAGCAACATAATGGATTACTGAACCCGTGACTTGAACACGACCACAGATTAATAGATGCACTCACTCGACTAGACGCAGGCCTGCCAACGGAGGCAAAATGTCAATGGCGCCAGATTCAAGTTCATCTTTTGCGGAGTGAAATGCTAGTACAGAAATCTCTCCTTGCATTATATTGAGCTTGGCTAATATAATATGTCGACAATTGTAAATCTGTAAATAGTGTTTATATTAAAATAAATTATATTTTTTTATTCTTAGTATTGTTGTTATTGATATGTAATTATAATTTTACAGGTAACACAAAAATTTTGAATGAACAATAATTTTAAATAGTGGTGCATGGCATCGTGCTTGAAGACAAATTGCTGGAATTTTCCGTATCAAATATTACATTTTTTTTAAATTTTAACATTTTCTTAAAATTTCATAAAAATCAGTTTTTGATTTTTTTTATATTCTGATGTTTTTTTGAAAACTTTAACTTTTTTTATAGCAATCGTACTACGCCGATGTTACATAGACAAAATATCGAAGCGCGTTAGCGCCGCATCGCAAACTATCAACGAATATACATTGGAATGGAACCCATAGAAATGTAAACAAAGTTTGAAACTATTATGAAAATCTCTAAAAAGTATCTGATATAGATGACTCCCAAAGAAAGGACTCGAATTATCAGATGAAAAAATCTCAATAGGAGTTTTTTCAAGAAACCTTTAAATTCCTGGGTGTCACTTTCGACAGAAGATTATCTTTTAAAGCACATATAGATCAGGTCATCAAAAAAGTTGAAACAAAAAATATTTTGCGAATATGGGGAATAGATTTGTCAATAGAGCATAGTGGGGAGCTCACCCTACAACTAGTGTTAGAACGAAATATCGAGTACTGAGTAAATATCGATACTTTGCGGTCGATAGTGAGTACTTTTGGTATCGATTTTATAGCTCGATCTATTTGCCAATATCGATCTTTTTCGTCGATAGTACTCAAAAAGAATCGACAGCGTAATCTATGAACTCCACTCATCGACCAACTATGAAAACCAACCATTTTGCCGAATGCTAAGCAATAGTCTCTCTAGGTGGTCATAATTGTTCAGAGAAGTGTCAAAAAATGATCCCGAAGGGTCATTAGTCTCAGAATTTATTGCTCAAAAACCCAAAATGGATATGACCACTCTAATAAATAAAGATGTTTATTTATTACTCTTTTGTAAAATGAAACGCCTTTTTAAAGTACCAAAATGTTTTATAAAAACATATTCAACAATCGAAGTATGATTATTTCAAATAATAATATTCATCAATTTCAATATATTAGTATTTTGCGTAAAAAAGAATCGAAATATAATTATTTCAAATAATAATATTCATCAATTTCAATATATTAGTATTTTGCGTAAAAAAGAATCGAAATATAATTATTTCAAATAATAATATTCATCAATTTCAATATATTAGTATTTTGCTTAAAAAAGAATCGAAATATAATTATTTCAAATAATAATATTCATCAATTTCAATATGTTAGTATTTTGCGTAAAAAAGAATCGAAATATAATTATTTCAAATAATAATACTCATCGATTTCAATGCGTTATTATTTTTCTTTCTAAAAGTATTGTAATTTGAAGTTGAAGTAAAGTACTTGTAAATTAAAAATTAAATAAACAATTTGAAAAAGAACAGAAGAGCAATATTTTCTTTGTGGTACATGAATCTTAAAATGTCTCGTTTTCAGTTTGTGCACATTATGAACATATTTTAGGAATCGGATTTCAACTGTCTTTTTCTGAATGAATGACAACAAAACTAAAGAATACTTTCTTTAGTATAGTGGGCAAAAAAACTTTTAGAAAATAATAAATTAATTTGGTACTTGTGGCAATTGTTTGCACTGAAAAATATTAAAAATATTATTGTGCTTAAAAATACTTAAAAAGTATTGCTTTTTGAATATAGTATCAGACTATTATATTGTTTTAATCAAAAATAATCAACTATTATAACTTGTCTTTTTTTTGAAAAATTATAGAATTTGAAATTAGTATTGAAAAATTACTGTTAAAATTTTACAATATTGAAAATGATTCTGATTTAACACATCAGATTACAAGCAATAGAATTCATTCTAATATTGTGATGTAATATTTAATGAGTTTTAGATCTTTCTTGCACTTATGTTTGATTTTTATGAAAAGTACTCAAAATTCGATATTGAGTACTATCGATACTTTCGCCACGATATTTTTTGGCATTGATATTTTGATTAGATACTTTTCAAAGTACTCAATATCGATCTTTTGCCTCGATACTTCTAACACTACCTATAACAGCTCTAAACTTATACAAAACATTAATTAGACCACCATTAGATTATAGAAGTCTAGTTTTCAATAATTCCTCACATTGCAGGAAGCTAGACAAAATCCAATATAAATGTTTGAAATTATGCATAGATGCGATGATCTCCACACCTACAAACTGTAGCCGTTTACAGATGGGTCAAAACTTAAAAAATAAAACTGGCTGTGCAATATTTTTAATAAAGAAATATCAGAATAGGATATTAACTCCCAGACATTGTTTCAGTTTGGCCAGCAAAGTTAATAGCCATAAAAAAGCATTCAATTCGTCGAAAGTATCAAATTCACTAAAGCGATTATTGTCACTGACAGCCAAAGCTGCTTAGACAAACTGAAAAATCTATTTTTCACAAATAGATTAAGCAAAACATTACTATATGAAATCTAGAATAACCTTATACATCAATTAGAGAACGCTTATATGGTTAAATTATCATGGATAAGATCCCACTCTGGTATTAGAGGCAACAAAAAAGTGTACACAATAGCAAAATGGGCTCGGAACATGGGACAATGGTCCACCCTGCCACAGTGAATGTGGTGAATGACAGTGAATGAAATTGATAAATAGCAAGAAGAATGGAATAGTTCGTCGTCGACAAGGGGACAATATTACTGTAGAAGAAACCGTGGTTTCGGAAATTTGTAAATGAAAACAGAGGTACAATCGTATAATTAATGAGATTGAGACTTAACCATGGCAACTTTCCCGCACATCTGAAAAGGCTAGGAGTAAAAGCATCAGAATCTTGTCATTGTGGAGCACCAATTGGATCAACTGAACACATAATACTAGAATGCAGTCTATTTGAAGAAAACATAACAAAATTGCTAGAGGAACTGCACCCCATAAAAACGCTAATCAAACCCTTCAACTTGTTATCATTATTGCAGAATTTAAATTGTTATCCTCACATAATTAGGTTTATTAATGAAAGTAAAGTAAATTTAAGTGAATAATATTATAATAGTATGTGACATATATATTGTAATGTGGCTAAATGTTTATCAGAGGCCAATAAAACAAATAAAAAAGAGTAGTTACAATCAACTACGGTTAAAATAAAACAATTACCACATGACATTTTCAAATCATCATTTTCAAATTTTTTTCGAAACTGTGGGTAATAGATTTGTAGTTGGAAGATACCTCAATAGCAAGCATACAAATTGGGGATCACGATTAGTGACCTTTTGGATTCCTTCATAGTTTCTGGAATCAATAAAACATATATTGAGATTCATAATTATTTTTATTTAATTGACAAATCAAGCTCCGACGTTGCATAATACCAATACTAACTGGGAATTTTATCGAAGTATTTTTGAAAAAAAAGTTAACTTAAAAGTCAAATTACAAACTCCAAGTGTCATTGATATTGAACTTGATAATTTTAAACAAATCATAAAAATGCGGTCAAATCCTTAACAACAAACATTAAAATAGTAGTTAAAAATAACATTCTCACTATTAGTCTTGAAACTAAAAGATTGATAGCAGCAAAGCGGCAAACAAAAATAAGATGGTAAACTTCTCATTATACACCTGATAATGAATTAATGAATTAAGTAATACATCAAAACTCAAAATTAAAGTATGGAATAAAAGTATCTTTAATAATTATTAAAAACTAACAGATTTGATAACTATATGTGAAAGCATTAGAAGATACTGAAATCAATATGTTGTCTTTATCGGATTATTCATATTGTTATAAAATTATAAAAAGATTATGGAAAGTTTGTTCTAGTAAAAGTTTTATGTAAATCTAATATATTTAAACTTTGAAATTTTTCGAAAAATTAAAATTTTAAAAATTTAGTATTTTTCGCAAATTTTGGATTTTTTGAAAATATTTGGTTTATAGAAAAAATCGAATTTAAACATTTTTAATTAAAACAATTGTTTGAAAATTTTGAAATTTTTGAAAACTTACAAAAAAAACGAGAACAGAAGTTGTTCTCAAAACTGCTTCCGACATTGCTAGGCAAATGGTTATAGAAAGAAATTTGTTAAGGATACTGCCAGTTTGAATAGCTGGCATAAATGGGAAATGTGGCTGGCAAGATCGTAAATTATAGTATATCATGTCCTTGCTAGGTAACAAACTGTATGGCATGCACTAGTCAAGAAATCTGACGTCGTATGCACTGGGTTTAACTTATAAAAAATATTGTTTAGCGTTTGATATTTTTTATATTTCCTCGTCGATCACAGTAGTCCCTACTTATAATAAGTAAATTACTTTTTGTCTACACTAGAATTTATCGAAAAACTAGTGGTGCATGGCATTGTGCCTTAAGGCAAATTGCTAGAACTTTCCGTACCGTAATTAGCAGATTAGTTTTTGTAACGCTAATAGGCTGAGTCAACACATAAAAGACACAAAAAATTGGTTTCTTACTGGTGAGTGAAATGCATTTTACTAAGTACTCAAATTTATATATACCTCATAGTCCAAGAGCCAGGTGCAAATTTGGTTAATTATTTCTTCTCGATAGATAATTGGCGATACGCATCAGACAACAGTATCATAAAGCCCTATGACCGTCAGCTGCGGCACAGGGGGGGGGGGATGAGTAATTGTAACCCCCCACGCTTGAAGAAAAAAAAAATAAATTCACTCATTTCCTCTCGGCTAAAAGTTCATCAAGTTATAGCTAACCCAATACCTCAACAAAAAAAAAACGTCAGCTGGTTATAACATAGTGCATTGTACGTCAGCTGATGGCTAGATCATGGGAAAAAAAATCTTCACTTTCAGTGATATCCTCTCGGTTAAAAATTTACCAGATGATAGCTTATATGTAACAATTGATAAATATATACGTCAGCTGGCTGTATCTCGGTGGAAAAATCGTCAGCTGATACTTTGAAAGTCGTTACGTAGAAGTTAGCCAGAAGCATTTATTGACTATTTAAAGGCATCAGCTGACCAGGTTTCCCTCGACTTATTGCTAGCTGATTTTTTTTATTCATCACAATATTATATTTAAAATCAGCTCACAAATTTTCGTGTGGCAGGAAATGACGCCTCTTTAACACGTTCACTGCGTAAGAATTTTTTCACTACTAGTGCGTATGGCATTACGAGGCCGAAATGTGACACAGAACACAAACTACGAGGCATGGAGCAAGCAAACTTCCATATCGAAGGCCCTGACCAAGTGCGAAAAAAAGATTTTTCTCTTGAGCTGAAGAACGTTAATTTTAAGGAAGCACTGGTACAGTTTCTTATTGAAAATTGAGAAGAAGATTATATGTGGCCGTATATAAAGGATAAAACAGTTTATGTGAGTGCAGACTCTTGTTTTCGATTCATAGTTAATGACTCAAAAGTTATAAAAACTCGTGTTGAAGAATTTTCGTGCCCGGCTCACGAAGAAGCAGACTCAAAAATGATTTTCCATGTCTGCAACATTGATATTAATGCAAACGTGACGATTCGTTGTTCCGACACTGACGTGTTAATAATTATGTTAGCTAACATGGCTAATATATCAGAAAATATCAACATTTGCATGGAAGTTGGAGTTGGAAAAGCCCAAAGATTTATAAATGTTCCACTTCCGGCATTTCACGCATTCACAGGGTGTGATTTTAACCCGGCCTTTTTTCGAAAAGGAAAAAAACGACTATTTTCAATAATGGCTAAATCGAATGATTTCATTGAGTGTTTCATCCAAATGTCAAAATCATTAGAGAATAGAGACAATATTTTTGAGAAAATTCAAGAGTTTGTTTGCCATATGTATGGATTAAATCGTCTGAAAAAGGTCAATGAGGCAAGAGTAGTGTTGTTTGAAAAAACATATAAATTCTTGGATACGGAGACATTCAAGTTACCAAAGAAAGGTATTGATAGCTCTTCTCTACCACCTTGCGAGTCAGAGCTATATCAGCAATTTTTAAGAGCATTCTATATTGCTCAAATTTGGTCAAATGCACACTTGAAGGTTCCAACTTCTGATGATCTGGAAGACTATGGTTGGGAAGAAATTGACAATAAATATGATTTTACCTGGTTCTTTGGAAGTCAGTTACCAACATCGATTGATGAAATATCCAGCCCGAAAAAGGTAACATTTTATTATCATATTAATGATATTATGCTAAAATACGCATTCTAATTTTTTTTACAGATTATTACAATGAAAATATAACAGCAGACAGTTCTGACAGTGACTCGGACAATGAATCAGAGAGAGATAGTTGTGACTCGAGCCAAAACGAAGCCGAAAATGATTAAATAACATTGTCATTCGAATTGTAATTTGTCATAATTTTTTTATAATAAATATTTTTTATCAAGTAACTAGTTAATTTATACTAAGCAAATTGATTATTGAAATATTGGAATATATCTAAAATTATATGATTATATACTTATAAGTCTAAAAAATATTGATATAGAATATTTGTTTCATCTCAACACTCATATTGGAGTGCTATGCCGAATAATCAAAGAGACGTCATTTCCTCCCACACGAAAATTTGTGAGTTGATTTTAAATATAAGACTGTGATGAATAAAAAAAATCAGCTAGCAATAAGTCGAGGGAAACCTGGTCAGCTGATGCCTTTAAATAGTCAATAAATGCTTCTGGCTAACTTCTACGTAACAACTTTCAAAGTATCAGCTGACGATTTTTCCACCGAGATACAGCCAGCTGACGTATATATTTATCAATTGTTACATATAAGCTATCATCTGGTAAATTTTTAACCGAGAGGATATCACTGAAAGTGAAGATTTTTTTTCCCATGATCTAGCCATCAGCTGACGTACAATGCACTATGTTATAACCAGCTGACTTTTTTTTTGGTTGAGGTATTGGGTTAGCTATAACTTGATAAACTTTTAGCCGAGAGGAAATGAGTGAATTTATTTTTTTTTTCTTCAAGCGTGGGGGGTTACAACTGCTCATCCCCCCCACCGAGCCTCAGCTGACATTCACGAGGCTTTGTAGTTCGATTTTCTGATGCGTTTTACCAATTATCACTTGAGAGGAACTTGGTCATATAAATCTGTTACTGGCCTTCGGGCTATCACTAACTGTCTTTATCAGATCCCTCATCCAGATGTAGTACCCCCAGAGGCACAGCCATATTAATGCAATTCGGTCCTTCCGATATCAATTAGGAGAAGCTTTTTGATATTGTAAACAATGAAAATTTCATTTAAGAATATCAACACGAAGCTCTGAATTTATGAGTTATGCTTAAAAATGAAGAAGTATAAATTTCTTTGTTCTTTTATAATTTGGTATGACTTGGCTCAATACAATGAACCACGTAAGTAAAATTCTTCAAGACACAAATATAAATATTACACAATATTTCATTAGAATCTATCGAAAATTTAAAAATATTTTTGCAAGATTATCGAAATATATTATAAGAATATTCTAACAACAGCAAAATAACTGAGCAAAGAAATGGATGGAGAACAAGAATTTAAAGGTAGTTCGGAAGTGCAACAACGAAAGAAAAAAACGACTATTGGACTATGAGCAATCCGATGAATCGCCAAGATTTCGACTAGATAAATGTAAAATTAATGTGTTTTAGGTGCTTTTAGAAGTTGCAATGTGTTCGACAAACGATCGCTTCTACCAATTAAGGATCGATTTTAAAAAAATCGATTTTTTAAATAAATTGCCGGAAAATAATACAGAGCTTTAAGAAAGCATTGCAATGATTTAATGGACGGCAACAGTAGAAAATAATATAAACTCAATAGAATTTTTTGCATTTCGTGATATTTTTCGGATAATTGATTCTAATATCCGAAAACAATTTGATATCCTTAATTATATAGTATGCAATAATTTAGCTTTCCCTAATTTTTCAATGCCTTGAATACTCATAACTTTACCTGTTTATGTAGCAAAGTGGCATACGTAGTTTTTCGAAATTAAAAGTAATTAAAACTTATATAAGAACTAATATGTTATAAGATAGGCTGAATAGTTTGGCATTATTTAGCATTGAACATGGGAATGATTGGGGTTCGCTCGGTGAGTGGAATCGATGGACGTTGAAGAATGAACATTAAATTGTAAAATAAAAAAATATATGGTTTCCCGTCTTTGATGGATGAGTGTCTTCAGCCCAGCAATTTTTAAATAAATAAATCTCACGTGACACTACACATGGTTAATCCCGTATATGGTTTCCCTCTATAGCGGAAGACAGTTCCTTTAGCCCAGCTATATGTTAAAATTGTGCGATTAATCGACCAGTTAAAACCGTCTTAAAAAAAGGATCGCTGAAGAAAGAACCAATTTAATAAGAGAGCGTACACAAGTAACGTATTTCGACAACTGCTAAATTCAAATAATAGCACCGACGACGCATCTAAACTGGAGTTTTCAAATAGATTTGCAGCCTATCAATTACAGATTCAGACCCGGATACGGAAACCGAAGAACTAATGGAAACCGCCAATGCAATCATCAAGAAAACAGCACAGAAAAATATCTTCTAAGGAAGAACAAAGAAGAGAGCTACTTCATCACCCAAAGCAGGAACATCTAAAAACGGTTTGTTAAAATAACTACTAAATTTTTATTATAGGTGCTTGCAGCTATTCATTTTTAGGTAATGGTTCATATCAAACTGATGTAGGCAATTGCTATATGAATTTCTCGAGAATTTCTATCAGTCGCTTTATTAAAACAGTACTGCTAATTGTAACTACTGTTATGCTGTTATTCATTATATAAACAACGACAGGAGTTAGTCCAAAACATCTGAAGAGAAAGGCTGGAAAAATTAGTCAAATCTCATTTGGGAAAGTAAATCTATTCAAAGTCTCTTGATATTGCTGATGATTTCCCAAACACTAGAAAATATGGACTAGTTTATAATATAGAAGATAATGACGTATCAGTAATGAACTGATCTTTTCGCTCTATTCAAAAATGTGAGCCTGAGACCGCAATTCAAACAGCTGCTAGAATTTTTGTCACTGATTTATGTGATATGACCATTAAAAGAATAGCTGTGAAAAATACCGAAAATCTAATTGAAGTTTTACTTAAAACTTTAAAACAGAGCCAGTATTATACGTAATATATTTTTCTGATTCAAACTGTATGATTACTATTATCAAAATATTAAGTCAACTAAATAATAACCAAATCGTTGTGTTTAAAAAAATAGATCAAAGTGAAAGTCCAGAGTGGTTTTCAGCTCGTCACAAAAACAATTTTAAAACTTTGGCCATGATCTAATCAATCCAAGGCCAATGGCCCATCCAACTAAGGCAATGAAATACGGCATGGAAAGTGAAAAAAAACAATAGCTAAATATCCTGTTGATGTGATCCCAGTTGGATTCTTAGTGAAGCCATTACAATCCTGGTTATGCGCTAGTATAGATTGTTTAATTATTAAAAATAACAAACTAATAAAAATTGTACAAATTAAATGGCCCTCAACATGATGTCTATGATGAGAAAATTGGAAACTTTAATGTTGACTATTCAAATGTAGATAATGGAAATCACGTTTAAAAAAGAGCAATATTTATCACGCTCCATGCCAAATTTTAATGCATGTGCCTGATATAAATATCTGTAATTTTTAAGTTTGGTTACCAAAGGGTAGCAGTAGGTGCTTAATTACTAAATCCAAAGATAAAATCTTTTTAAAATACTTAATTCCTCTAATAAAATACTTTTATTTCATGTACTATTTAAAATAACTTTAACAATAAACAAAATGCTACTAATGCAAATGTTTATCAATATAAAATAAAATATTACTGCCAAGGACTAATAATCAAGACTGAAAGATTAAGTTTAGCTACAATAAGAAATAAGATACAATCAGAAGATAGTTAAGCTCCCACAAAAAATCACTGCGGCATTTATATGAATCGGAAGGGTTATTACTCTATTAATATTGAAGCAAAAAGTATTATTTATTTGATTACTTAAGTATTTTGAAGGTTGACTTAATAATAAATATCATCAGATATGTGATGCTGATGAAAGGATATCGTTTGCGAGTAGCAGATATTATGCCCCCACATATGACGCTGGCATTTGGCAGGTCTTAGTAGTTAGAGCCCTACTGAATTGTAATGCTGATGACGGGACCTATTTAGTGGGTAATTCATAGATATATTTAATACAGAAAATCAAGAAAAAGAAAACGTATCAGTTGTACATTTACAGAAGTTTCAGGTTACCCATTAAAACATTGTCTATCAATATATATATATATATATATATATATATATATATATATATATATATATATATATTGTTCAAAATGAAAGAAAACTAATTTCCTACGATTAAAATTTATTTTCGAGACATTGTTCTTTATTATCTCTGCATTTAATAGTTATTTTGCTATCTAATCAATCAGTTGAGTTTAATTATAAGTGTTCCAGATTGATATGAAAGATATGAAGGTACTTACATTAGCAATCTGTTATGCAAATTATCTCGTACAGCCATACAGCCAAAACATTCCCATAACCTTTCATCATAAATAGTGTTTCTTTATCGACATCTGAAATTATAAAACATTATAACAATTGATATATACAAATATAAATATGAAAATCATATGAAAAGAAAGAAAACATGCTATGCCCATATAAAAAATTGTTAAAACATAACTACCATGTGGATTGAAATAATATTGATAACGATATTATATTAATCTGATAAATAATACGGACATTTAAACATTCAGTTTAAACTTAAATCGATAAGAAATAAGCAAAAAGCAAGAACGTTACTAACAAATATTTCGCAACTAAAATCAAAGAAACTGCAGAATAGAAGGCTGTCAAATGTTATTTCTTGACAGATTGAATCAATAAACGAAACTATGACACACCAAAATACTAATCGAAAGCCTGCAAATAATTTATCGCCAAATTAGATCATTAATTGTACACTAGAGCACTCAATTTAAACAAAATCAAATTAACATTACAAAAACCCATGATTGCAAATTCTGCGGTGTGAATCACCACATAGATTACAAAGCAAGCAAACGGAGAGCGGAGTAAGTTGTAAGGGTGCCGGCACACCTCGCCATACTGTCCATACAGCGCCTATGCGGCTCCATGCAAACTAATTTAAGATTTCGTAAAATGCAACTTTATTAATGATTGATTAGATAGCAAAATAACTATTTTAAATGCAGAAATAATAAAAAAGAATGTCTCGTAAATGAATTTTAATCCTAGGAAATTTGTTTTCTCTCATTTTTGATATCAATATATATATATATATATATATATATATATATATATATATGTTTTTAGGATTATTTTGTTTGCAAAGCATTTGTTCTTTTTAAAAATTATCTGTACTTTTTATCCTTCTAAATTTTTGTATTACTTTTTATTCCTGCTAAATTTGTCATTTCATTGTCAATACTTTTACGCATTTCTCTTATTAGTTTTTAAGTTTCAACGAAGTGACGAAAACGAACAGTCACAGGTAACCGTTGCCCTTATCACATTTATTAATGATTTTGAAGGCATGTTCAAACAACTAATACAACAAAATAAGTTAGACATGAACATGTTAACCAAATTAGTTAAAAATTAATGGCCAAGTTTCTTCGGATTGCTCAATGGAATGTAAATGGTGTTCTAAATCATAAAAATGAATTAATATTATTTTTACAACACATGATTGATGTGATGCTAATCAGTGAAACGCATTTAACAAATAATCTACATTTCAAGATTCCTTTCTATTATTTCTATAATACTAATCACCCAGACAATACTGCAAACGCTGGATCTGGAATATTGATTAAAAACAGTATTTCACATTACACACTAACAAATTTTCAAGAAAATTATTTACAACCAACTACAATATGTATTAATACATTTCTTTAAGATATCATTGTCTATTATGTATATTGTCCGCCATGTCACACGATAAAAACAGATGATTATGAAAAATTCTTTGATACATTAGGACACAGATTTATAGTCAGTGGTGATTTTAACAGTAAAAATACCTTATGGGGCTCTAGACTTACCACTCCTAAAGGTAAGCAGTTGGCACAAATGCTATTAAATAAAAATTATTCATTCTTATCGACTGAAAAACCAACTTATTGGCCTACGAACAGAAACAAACACCCTGACCTTCTAGATTTTTATATAACAAATGGCATTTCTGATTTATACACAATCATAGAAGATAGTTCAGATTTATCATCAGATCATACACCTATTATAGCAACAATTAGCACCACAGTAATAAGAGTGACAAAAAATCGATGTTCAAATGGTTTGTTTGGAAAATTATAATATTTGAATTACTTTACAAAATCCCGAATTAGAAGTTTATTTTTTGCCAGAATATCCAAATAGCCAATTCCGCTGAAAAGAAAAAAATAGCCCATATTTCAGCAAAAATCTTGAACCAGCTTTCAAAATTGAAAACATATTCTAAACATATTGATTGGAAATCGTATTGATAAGTCTTTGATAAAGATTGGCTGGGCCGTGTCTTTGCAATAAAACACCAATGACTTTGTGATGATAGTGATCATTTTTTAAAGAACCTACTAAAATATTGCGGCCCCACGTCAAATTGTTCAATTATAAAATTTCACAATTCGAAATTTGTGAAAAGTCGCTTTGGTGATGTGATGAGTTAAAATTTAACATTCATCCAAGTTTTGTTCAAAATGGCTGAACCGATTAAAAGCCATTTGATGACACTTGATAAAGGAGAGATTTGATTAAGTTCGCCTAATCGACCAAGCCGCTTCTCTGGAATTAGGAGAAACATGCAAACTGTTTCGTCCACGTTTTCGCAAAAGATCCAACTGATTTTGAAAATTGAAAAGCCGCCCAAAAGATTTCTTTTAGTAATCGTGCTGATTAATTTATTAGTTTTTTTGTGATCAAATTAAAAAAAGAAATTGAAGACGGGGATAAGGTCCATCAATCGAACATCCTAAAATATTTATTAAAAAATGTAATTAAATATTTAATGAAAATTTATTAAAATTAGAACTAATGAGCTACATTTGTCAGTTATATATTATCTGACTGCGTGAGAAGGATCGCTATCCTGCGATAGCGCTTTCTTAGATGTTATGTTATATTTTGTAGTAAATCATTGCAGATTCTTTTTTTGAGACGCTTGGCTTGGCTTTTTTGAGAGACTTGAGCAGATCTAACGCTAATACGTTTGGATGACGACTTAGACGAGCTTGGTATCTGGTGCAGTAAAGACTAATTTCTTCTTCTATAGTTCGAATTCTTAGATCTTGATGTATCAACCAATTGGGAACGTATTTTGGAGCGTTCACGATTTCTTTCAAAATTTTATTTTGGAACCTTTGTAGAATAGTTATGTTAAATATTGAATGTTTTCGAAAGAATTATTATAAATATTATAACATTGTCTAATATTTATAAGAATTATATAAAATGAATTGCAAAGTTGAAATTATTTGTTTAAAGTTTATTAGAACATCATTCCGAATTAAAAATAAAATCTGAATTATTTTCGATATACAGAAAAAATTTTTTTGGCAAAAAAAAATTTGAAAAAAAAATTTTTAAACAAAAATATATTTTTTTTATAATCAATTATTTTGTTAAAACAAGCAGAAAGTTCTTTGAATCATTTAAATTGGACTCTTAGTTCTCTCAAAAACTGCCATTTTTGCACTTTTAGCTCTGTATCTTCGAAATGGCTGGGCCTGCCTTTGCCAAAAACTAACAAACACTTCTCCCAATCATTATTAATTGAATGTTTTTAGATCATTAAAATCGGATGCTCCATTCTCTCAAAAACTCGATTTCTATTTTCTGCACTCTTTGCGTTTTATCTCTGTAACTGCTGGACCTGCTTTTCCCAAAAACTAATTAGCACATCTCCCTATCAATAGGAATCTAATGTTTTTTGAACCATTCAAATTGGTTGATCCGTACGGCCGAAAACGTGAACGGAAAATGCGGGCACACATACACACACACATACATTTTTTCTGAAGTATGTCAAAATGTTCAGAAACCTTCAAATCGTCGAGAAATGCAAGAAATTTCAATTTCGATTTTTGGACGATTACAATAACTTACCCTACGAGAAATTAATTATCTAATGATCTAGTGGATACAATAAATTACCCTACGGTAAATTAATTATCTAATGATCTAGTGGGGTGTATGGCATCGTGCCTTAAGGCAAATTGCTAGAACTTCCCGTGTCGTAACAAAATGTTCGAGGAATACTGAATGTTTTCAAATAAATTATTATTAATATTGCAACAATGTTTAATATTTATAAGAATTATATTAACTGAATTGCAAAGTTTAAATTATTTGTTTAAAGTATATTAGAATTATAGTCAGAATTAAAAATAAAATCTGTATTATTTTCGATATACAGAAAAAAAATTTTTGAAAAAAAAAATGAAAAAAAAGTTGAAACAAAAATGTTTTTTTCCTAAATCAATTATTTTGTTAAGACAAGCAGAAAGTTCTTTGAATCATTTAAATCGGACGATTAGTTCTCTCAAAAACTGCCATTTTTGCACTTTTAGCTCTGTATCTTCGAAATGGCTGGGCCTGCCTTTGCCAAAAACTAACAAACACTTCTCCCAATCATTATTAATTGAATGTTTTTAGATCATTCAAATCGGATGATCCGTTCTCTCAAAAACTCGATTTCTATTTTCTGCACTCTTTGCTCTTTATCTCCGTAACTGTTGGACCTGCCTTTGCCAAAAACTAATCACCACATCTCCCTATCAATAGGAATCAAATGTTTTTTGAACCAATTAAATCGGTTGATCTGTGCGCCCGAAAACGTAACCGAAAAATTGTATCCATACATACATACACACACACATTCATTTTTTCTGAGGTATGCCAAAATGTTCAGAAACCTTCAAAACGTCGATAAATGTAAAAATTTTCAATTTTGATTTTCGGCCCATTACAATAACTTACCCTACGGGAAGTTAAAAATAACTATATCCATAATTAAACAAGTATTATATTCCTATCGTATAATTATATAATAATTTTATCTATGCTTAGGTTTTTGGGTTTCATCATTACGATCATGGCCGCGGATATTACCGGTAATCTCCGAACAAATATCCGTTAATAATTTAACTACAATAATTTAATATTTTTAGATACAAGCGTTTAATTACCCATAAAATAAAAAAAAACACCTCCACCATCAACTTCTGAACTCACTATACAAGAACCAATGGAAGTGATAAATGAATGTGATCCTCCTCCGATTGTATCTCTGAAAGTTGAACAAGAGTGTCAAGTTGATTTTTACTCGAGCTCTGATGTCAACTCATAAACATTTATTTGCAACCATTATATAACAAATAATTTGTGTCAAACAAAAATAGTTGTAGTGTTGTAGATACTAGGCCGATAAAAATGCATGTTAGTAATAAAAAATTTGTTAATATAAAATGCGGTAGTGATCAAAAAACCTTTGCTGGAAAGTCAAGCAGATAATAAAATTTTCAAGGGATTTTCATCAGTGACAAAAGATCAAGAACTCATTGATCTGGCTGGTGTCTCATTCCCACATTTTGACTTCCTATTGAACAGATTATATACACCTATGTGTTTATTATCTTACGTACCTTATTATATACACAATTACAGTTGACATTTGCCACACAACGTTCAAAGTTTATCTAAAATTAAAACTAGCTGTAAGTGGAATTCTGTCTTAAGGCAATTAAGGCATCGTGCCTTAAGGCAAATTGCTGGAACTTCCCGTACCAAAAATTATTATTTTTTTAAAAACGATTGACATTTTTAAAACAAATTTACTTCGAAAAAATAAGATTTTTGAGAAACTATAAATTAAACAAAAAATTACTTTTTTTTGAAAAAAAAAATTTTTCAAAAAAAAATCTAATTTTTTTTTTTTTTAATTTTTTTTGGAAAAAATAATGTTTTCTTTATTTTGGCATATTTTGGAAGATCTTTTTTCAAAGCAATCGTACTGCTTTAACTGCATAGAGACAAAATGTCAAAGCGCGTAAGCGCCGCGTCGCCGTCTAACGAATAAATATTGGTACGGAACCCATAGGAATGCAAACAAAATTTATACTTATTGTTAAAATCTCTATAAAATATCTGATAATTTGATGTGCATATGTCTAATGATCATTTTTGACCGCCAAATGGCATTTTTTTTTACTTTTTTCGTTAGATCTCCGAAACCGCTAGACCTGCCCTCATGAAAATTTGACCAATTCTTCATCTTGTCAATACAAGTCAAATGTTTTTTGAATTATTAAAATCGGACGTTCCGTTCTCTTAAAAACTGAGTTACCGTTTTCGGCACTTTTTGCCCCGTATCTTTGGAACGGCTGGACCTGCCTTCGCCAAAAACTAATCAGCACGTCTCCTTATCAATACGAATCGAATGTTTTTTGAATTATTCAAATCGGTTGATCCGTGTTCCCGAAATCGTCGACGAAAATTTGTATCCGCACATACATACACACACGTACATACATACATACATACATACATACACACACACACACACACACACACACACACACACACACATACATCCATTTTTTCTAAGGTATGCCAAAATGTTAAGAAACCTCTGAAACGTAAAGATATATAAAAATTTTCATTTTCGATTTTTTTGCGATTACTATAACTTACCCTACGGGAAGTTAATAAAACAATATAATAATTATATAATAATTAGAAATAATTATAATATTACAATTAAATAATTATATAATATAAGAAATAAATTATCTAAAGGTGCATTACGTCTACAGATATAGCATATGGTTTAGCATGGACTGATGTTTGTCGAATAATTCGAGATTTTATTAAAAAACTTCCAAAGTTTTGTCGATGTTCCTCGACTTCTCTCACGTGTCCAGTATCAACAAATGTTTTACCTTTGGTCATTGTTTCCAGCTGAAACTTTATTTGATGGGGAATGGACTCATATCCTGTCTTTATAATAATGTCCATGTCTTAAGTTTGATCAAAAATAATAAAAAAACTAGTAAACAAAAATATTATTTACTTATTTTATTGAAAAAATATTTTTATCATTATTACAATTTATTTATTAGGACTATTCTGAGATTTTGACATAATTTTTAAGCAACTTAACCTTATAAATGTTTACTGCATTTTTTTATTTATTTTATCATACTTACCTGTGTTTTAAGTACGTTCAAGTAAATTTAAAAATTACATTACCTATTCAACTTTCTCTTTCTTGTTGTAACTTATTAATAATATTTCTTTATTAACTTTTTTCTTTAAAAACATGTAAAAACACATGTAAAGCACGCACTGACAGCCCCAACTAGTTCACACGTGGTACACATTTAGTCTGGCGCTGCAGTCACGCTCGGAGCCAATACATTTTTTTATCTATGATTACGATTGTCGTACGTCGCTCTATGGTAGTGTGCCGACACCCATACATTTGTTTTCCGAGTTACTTCGTTATTCTTCGTTTAACGTAATTTATGTCGCTCGGTGCTTCGGATGTGTTTCAACATGTCTGTTTTAGGTATTAAATTGCCTAGGCTTTTGAATATTAATTGTATTTTGTTTACGTTTAGTGCTTTAATGGACGATGAATGACCTTAAATGGCGATATAATTATTTACAGGCTTATGGTTAGTATTTTAATGAATTAATAATTAAGCTTATTAGATTAATTTCGTGAATAAAGCACATAACTTTGACAGCATTTTATTCTGCATTTGCTTGTGAATTTCGTATTTATTTTTGTGGCACACTATTAATTTAATTTTAAACTTATTGTTTGTCTTATTTATGATTGTTAAGTGAGTACGTACTTCGTTGTTCTTCGATATTGTTTCAATGTCAAGGTGAGGTTATGACAAAGCACATGTTAAATATATTTTAACAATCTCTTTTGTATGCATTTCATCTTTTCTTTCTTTTTAATTCCATTTAAAATGGAAATCGTTTTTAATACTAATTAAAATGGGAATCCAAACAATAGTTGTTTGGAAAGTAGCTTCGTTGTTTTACCACATATTTAATTGTATTTTTTTTAAACTAACGTCATACCTGAGCCCTATAATTATTATATGATTTGAAACTTGTTAAGGTTGTATTAAGCTATGTGAAAAATGCTGATCAATTATGCACAGTTGTTGGATGCTGTCTCTGTAAATATGGAAACAATTAGCTGCATTGTCGACATATTTTACTGTTTAAATGTAGATAACATTACAAATGGTAGAAATTATCAAATTTAATCGTTCATGACCACTCGAAAGGTCAAGAGTTTTATCAAAGCTCAATGTATTAGTTTTCCAGGTTCTTATAGAGAAAAACCTGTGTCGCCGAATTAAAGTCTGCGATTCACTTCTGAAACGCCCTGAAAATGATTGGTTTTTGAAGAAAATTACCACTAGGAATGAAAAATGGGCTGAATACAATATCTCATGCAATTGCTTATGAAACAAAAAAAAGACCTTTCTCAAACCAGTTGCAAGCCGATATTTACTAGAAACAGTTGATGCTTATGTTTGGTGAGATTTTAAGTCATGTCTGTTTTCTGTTATTTCAAGATAGCATAACGGTTAATTCAGCTGTGATCAGCTGAATAAACTATAGGATATACTTCATGGAAAATGAACTATATGATATGACTTCAACTTCTATACCGTGAATGGGACACAATGCCACACCCACCGTATTCTCCAGACATGTCATAATCAGACTATTATTTGTTTCTGTTACTAAAATAATTATGAGACTGTAAAACCTTTGCTTCAAATGAGGGAGTCTAGAAGCACCTTTATCAGTTTTTTGTTAAGAACAACCAAAAAATTTGATCCCGGAATTACACTACTTCTAGAAATTTGAATGAAGATGTCTGAGTTAAATGGCGAAAGCATAATTTAATACAGTATTTCTTTATTACACAAAAATGACTTGTTAAAAAATCTATAAAAACTGAAACTACTTTTGGAACAACCTAATATCTTTATTTTTTATATAAAATATTATAATAATTTTTATTTTTAGGTGTCGGTGAAGAAATACTATTCAACATGAGGAATTTTTTACATAACAAAGTCATCCTATATTTAAGAGCATTTTGAGGTAACTTGAATAAGAGATCGAATTCAGTAAGTTCTTGCATGTTTTTTTATAACAGAGTTAATTTGATCACAATAATTAAATATGTTGTAATCTATAAAACATTTTAAGACACATTTTGTCAGTAGTTGGCAAAAAATATTGATAAAACTTGGTGATCTGATGTCATTTTATTATTTATATATTTTCTATCTTAAATGGTTTTGTTTACTTATACTGGCTTGTTCAATTTTCAAATTTCATCACCCATTTTAATATCCCTTTTTTTTAATACGAGTCAAAATGACTGGTCTATAAGAGAACATGTTTATTGTGGCTTAAGTTGAAAAAAACTAATTACATTTGTTAATTAAATTTATAGATATTATCATATAATAAAACACATGATTTCTCATAGTTTGTATAGTTATTTAGTGGTGCAATACTAAACAAGTTTTCAGTATCTTACTCTTGTTTGTGCATAAAGTTCCTTCTAACAAAGTATTTTTAGATTTAAAGTTGAATACTAGAGGAGCACTTACACGAGAATGATTCCTTTGTAAAAGTCGTACATATATTTTGTATCTACATCAGATGCCAGCCAACCAAGCTATTCATGATTGGAACATTCAAAATTATATGATTTGTTGATAATTTTTTGTCACATTATAGTATGTACAGAGTTATTATCGTCTTAATTATGTTTATAAAATTTTTGTGAGAGTATAAAAAGGACTGGTAAACAATGTTTTTGGTAAAATAATAAAATACTCACTTCATTCAAATTTGATGGTATTTTGAAAAATGGTCAAGGATTATTATATAGTGAGGTGACCATATTTTTTTAAATTATTAAAAGGTGTGTGAAAGCGGGGGCGGGGTGGGGGGCGTCTGTTGATGAGCTAAAAACTTACATGCACATTTTTTCAGTTCAAATTTTCTAGTTAAAATATATTTAAACACAGTTTTAAAAATTTGGTTCAAAACACCTAAAACCGGGACAAATATTACTTTTAGAAAAAATCGGAACGCAAGGCGGAAAACCGGGACTGCAAAACGAATTGTTGTCGGTTCTTTTATTTATTGCTGCCTCATTGTGTAATGATATTAGGCATCTTTTACTAAATCTTCTTTTAAATAAGGTACTTTCGAAATGTAGGATCGTGGGATTGAAAAAATTTATGTTGTGTTTGAGGTCATTAATGTGATTTGTCAGCATTTTATATTGGTTTTTGTTTTTGGACTTGTTTTTATGTTGTGATATTCTTTTGTGTAAGTGGGAAAAGTTGTTTTATATATGCTAGACAAACGTTACCGATAAAATTATTGTTGTTTAGAAATTTTAATAGGGAAAGAAGAATTCATATTATTGAGAACTTTGAGTCTGTTGGTAGTGATGGAGTTAATGAGATGAGGAGGATATGAATTGTTTATTAAAGTCGTGCGAATTAGAGATAAATTGGAAGGCCAAAATTGATTATCTGAGAGAGAAGGATGGGGTGTTTGATTAAATTGATAATAGTACCTATCTTCATACTAGAGGGTTGGTAAGAGTGAAAGTTTAAATACCTGCCTGACCAAGTAGGTTTTTGGTACCAATTAGTAATAATGCGATTGCCTGTAGTTTTTATAATTTTCACGTCCAGGAAGCTAATAGAATTGTCTTGTTCCTTTTCGGAGGTAAAGGAAAGGTGCTCGTTAAACCGAGTTAAAACTGCGAAGTAAAAGTTCAATATTTTCAGTGAAAACGTAAGTGAGAATGTCATCAACGTATCTGTAATAAAACTGAAGATCTAAGTTGTAGGAAAAGTTCCGCGAGTGCTGGAAATATGAAAGAGCCTGTCGGTGTGTCAAAGATTTGAAGGTAAAACTGGTCGTTGAATTCGAAATAAGTATTAGAAACTAAAAATTTAATTGACTCGAGAAGCCAATGCAGTGATAACGTTGTATGAGATGAGATTTTGTCCTATTTAATAGTGATAGCACCTTAAATTAATTGTAAGGGAACGTTGGTGAACAAGGAAACTACGTCAAGACTAACTAAGGAATTATTAGGTATTGTGGAATCGCGGAGATTATTGACCAATTCAAAGAAGTTTTTTTTACGAAAAAGCGAGACTTGACAGTGACTAACGAAAGTATATTGTTGATATATAGCGAATTATGAATGAGGAGAATTTAGGTCAGCAACGTCAGGTCTAATAGGAACGTTATGTTCATGTATTCAGGGAAGGCAGTAGAGTTTGTAGTAGAGGACGTAGGGGTGAAGGTTTTTAATTGTAAGTGAAATTTGCTGTTTAATTTGTTTGTTGGAAACTAAGTTGTTCACATATTTGTGAAAGGCACTGTTAAGGCAATCGTTGGAATCAGAATTAATGTTTTTTTTTTGTCTGAAATTAACTCCGGGACTAGGTACGTAGTTTTATCTAAAATAAATGATATCTTCTTCTTGTCGGCCCTTGTGATTGAAATGTTAGTATTTTCTTGTGCCTCTGAAAATCTTCATGTCTATGAGAATGTCTATATCATCGAATTTCTTTTGCGTTAAAAGATTTGATAAACGAGAGAAATTTTTTAAGAAAAGCTGGACAGGTATTAGTTTTGATTTCAAGATTTTTAATATTATGTAGACTTGATTCTAATCTGCTAAGTACTATACAATAAAAGATAAAGATGATAAAATTAAAGTTATGACAATTGTTCGGAATGGCAAAATTTAGGCCTAGCACAAAAATGTAGAGTAGTCTCTCTGAAATATGAATTTTAGATTTTTTAACCATTTATTGATAAGTGTTTCGTTTAAGATGATTTTTGATGAGTTAATTTAAGATTCGTAAATTTTGTTGAATTCTTTAATATATGGAAGATTAAATAATTAAGTCTTCAAATGTTAAACATGCATTTCATAAAACTCGTCTTTATATCCGCTTCCCAAATACCATCAAAATGGGGTGGTTTGCAGAAATAAAACGCTAATTGATCATGTAGTAGTTCATAATTTCGATAAGATAGTTTTTATCGTTAATTGATATAGGTTTTTGATTTCGGACGGCGCTCTCACAAAGTTAATGCTGTTGTCTGAATAAATATTCGTAGGTTTTCCACGACCGTCTCAATGTAGCTAAAAAGCATTTACAAGTCAAACCAGACACAAGCTCCAAATGAACAGCTCGCATACTAAAGCATGCAAATTGGCATATATATCCATTGATTTTTTATAGCCTTCAGTGGGTCGATGTCCGAGTAATCGGACCTTCAAAGTCTACCTCGCAATTAGTGAATAGCAATTGCAGAGTTCTACGGTTTTTAGGTAAATATAAGACCAATACACTGATTGGTCAATATGTATCCCTGAGCGCATTCAATAAATGCTGAGCTCCACAATGAAGAGATTTAATATGTTTATATCAAAAGGTTGATCGAACTTTTTAAATTATTTTTAGAACCTATTTAAATCTATTTTGACAATAGATAAGCCGCACATAGTGTTACAAATTATTTTACCACTTGTTACGGATTATTTTAATTTGTTTTATTATTTGATTATTTGTTACTTAAATTACTTTTACTATTTATCAGTTGACTCGCAAATAGATGGGAAATTAATTAATATTTGATTAGCACTAATAATGACAGGCTTTTGTTTTGCTGACATAATTAGACAATCTATATTCGCACATATTTGACTTATTCTAAACTTATCCTAGACTCACAGTGCCACCAGTGCCCAAACCTGTCACATCACACACTAATCACATGATAAGTAATAATCTACTTTCGGTTTGGGGACAGCTTCCAATGCGCTGCCGCCCATAACATCTTTTAGCTTACATTATTACTTATTTAGTCTATAAAACGCACCAGACCGCGCTCCTTCCTTCGACATATTATTTAAGAAATATTTGCCTAGATTTTCAAAATTCCAAACAAACCTCTTATCTCTGTAAATTAAAATTTTGTGTCAAAAATTATCTACAGGATCATCAAGATGAATATCATCCAGTGGCGGATCCAGCTTCGGCGTCAGGGGGAGGTCATAATTGAACAGTTTTTATAGTCCTCAATGAGTATGTAACAAATATATATATATATATATATATATATATATATAAGATAGAGCGGGGCTTAAAGATTTGCGGGTAAAAAGGTCCACCACCAATATCTCAAAAACAAGTAAAGTTAAGGGTTTCTTAACAACAATATTTGAAAGTAGAGGAAAAAATGTACAACTAGCCATCACCCTGACTCTTACGACGTTAAAAAAAGCATTTTTACAAAAGATAAATTAAATAAATCTGCATTTCAACTCTGCTGGTGATTATTTTGGACAAAATATCAAATCAAGATTATATACAGAGTTATCTCTGTAAAAAATGTATCTATAATATTCATATTTTTCATTGTTTGAGTAATGTAGCTATTATTTCGTTAAATCCCTTTAAAATTAAAAATAGTAAATTGGATTGTTTGTCCTCTCGCCGTCCGATTTTACTACGCCTTTGGGGTAAAAAAAGACCAAGTGACAATTAGTGAGCTTTGGTGGTTTAGTGGGTATTTTAGTAATTTCAGAATTATAATCTTAATAGAAACAATAATGCCGGTAAATTGCAAAATCTGCGATAAACAAGTGTTTAAAAATCGTAGTCAGAAAAAAAACATTGTAAGCGAGGATGATGCACAATTGTACAGTAGTTCTACAGGAAAAACAGTTGTTATTGGTGACATTTTGTGTGCTGTGTGTAGACTAATTTCTTATAGAAACTCTAGTGGCGTATGCAATATTATTAATTTATCGGATAGTACAAGTGATTTATTTATTTACAGTTTCTATTAAAAATGATAGCGACTACAATTAAAAGTGTCTTAATAACTTCGTAACTTAACTTCCATATTACTATGGTAAATATAGTGACTATTTATTTATGTATTTCTATCGTTATAAAATAATATACAGTAACAATATAAAATATAAAATATAAAAAGCAAATAAAGTTTTAGGTATAATTTCAAAACAAAAAAACATTGTATATAAATATATAACTAGTTTGAATATAAAAGACATAAATATATATATCTAGTTTTATTTTTTAAATAAGTATTACCTTTATATAGAATATGTTCCGATGCGCGCCAAGCGCAATGTGCGCTGGTTTGCTATTGAGAGACGCTACTTACACGGATATTCTATGGGTTCCGCGTGTACTACCTTCGGTTTTTTCAACTTTTTATAAAAAGTTCCACTTCGATTTAAATATAATTTTGGATAATAAAAGTAAAATATACAGGCTTTAAAATGATGCTATTTAGAAAGTAGTCAAATTAACCGTACTGGTCGAAAATTTCAAATAAAAACTTATTTTCAACTTTTCATCCAGTAAATGACAATTTTTTAACATTATTCATTATAAATAATATAGACAAGATCAGTACAAATAGAATGACGTAAACAGTTTTTCAATATCTCTCATATTTCCGACAAAAAGTGAGTTTGAAAAAAGGGGCCACTTTCACATGTTTTCACTGATATCTCGGCCAAATGATGAGCTTCGGATTTGAAATTTGGTATATCGAATTTTCTCAAAATTACCTATAAAATGGCATCAAAATAATTTAAATACCAGGGTGGGGCCAATTCTGTATGGAAACACGCCCATACCCTTTACTTAGCCTTACCTTATGTATGTGTATTTTTTAAAAAATAATCTGCGTCTTTGACGTGAGTCAAAATTCGACCTTTCTTCGATGTTTTCTCGTCTAAACCGATGTTAAAATTTAAAAACTATAAAATGAAACTGGATAAGCGCTTGCGTTGATTAGTTTTTTGAGACAATTGGTCGATCCGTTTCTTTACTATTTGCAGAAAAGTGCAAAAATTATCGTCCATGTTTTTGTCAAAAATTCTTAACCGTTTTTTATTCGATTGATATCATTTGGAAATAAATAGTTTCTGTCGAAGATCGGTCAAGTCGTTTCTTTTTCATAATAGATTGTCACATTTTTTGACGATTTAAGTGAAACTTTGCATGGCGATAGATTTTCTACTCTAAATGAACGTACTAAACTATAATAAGGCCTGCAACAAGTGGTTTTGGCTTTTAAAAAATGCACCGTGTGTATGTATTCGGCTTCGTATTTTGTATGCGTTCGTTTTCCATCAATGTGTAATATTCAAACCATTTTTTAACTAGTTTGTATTGGTATTTTGCCTTTAGGAAAGTTACATTTGTTAATAATCGACTTTCAGTAAAAAATGAATTAATTTATGAGGGATTAAAGGTATTCCCAGTGGATTTACAATATCAAACACAAAACGACGACATTAACTCGGAGTATTTTCTAAAGGCAAATTTTCAAAATTCAATAATTTTTATAATTGAACTAGTTGCCGTAGGATTTTAATGGTTTAGTATGTTCATTAAGACCAATTACTCTATCGATAAACCAAGTAAATCGTCTACTTTTAATTTTAACATATGTCAAAAAAACTACTCATTTTCTCAAACTTTGATGAATTTTCAAAATTAAACTACTTGTCGTAAGACCGTAATATTTCAATAAGTTGTATAAGTTGTCATGATATATATCATCAAAAAACGTTTCATAAAAATCGGCTCAAATATTTTTTTCAACGACGAAATACAAGCAAACGGCTCGGTAGATTTTCACCTAAAACTAATCAGTTTCATTCTCAACTAATATCTTTCGAACAGTTTTTGATTTTTTTAAATCGAATCGGTAGTTTGTGCTTAAATGTGGACGAAAAGTTTAAACCTTCTTTCAAAATTTCAAAGAAACGGCTCGTCCGATTGTCGCACAAAACTGACAAGCGTTAGTCCTCATTTAGACACATCAAATGGTTTTTAAATTTCTGAAATCGGTCCAGACGTTTTTGAGCAATCGTCGATGAAAAGTCTAATTTTGACAAATGCCAAAAAAACGAAACTAATTTTTGCAAACTTTGACGAATTTTTAAAGCTAAACGAGTTGTCGTGTGGCCGTATTTGTATTATCTAGAAGACTATGGTATCTACCGTCAAAAAATTTTTTCAACACTTTATTACAAGAAAACGGCCAGGCCGATCTCTACCAACAACTCATCAGCACGATTCCCAATATGAATATGAATGCCGATATGAATGATTCAAAGAAATTTCTGCTTGTTTTGACAAAATAATTGCTTTTGAAAAAAAATTTGGCTTAATTTTTTTTTTCTAAACTTTTTATTATATATGGAAATTAATTAAGATTTTAATATTGATTCTGACTAAAGTTTAAAACTTATATACTTCAAATAAATAGTTTTAACTTTGCAATTCAGTTTAAATAATTCTTATAAATATCAGACATTGTTACAATACTTATAATAATCTATTTGAAAACATTTAATATTTCTCCAACATTTTGCCTTAAGGCACGATGCCATACACCCGACTAGTTTTTATATTGATTAAGTCGTCTATTTAGAGATGTTAGGATTACTGAAATACACTCACAATCAGTTCAATTTTTTGATTTTTGAATGAAATTTTGTTCCTGAAAATCCTTAAATTATAGGGTTTTGGACTCCGTCGTTCGTCTTTAATAAGTTAAATATTCAAGTTATAAAATGTGTTTGGTAACAAAATACATAAATAAAATCATTATGAAGTAATTTTGTTGTTGAATTAGTGTTTTATCTAAGTCCTAAAACAGGCTCAGGGGGGGGGTCATGACCCCCCCCTGGATCCGCCACTGATATCATCTGGCAATTCAAAGCTATGAAACCTTCGGCATTCATTATCAATCATTTGAATTTGACTTGAGTTTAATAATCGCGACGGTTTACTCATTTAATGGTAGCAAACTTGCTGTAGTCATTACCGTTTTACCATTCAGTGCTTCAGCAGGATCAATACTGATAAATTTTTAAATATTGTATCATTAAAATCAAATCGTTTTCTTATTTCTTCACATTCTCGAATTATAAAATGCAATTTCACAATTTTTCTTGTAAAAGAGAATGTTTTGAAAAGTCTGCTTTGTTGAAATGTTTGAAAACTTTTACTCCAACATAGTAATCATGTCGATGGATCAATATTATATATAGGTTTTCTATTTATGTACTCATTATCCATATATGTTTTTAATAGATCTAAATATGTCAAACTAATTTTCTTGAACTGACATAATAATTGGCTTCTCTGGAGCAACTGGAACAACCTATTTAAATTGGTAAAGTTTGGTAAAATCCACAATAAAAAATTATAGTATAGTAAAAATTATTATTGGATTTTGGAAGTATTGAAGTATTCTTGCAACTTCAAATTCCTTTTCATCTGTTGTTCCATCACTATAATTCTTCTTTTTTTCATTAATTTTCCTGCATTCCTCTTCGTAGTTTAATTGATTGAAATATCACTGCTCGAAGTGATAAAACTAGCGGGTCTGAGCAGGTTATAAAATTTTGTTGTTTTAAATCCAAAATTGATCGAGTTCCTTTATATGCATGTCGTTTTGAACTTACTGAAAAATGATTATAAACAAGCTGTGCTAATTTTTCACATTCTGAACATGCTTTACTTGCGCAGGGATGTAATGAGCGACACAGCCATTTCATAATGTAAATTCCAGGACATCTCTGCTCAAAACGTGTTCGTACTGAATTTTCATCCCTCATGATAGTGTTACACCCACCTGATCTAAATCCAATAATATTCGTGAGCGGAACTGAATCTGTTAAAAATCTATTGTGCCGATGCTTCAGAAGATTTATCTACTTCATTAAAAATCTGATATAACTCCCAGAAGCGACTGGTGATTTTACCTTGCTCGGCATCATAAAATCTAACCACAATGAATAAATTTTATGTCATACAAATATAGACTTTACATCCGACTGCTTGCGGACTCTCGGGCACGCACTTATTCGAGGATGGCTCACATACGTATATAAGCTAGGGATGGTTCTATTTAATTTATTTTTGTGGTTGGATGCTTACCCATACATTCATAACAATAGTTCTAAACATGGTAATGTAATGTTGCGTAACGGAACAACCCGCAATTTTACCTCAATAATCTGCACCGACCAATCGTATGCGTCGTATGCGTCGGCAAATCCATGTAATTCATAGATGATAAGACTTGGCAGGTACACATGTCAATTAATATGGATTTTAATTTCATTTTAACTTTGAATTTCAAATTATCACAAAACTGTAGCCACCTGTTCTTTTATTTTTAATGTTACTTCTTCATCCCATGACAGTTTGCATTTCCATTTCTATAAGTCTTCCATAAGTAGTTTTGGGATAAACAACTATTGACGCTAACGAGTCTAACGGATTATAAATTTGAGCATTTGTCGCCAATACTGTCCTTTTACTATCATTGTTATGTTGTCTTTGTATATGCAAATGTATCATTGTAAGAATTCCACACCCCATACCTAAGGTTTTAATTTGTTGCTCGCTAAAATTCACGATATAGTCGCTACTTTCAAAATTTATTAAATGTATCATAGTAAGAACTCCACACCATACCTAAGGTTTTAATTCGTTGTTCGCTAAAATTCACGATATAGTCGCTACTTTCAAAACTTATATGATTATTATTAAATTTTCTTACAATAAACCCCGCTTGATTTAAAAGATTTAATAAGTTTTGCTTCATAGTTTGTAATTCTTGCACCGTATTCGCTCCTGTGATTAAATCATGTACGTAAAAATCGTTTCTGATTATTTCACCTTCAGTAGGATATTATGCATAATTTTCTTACTTACCAGAAATTGGACAGATTTTATCGACAGGTGAAATATTTTTTAAAAAATATGACATTAAACTTTTTCTGGTTTTGATAGGATCCATTTCTTAGTTAAAATTAATATTATTAACTTCCCGTAGGGTAAGTTATTGTAATGGGCCGAAAATCGGAATTGAAAATTTTTACATTTCTCGACGTTTTGAAGGTTTCTGAACGTTTTGGCATACCTCAGAAAAAATGGATGTGTGTGTGTGTGTGTGTGTGTATGTATGTGTGGATACAAATTTCCAGTCACGTTTTAGGGCGCACGGATCAACCGATTTGAATGGTTCAAAAAACATTCGATTCCTATTGATAAGGAAAAGAGCTGATTAGTTTTTGGCAAAGGCAGGTCCAGCCGTTTCGGAGATACGGGGCAAAGAGTGCAGAAAATAGAAATCGAATTTTTGAGAGAACGGAGTATCCGATTTGAATGATCTAAAAAACATTCAATTAGTAATGATTGGGAGAAGTGTTTATTAGTTTTTGGCAAAGGCAGGCCCAGCCATTTCGAAGATACGGAGCTAAATATGTAAAAAATGGCAGTTTTTGAGAGAACTAAGCGTCCGAATTAAATGATTCAAAGAACTTTCTGCTTGTCTTTACAAAATAATTTATTTTGGAAAAAAAAATTTGTTCCATTTTTTTTTTTTTTTTAGTTTTTTTTTTAGTTTTAGTTTTTTGTATATCGAAAATATTTCAGATTTTATTTTATTATTTTATATTAGACAATGATACAATATTTATAATAATCTATTCAACGGGAAGTTCCAGCAATTTGCCTTAAGGCACGATGCCATAATTGCCTCAAGACAGAATTCCACTTACAGCTAGTTTAATTTGCATTTTATAATATGAAAAGTCCACGACTATGATTATCAGTTTGTTTAGGAAAAATGATTGTATACTTACTCCATTTCATTTGTTTTCTGACAGTTAATTATCGCAAAAGTTTTCAAAAATAATAGACTTTGTCATTTCATTGGGAATAGAATTGATTACGCTGAATTGTTTTATACCAGTATCTATTAAGACTAAAATCTAGTGAGAATAGAAATTATATGGTGCTGAATATTTTATACCTGATGCAGTGGCGTAACTAGGCCATCCGGGGCCCGTGGCAATTTTTTTTGATGGGGCCCCCCTATCAGTAAAATTAAGTGGTTTTAATTTAATTTAAAAAAACTCGAAATTTTTCAACGCGTTGATTTAAATGTTATATATATCCACGATTTGTAATGAATTGTATTGAAAATGAGTAAATCTACTTCGCTTTATTCATATTTTATGGTTTTAAATTAAGAAATTATTTAAAATGTATGTATACAAAAATTTAAAAATGATTAAAATGTATAAGTACAAAAAACATAAAAATAAAAATAATTATAAGTCAAAATTAATAATTTAAAAGTACAATTACTAGTTTGTTTTGGAAATCAAACATAAAATTTTTGTGTTTGAACATTGTAATACATGAACTATAGAAAGGATTTTTTTAAAGGACTCAATAGAGAAAGAACATAGTACTTTGGGGTTAAAAATAATTATTACATAACCTAACATTAACAATCAATTTTTCACGTGTTTTCTCAACAATCTAATCCTTTTTAATACTTTTTGAAAACTTCGTATTAGTCATATACTCGCTGGGCTTTTTTGGTGAAGAAACCTATTTAAAATATGCATAAATTTAGAATGAAATAAAAACAACAATTTAACAAAATAAACTTTTTTAAAATAATCATCTTGCATTCCTCGCGTACTTTTTTACGCGTATTTGGTGCCCCCGTGGCCTGGACAAAATAAAAACCTTAAAAATAATAATCTTACATTCCTCGCTTACTTTTTTACGCGTATTTGGGGCCCCCGTGGCCTGGACAAAATAAACTTCTTTAAAATAATAATCTTACATTTCTCGCGTACTTTTTTAACGACATTAAATTTGATTGAACGAAGTTTTCATGATTAATTCGTTTTTCATGATTTTTTTTATATTATTAATGTTTCTTACGGACGTTGGGGGCCCCATGGTTCGGGGTCCCCGTATATTTGATACGGCTAATACGGCGGTAGTTACCGCCCCTGATTCTTACGAAAACATACTTTTCAAGTGAAATAAAGTATTAGAGAATAATATAAAAACAATATTTCTGAGCACGCGTCCTCTTGGGCCGGGGGCCCGTGGCATTTTGCCACCCACGCCACCCTATAGTTACGCCACTGACCTGATGATATATTTATAACGCTGTTACTATTTTACTTGGCCAATCCAATACTATACTCATGCCCGCCAAGAATTTTAAATTATTCCTTAGTACATACAATTGTATCATCTTTGTCATGCAAAGTATTTACCTTAAAATCTTATAACATGTGATTCACATTTTGTACTATTGTAGATGTAGGGTTTTATATAAAAATCAAAATCTATTGCTACATGATTAGAATGCGTACCTATTGAAAGCTTGTGAGTCAGATTTGGAACTCTTTTGGCTTGTCAAACATCTATTTGAAGGGTACAGTAGAATCTCGATTATCCGGACTAATTGTTGTCGACAGGCATCCGGATAATCGAAAATCCGGATAATCCAAATTATGAAGAATAATGTTTTGTTTTCAAAAATAACAAATACATCCATAGATATTAACAAAAATCGATGTTTATTAGAAAATTAACACTTACATATTTTCTTACAATTAGATTACATTATACATATTATATTAATCATGAGGTTTGATATTCAGGTGGTACGTAAAGTATCAATGAAGAAGAAAAGTTGCTTACGAATAATTTGTTGATCGTTTTTGTAAAAACCAACAATATAAAGCTTCTTCTGAGAGTTAATTTTTCGATCTCTTCATTATTTTCCGATTTTCATTCTCCTCTTCACTATCTAACTTGCAAGTGTACGACAAAATTGAATCAGCATTCTTTTTAATATCGCTTATAGTGGATGTACCTACACCATACCTATCAGCTAACTTACGACCGGTTTCGCCTTTTTTAATGATTCTATAACATTTATTTTATCTTTAAAGAATAACACCACCTTTTAAAAATGTATATATGCACGTCAGAACACACTAGTAAAATTGCAAACAGACTACATTGGCGCGGGCGGAATTTGCAAGTTCCGACGCGATTATGTCCGGATAATTGCGAATCCGTATAACCGAGGTCCGGATAATCGAGGTTCTACTGTATTAAAATAAGACAGAATGCTAATGCGATCTCTCATTGTCGAGCATCAACCCAGACCGCAGTGGCAAACTTGGGATATACCTGTCTATTATATAATTAGAAAAACCGTACAGTAAAAAATGGATTTGATAACTTGCGACATGCTCTCTTCAGTTTTGCATATGATATCGAGAAATTTTTTATGAAATAGACTGCTTTGTAAAAGATTTTTGACTCGCATTAGGCTCTACCGTTATTTACAAATCAGTGTTGACTAAAATAGTTTTTTCTAATATTGTATTATTGTCTTTAATTTGAGCAATTACTATAATAACTAGCTGTCTAAAATATGCACACAATATGAGCAAACATTTTTCGAACATAGTTCAAATCTCGAGATTGTTCGCCTAAAAAGTAAATAATTGATTTTACGGCAAATATAATTAAATCTCTGTTATCGTTAGCAAATTTTTTAGCATGATATGATAGTGTCTTTGTAAAATGGCTACAACATAAATAAAATGTTATGTTTTCTTAAAATTTTTCAGAACTTTTATTATTTAAGAACTCATAGCACTTATTAATGTATTCAATCAAATTAGAATGATTACAACTGCGAATTATCCTTGCATAATTGTGGTAAGTGACCATTTTCTGAAACGTAATACGATCTAATTTCTTTAAGCATCCTTCGGTTGCACTAACATCATATTCAGCTAATATAAATTGCAATTGCATAATAGACAGCAAAATTCATACCCTCTGAAATGAAAGCAAAATAATTTGTTGTGAAGTTCTTCAAATCAATACGAAACACTGCATTTTTGCTTCACATTTATAATAGTTAAGTTAGAGTTAATAATGAACATTAGTATTATAAATGTAAAATTTATAGACGAAGCGTCTCTAAATACTGTTCTGTTAAAAATTCTTAATATTATTAATCTGAAATCATGGTTTGGTCTTGGTTATGATCATGTTGTGTTTTAGCCTTTTGATTAAATTTTATGCGCTTGATGATTTAACACTTTCCACTCGGGAGTCGGACTGCTAGTCGGTACGCTGCGCTCGGAATATTATAGTGCTGTGCTATACTTATCTCTCAACTCGGATTTTTTTTTGTATCGGATTTTTTCAAAATGTGGTATACTGCTATAAAAATAATTTATAATGATAAATTAAAATAGAAAATTATTAAATAAAAACAAAAAAATACAATCATGGAAAAAATTATTAAATTATTATAAAATCATAAGCTATCATTATAAATTTTGTTATTAATCTATAATATTTATAAATTAAATAAAATTTAATTTAATCAAAAATTAATATAGTAAATTTAATTGTTAATAAAATTAAAAAATAGAAGTAATATAGTTTGTTTGTTGTCGTTAGTTTGCGACGAGTTTGCCGCCGGAGCGGCGGCATCCGAGCGCAGCGGTAAAATGACTATGCCGCCGGAGCGGCGGCATCCGAGTTGAAAGGGTTAGGGATGGAGAAAAGAGTGCTTAAGTTATATGTTGCAAATTAAGTTGAAACTTCTTGCGCAACCGACTTTTTTTCCAAACGGAAAAGCTTTATTTATTTTATCTTTTAAGGGAGATAAGCATTACTCATAATGTTTTATTTATATATTTTTTGTTAAGAGGTGGTGAAGGCATTCATATTATTTTTGAGAAATTGAGTCTATTATTAGTGAGACTTCATGAGATGTGAAGGATGTGAGATATTGATGAGTGTTATGTGGATTAAGGATAAATTGGAAGACCAAATTTGTCAAAAACTTTCAATATCAAAAACTCCAGCACCGATTTAAACAGCTTATAATATCTTTTTAAACATGCATTCTTTGATAATTGTACCTATGTATGAAACAGCAAAAGATATACCCTTCGTTTCCAATACCAAGCTATTTAAATGCTTATTCGATGACCAGCATTGGAATACAGGTCTTACAAATTTTTTCAAAAAATATTTTATACGCTACTTCATCTTATCTATTGAAAAAAAAAAACGCAACAGGAAATCCGCTTCTAAATTCTTTAACTACCATTAGTGTATGTAACTGAAAATTGTAACATTAGTAGCATAAGTACCATCAATGCAAACTTTGCGGTGTCAACTAATGCTATAAGCTTGCTTTTTATTTATAATTATCCATATAAATTTTCAGTTTTAAATCCATAATCGACAGTGCCAACTGTTTATGAAACACAACTCAAATTTTCTCATTCTGTCTGTTTCTTGTTACCAAAAGGTTCACACGGGTATGAGTCGTTTGTTCGTGACTTACTAGTTAATTAACCTATATTTATACATAATAACCCTTATTCTATAACATTTCTGTGTGTACCCAGTGTACAATGTCGGTCCATACATCGGGCTCGATACACACTAACCACTACAGTCACATTTATGCCAGTATGTCACTTTATTAACAAAAGTACTAATTACTCTGGCGTAGGGCCAGCCTCAGAATCTCTGGCTCCCATGAAACACATTTCAATCACATTGTTGGTAACTGTTCCGCGGGGTCATCGCCTCTGTTAGCGACACCTCTTCGTTATTTCTTCATCCTCGAACCTCATCCTTTTACCTCTACCCGACTGTTAATGCCAACAACCACTCTCAGGCTCCGACACACTCCTCATCAGGACATAGCTTTTATACGCATATAGGGAGAGAGGTAGTTATGTGTTTTTATGCATGTTGTGAGTGCTTACCCACACATTTGTAACAATATAACAAACCAAACACACCCATGTATATAATTTTAGTAAAAACTAAACGTACCTTTGATGTAACTTTTTGTCTATTGGAACATATTTGCAAGATTTTCATGTCCCAAATGTGTTTTCCAATAATCAACACCTACATGATCATCATTGTTAACTATTGATATAGTTCGAGACGGACATGTGTTTCCAATCTTTCTACTATTTATTCGAAAATCCGCCTGTGTGTTCTTTAGAAGAATATGATCGATTACAATTGTAATACTAATTACTCTATTTTCTCATTTTGTATCCTACATTGTCTTTAATATAACAAGATAAACTTTGTTGTTCCATTTCATTTTTCCATATGTGTAAATCTAGAGATCAGTATGGTATAATACAAAACTGTTGACAACAGCCAAAAATAAAAATGTACATGCCATTAACGCAGAATAGTTCGTATTCGGTTCATACAAAGGTCTTCATATTCAATTTAAACATTGTGGTCAACTTCAACATGAATTCGGAACCGATTATATTTTGGAAACTATCTTTCACAATTTTCTAGAGACATGTAATCCGTTGTGCCCTAGGTGATGCACTTAAAAATATGTTATTTGTTATCCTTGTATTGAATTTGTTGCAACAAAACATGAAAACTTACCTGAGAATCTCTCACTAAAATGTTGTGCTATTTCTGTAAGTGAAGTTTTTAGGATGATTTTGGTGTAACAGGCAAGGTGGGGATAATTGGAAAAATGCCCCGCACTGGGGTGTTTTTTATCTAAATATTTATCATGCTACAGACTTCCCCTCTGGACGTGAAGACGTCCCGGCGAGTAGTCCAGTATTCTTCTTTGGCCGTCCACGTTTCCTTACTGGGTATATCGGGGGGGAGGTGGATGTTTCATTGCCTTTGTATTCCTTCAGAGCACAAGTATGGTATACTCCTATAATCTGTGTTTTATCCGTGTTAGAGCCTATTTTATATGTTGTAGCTCCTTTCTTGCTTAGTACAACGTATGGACACTTATTTTTCGGGACAATTTTTGATGTTTTACCCTCTTTGGCTTTGCTTATAATGTGTGCATTAAATCAGCACTAAGTCTGCAGGTTTGTATGTCGGTCCCTCTCTTTTTTTCTTGACTGCATATGTTTTCCTGTATTCTTGCTCACGTTTGTTAACTGCTTTTGCCTTTGTAGTGTTTTTTTGCCAACATTTTCAGGCGTGGTGTGATTTCTGCCACAAATGCAAGATAGGCTGTGTGTCCTGTGCTTTTGCATAATATTCATAGCAAAGCGTACTTCCGGTAGTTTTTCCGTCCATGATCGATGATCTCTACCACCAGAATGGCTAAGTGGGGTTTCATTCGCGGTTTTACTTTCGACCGGATTAACTTCGGGATGGTATACCGGCGTAAACTGTTGCTCAATTTCCAGCAGTAGGTTACTTGTTTGCATTACTGCGCTGGTAAACTGCGTTCCATTATCCGATATGAGTCTTCGCGGTGTTCCGTATTGCATGAAGACCTCGTTGATTAGTGTGGACTCTATTCCCTTGGCGATGCGGTTTTTGAGTGCGAAGTGCTCGAACCACCGGGTAGCCGTATCCTCTATGATTAATACCCAGTGATGTCCGTTTGGGGTTTCAGAAAGCGCTCCACAGATA
>NW_020536999.1:78277450-78291094 GCF_003426905.1 Ctenocephalides felis
CCAGCCGTTTCGGAGATACGGGGCAAAGAGTGCAGAAAATAAAATCGAATTTTTGAGAGAACGGAGTATCCGATTTGAATGATCTAAAAAACATTCAATTATGATTGGGAGAAGTGTTTTTATAGTTTTTGGCAAAGGCAGGCCCAGCCATTTCGAAGATACGGAGCTAAATATGTAAAAAATGGCAGTTTTTGAGAGAACTAAGCGTCCGAATTAAATGATTCAAAGAACTTTCTGCTTGTCTTTACAAAATAATTTATTTTGGAAAAAAAAATTTGTTCCATTTTTTTTTTTTTTTAGTTTTTTTTTTAGTTTTAGTTTTTTGTATATCGAAAATATTTCAGATTTTTTTTATTATTTTATATTGACAATGATACAATATTATAATAATCTATTCAACGGGAAGTTCCAGCAATTTGCCTTAAGGCACGATGCCATAATTGCCTCAAGACAGAATTCCACTTACAGCTAGTTTAATTTGCATTTTATAATATGAAAAGTCCACGACTATGATTATCAGTTTGTTTAGGAAAAATGATTGTATACTTACTCCATTTCATTTGTTTTCTGACAGTTAATTATCGCAAAAGTTTTCAAAATAATAGACTTTGTCATTTCATTGGGAATAGATTGATTACGCTGAATTGTTTTATACCAGTATCTATTAAGACTAAAATCTAGTGAGAATAGAAATTATATGGTGCTGAATATTTTATACCTGATGCAGTGGCGTAACTAGGCCATCCGGGGCCCGTGGCAATTTTTTTTGATGGGGCCCCCCTATCAGTAAAATTAAGTGGTTTTAATTTAATTTAAAAAAACTCGAAATTTTTCAACGCGTTGATTTAAATGTTATATATATCCACGATTTGTAATGAATTGTATTGAAAATGAGTAAATCTACTTCGCTTTATTCATATTTTATGGTTTTAAATTAAGAAATTATTTAAAATGTATGTATACAAAAATTTAAAAATGATTAAAATGTATAAGTACAAAAAAAAATAAAAATAAAAATAATTATAAGTCAAATTAATAATTTAAAAGTACAATTACTAGTTTGTTTTGGAAATCAAACATAAATTTTTGTGTTTGAACATTGTAATACATGAACTATAGAAAGGATTTTTTTAAAGGACTCAATAGAGAAAGAACATAGTACTTTGGGGTTAAAAATAATTATTACATAACCTAACATTAACAATCAATTTTTCACGTGTTTTCTCAACAATCTAATCCTTTTTATACTTTTTGAAAACTTCGTATTAGTCATATACTCGCTGGGCTTTTTGGTGAAGAAACCTATTTAAAATATGCATAAATTTAGAATGAAATAAAAACAACAATTTAACAAAATAAACTTTTTTAAAATAATCATCTTGCATTCCTCGCGTACTTTTTTACGCGTATTTGGTGCCCCCGTGGCCTGGACAAAATAAAAACCTTAAAAATAATAATCTTACATTCCTCGCTTACTTTTTTACGCGTATTTGGGCCCCCCGTGGCCTGGACAAAATAAACTTCTTTAAAATAATAATCTTCATTTCTTTCTCGCGTACTTTTTAAACGACATTAAATTTGATTGAACGAAGTTTTCATGATTAATTCGTTTTTCATGATTTTTTTATATTATTAATGTTTCTTACGGACGTTGGGGGCCCCATGGTTCGGGGTCCCCGTATATTTGATACGGCTAATACGGCGGTAGTTACCGCCCCTGATTCTTACGAAAACATACTTTTCAAGTGAAATAAAGTATTAGAGAATAATATAAAAACAATATTTCTGAGCACGCGTCCTCTTGGGCCGGGGGCCGTGGCATTTTGCCACCCACGCCACCCTATAGTTACGCCACTGACCTGATGATATATTTATAACGCTGTTACTATTTTACTTGGCCAATCCAATACTATACTCATGCCCGCCAAGAATTTTAAATTATTCCTTAGTACATACAATTGTATCATCTTTGTCATGCAAAGTATTTACCTTAAAATCTTATAACATGTGATTCACATTTTGTACTATTGTAGATGTAGGGTTTTATATAAAAATCAAAATCTATTGCTACATGATTAGAATGCGTACCTATTGAAAGCTTGTGAGTCAGATTTGGAACTCTTTTGGCTTGTCAAACATCTATTTGAAGGGTACAGTAGAATCTCGATTATCCGGACTAATTGTTGTCGACAGGCATCCGGATAATCGAAAATCCGGATAATCCAAATTATGAAGAATAATGTTTTGTTTTCAAAAATAACAAATACATCCATAGATATTAACAAAAATCGATGTTTATTAGAAAATTAACACTTACATATTTTCTTACAATTAGATTACATTATACATATTATATTAATCATGAGGTTTGATATTCAGGTGGTACGTAAAGTATCAATGAGAAGAAAAGTTGCTTACGAATAATTTGTTGATCGTTTTTGTAAAAACCAACAATATAAAGCTTCTTCTGAGAGTTAATTTTTCGATCTCTTCATTATTTTCCGATTTTCATTCTCCTCTTCACTATCTAACTTGCAAGTGTACGACAAAATTGAATCAGCATTCTTTTTAATATCGCTTATGTGGATGTACCTACACACATACCTATCAGCTAACTTACGACCGGTTTCGCCTTTTTTAATGATTCTATAACATTTATTTTATCTTTAAAGAATAACACCACCTTTTAAAAATGTATATATGCACGTCAGAACACACTAGTAAAATTGCAAACAGACTACATTGGCGCGGGCGGAATTTGCAAGTTCCGACGCGATTATGTCCGGATAATTGCGAATCCGTATAACCGAGGTCCGGATAATCGAGGTTCTACTGTATTAAAATAAGACAGAATGCTAATGCGATCTCTCATTGTCGAGCATCAACCCAGACCGCAGTGGCAAACTTGGGATATACCTGTCTATTATATAATTAGAAAAACCGTACAGTAAAAAATGGATTTGATAACTTGCGACATGCTCTCTTCAGTTTTGCATATGATATCGAGAAATTTTTTATGAAATAGACTGCTTTGTAAAAGATTTTTGACTCGCATTAGGCTCTACCGTTATTTACAAATCAGTGTTGACTAAAATAGTTTTTTTCTAATATTGTATTATTGTCTTTAATTTGAGCAATTACTATAATAACTAGCTGTCTAAAATATGCACACAATATGAGCAAACATTTTTCGAACATAGTTCAAATCTCGAGATTGTTCGCCTAAAAAGTAAATAATTGATTTTACGGCAAATATAATTAAATCTCTGTTATCGTTAGCAAATTTTTTAGCATGATATGATAGTGTCTTTGTAAAATGGCTACAACATAAATAAAATGTTTGTTTTCTTAAAATTTTTCAGAACTTTTATTATTTAAGAACTCATAGCACTTATTAATGTATTCAATCAAATTAGAATGATTACAACTGCGAATTATCCTTGCATAATTGTGGTAAGTGACCATTTTCTGAAACGTAATACGATCTAATTTCTTTAAGCATCCTTCGGTTGCACTAACATCATATTCAGCTAATATAAATTGCAATTGCATAATAGACAGCAAAATTCATACCCTCTGAAATGAAAGCAAAATAATTTGTTGTGAAGTTCTTCAAATCAATACGAAACACTGCATTTTTGCTTCACATTTATAATAGTTAAGTTAGAGTTAATAATGAACATTAGTATTATAAATGTAAAATTTATAGACGAAGCGTCTCTAAATACTGTTCTGTTAAAAATTCTTAATATTATTAATCTGAAATCATGGTTTGGTCTTGGTTATGATCATGTTGTGTTTTAGCCTTTTGATTAAATTTTATGCGCTTGATGATTTAACACTTTCCACTCGGGAGTCGGACTGCTAGTCGGTACGCTGCGCTCGGAATATTATAGTGCTGTGCTATACTTATCTCTCAACTCGGATTTTTTTTTGTATCGGATTTTTTCAAAATGTGGTTATACTGCTATTAAATATAGTTATTATGATAATAAAATAGAAAATTTTGAAAATTAAAAAAAATTACACTCAAAACCATGCTTTAATGTTTAAAAAATCATTTTTTTACAGATCTTTATTAAAATTATGGGGATCATAAGCTAATAAATTAATTTTGTTATATATTCATTTATAAAATTAATAAATCAATCAATAAGTGAATGTAATAGTAAATTAATTGTTAAAAAATGAAAAAATATTAAATATTGTAAGTTTAGTTTGCGACGACACGATTTGCCGCCGGAGCGGCGGCATCCGAGCGCAGCGGTAAAATGACTATGCCGCCGGAGCGGCGGCATCCGAGTTGAAAGGGTTAGGGATGGAGAAAAGAGTGCTTAAGTTTATGTTGCAAATTAAGTTGAAACTTCTTGCGCAACCGACTTTTTTTCCAAACGGGAAAGCGTTCTTTTATTTTATCTTTTAAGGGAGATAAGCATTACTCATAATGTTTTATTTATATATTTTTGTTAAGGAGGTGGTGAAGGCATTCATATTATTTTTGAGAAATTTGAGTCTATTATTAGTGAGACTTCATGAGATGTGAAGGATGTGAGATATTGATGAGTGTTATGTGGATTAAGGATAAATTGGAAGACCAAATTTGTCAAAAACTTTCAATATCAAAAACTCCAGCACCGATTTAAACAGCTTATAATATCTTTTTAAACATGCATTCTTTGATAATTGTACCTATGTATGAAACAGCAAAAGATATACCCTTCGTTTCCAATACCAAGCTATTTAAATGCTTATTCGATGACCAGCATTGGAATACAGGTCTTACAAATTTTTTCAAAAAATATTTTATACGCTACTTCATCTTATCTATTGAAAAAAAAAACGCAACAGGAAATCCGCTTCTAAATTCTTTAACTACCATTAGTGTATGTAACTGAAAATTGTAACCATTAGTAGCATAAGTACCATCAATGCAAACTTTGCGGTGTCAACTAATGCTATAAGCTTGCTTTTTATTTATAATTATCCATATAAAATTTTCAGTTTTAAATCCATAATCGACAGTGCCAACTGTTTTATGAAACACAACTCAGAATTTCTCATTCTGTCTGTTTCTTGTTACCAAAAGGTTCACACGGGTATGAGTCGTTTGTTCGTGACTTACTAGTTAATTAACCTATATTTATACATAATAAACCCTTATTCTATAACATTTCTGTGTGTACCCAGTGTACAATGTCGGTCCATACATCGGGCTCGATACACACTAGCCACTAAACAGTCACATTTATGCCAGTATGTCACTTTATTAACAAAAGTACTAATTACTCTGGCGTAGGGCCAGCCTCAGAATCTCTGGCTCCCATGAAACACATTTCAATCACATTGTTGGTAACTGTTCCGCGGGGTCATCGCCTCTGTTAGCGACACCCTCTTCGTTATTTCTTCATCCTCGAACCTCATCCTTTTACCTCTACCGACTGTTAATGCCAACAACCACTCTCAGGCTCCGACACACTCCTCATCAGGGACATAGCTTTTATACGCATATAGGGAGAGAAGTAGTTATGTGTTATTTATGCATGTGTGTGAGTGCTTACCCACACATTTGTAACAATATAACAAACCAAACACACCCATGTATATAATTTTAGTAAAAACTAAACGTACCTTTGATGTAACTTTTTGTCTATTGGAACATATTTTGCAAGATTTTCATGTCCCAAATGTGTTTTCCAATAATCAACACCTACATGATCATCATTGTTAACTATTGATATAGTTCGAGACGGACATGTGTTTCCAATCTTTCTACTATTATTCGAAAATCTGCCTGTGTGTTCTTTAGAAGAATATGATCGATTACAATTGTAATACATAATTATACTCTATTTCTCATTTTGTATCCTACATTGTCTTTAATATAACAAGATAAACTTTGTTGTTCCATTTCATTTTTCCATATGTGTAAATCTAGAGATCAGTATGGTATAATACAAAACTGTTGACAACAGCCAAAAATAAAAATGTACATGCCATTAACGCAGAATAGTTCGTATTCGGTTCATACAAAGGTCTTCATATTCAATTTAAACATTGTGGTCAACTTCAACATGAATTCGGAACCGATTATATTTTGGAAACTATCTTTCACAATTTTCTAGAGACATGTAATCCGTTGTGCCCTAGGTGATGCACTTAAAAATATGTTATTTGTTATCCTTGTATTGAATTTGTTGCAACAAACATGAAAAACTTACCTGAGAATCTCTCACTAAAATGTTGTGCTATTTCTGTAAGTGAAGTTTTTAGGATGATTTTGGTGTAACAGGCAAGGTGGGGATAATTGGAAAATGCCCCGCACTGGGGTGTTTTTATCTAAATATTTATCATGCTACAGACTTCCCCTCTGGACGTGAAGACGTCCCGGCGAGTAGTCCAGTATTCTTCTTTGGCCGTCCACGTTTCCTTACTGGGTATATCGGGGTGGATGTTTCATTGCCTTTGTATTCCTTCAGAGCACAAGTATGGTATACTCCTATAATCTGTGTTTTATCCGTGTTAGAGCCTATTTTATATGTTGTAGCTCCTTTCTTGCTTAGTACAACGTATGGACACTTATTTTTCGGGACAATTTTTGATGTTTTACCCTCTTTGGCTTTGCTTATAATGTGTGCATTAATCAGCACTAAGTCTGCAGGTTTGTATGTCGGTCCCTCTCTTTTTTTCTTGACTGCATATGTTTTCCTGTATTCTTGCTCACGTTTGTTAACTGCTTTTGCCTGTTGTAGTGTTTTTGCCAACATTTTCAGGCGTGGTGTGATTTCTGCCACAAAATGCAAGATAGGCTGCTGTGTGTCCTGTGCTTTTGCATAATATTCATAGCAAAGCGTACTTCCGGTAGTTTTTCCGTCCATGATCGATGATCTCTACCCACCAGAATGGCTAAGTGGGGTTTCAGGTCGCGGTTTTTACTTTCGACCGGATTAACTTCGGGATGGTATACCGGCGTAAACTGTTGCTCAATTTCCAGGCAGTAGGTTACTTGTTGCATTACTGCGCTGGTAAACTGCGTTCCATTATCCGATATGAGTCTTCGCGGTGTTCCGTATTGCATGAAGACCTCGTTGATTAGTGTGGACTCTATTCCCTTGGCGCCTGCGGTTTTGAGTGCGAAGTGCTCGAACCACCGGGTAGCCGTATCCTCTATGATTAATACCCAGTGATGTCCGTTTGGGGTTTCAGAAAGCGCTCCACAGATATGACTTCAAACCTTTGTTTCATTACCGCAGTTCTCAATAGTCCGGCTGGTTTTTGATTAGATGGTTTGTATTTTATTACGAGATCATGCTATTGTAGCTGTAATGCCCATCTCGCTAGTCGACCGCTCGGGGTTTGCAGTGACATTAGCCATCTCAGCGGTTGGTGATCCGATGTTATGATGACTTGAGATCCCTCTATATAGCCTCTAAACTTGTTCACTTCCCAAACTACGGCTAAAACTTCCCTTTCGGTGGTTGAGTAATTAACTTCCGCTTTAGTCAGGAGCCGGCTTGCGTACTCGACCAGGATATTCTTTCTGACTTCCTGGATCGGTCAGGTTGCAAAATGTGTCCGAGATATTTAACGCTGGGACGGCAAAAATGGCACTTGTCTTCGTTCATTTGTAGCTTTAAAGTGCCCATTCTTGAGAATACCTGTTTTAGATCGTTTATATGTTTTTCGAAGGTTGGCGATATTATGATAAGGTCGTCTAGATATGCAAACACCTGCATGTCCTTGAGCCCTGCTCTTAATCGATCCTTCAATCTTTGGAACGTTGCGGGTGCATTCCGGAGACCGAACACCATTCTTTTGAACCGAAATATGCCGAAAGGCGTCGTAAACGCAATTTTTGAACGGTCCTCTTCTGTTACTTGGACTTGCCAGTATCTCGAGCGTAAGTCCAGCGTCGACATGTATTTTGTCTGCTTCGCCGCGTGCAGAAGGTCGTCTATTCTGGGTAGTGGGTATACGAGGTCTGTTCAAAAAGTACCCGGAATTTTCGTTTTTTCAAAAAAATATTTATTTATTCGTCTACATTAATGTGGTCCCCTTCAAAGTAGTCCCCCCCAGATATAATACACTTATGCCAGCGTTTTTTCCAATTTTCGAAGCACCCTTGATATTCACTTTTTGATATGTCCTTGAGCACTCAGCGATTTTCTTCAATCGAGGAAAACCGCCGTCCTTTCATGGGTCTCTTCACTTTGGGAATAGGAAAAAGTCACACGGAGCCATATCTGGTGAATTTTTGCACTTTGCAACACTTTATTTCATTTTTTACGCAAAATTTAATACAAATTCTTTGACTTTTCAATTCTTCCATTGTAAAATCGCCGAGCTCAGAAAACACGTCGAACCTTAGCGACTACCACAGACAATGTAAACATGAATATAGCTGAAAATTTCATCATACTTTAGGGGCATGTATACCAACACAATAAAAAAAAAAGAGTGCGCGTAAGGATCACACGCGATTGAATAAAACTTTTAATATTGTATGAGTAGGCAATTAAGATAAAAATAAAAAAAACATCATATTTGAATTTTAAAAATCATCTTTTAATAATCATATAACATCAATTAATAAAAATCTCCTGAGCATCGGCACAGCTGTCCTACTGATATTAAGAGTTTGAATATGATGTGAAGCTTTCTTCCTAATTTTGTTACCTATCTTACCGGGAAATTCAAACCATAAACGTAGAAGTTCATCATTATCGCCACGTTCTATGTACACTAATTTTCCCACACAACCATTAGCTAAGCCATCACTTACATCAATATTAGTTGTTATTATGTAAAATTTATTCAGAACTAAATAATTTCATACGGCAAAGCCCCGTATCAATAACCGATTTTTTGAAACTGCTGACGAATGTATGATTGTTGATCTGTCGCATGGCAACCTACATAAATATCCGTGGCAGTAGATATTATTTTGTCTTCAACGAGATTCAATATAAATTTATTATATTCCATGGCACATTTATTCTCTAAGAAAGTCTTATTCCATGAGGACATAATACAGCAACCTCTTCTTTTGTAAAAAAAAACGTGATTCAATTAATGCAAGTTCATATAGGGTTTAGCGCTCGACTTACGCATGACATGACGGGAGTGGATACTCGCGACATCAGCGCTTACGGCGTCGTAGTGTTCAACTACACGTTGGCATTTTCGTTGCATTTGTACGGATTTACACCCGTGTCGCGCCTAAAAATTTTTACACCCATATCGCGCCTAAAGAAGTTTTACTTCAAAAATTTTTGACAATCAGACACTCCAGACCCGCGAAATTTAATTATTAGTAATTCCGGGTACTTTTTGAACACACCTCGTACATCTGGTACTGTTATAGAGTTTAGCTTCCTGTAGTCTACACATACTCGCACTCCCCTTTCTTTTTTGGGCACTAGCACAACAGGTGCTGCCCACGGCGATTCGCATTCTTCTATAATGTCTTATCTATCATTTTCTTTATCTCGGCTCGCAGTAGTTCCGTTTTATGCGGTGACATCCGATATGGAGGTGTAGCTACAGGGAGATGCAAACCGGTATTTATATGATGCTTAAAGATTTTACAAGATTCACCAGATTCTTCGAAAAGTTTTTTATGGTCCTTGAGTCGTTGTCTGAGACTCTTCTCTTGTTCTTCCTCTAGCGTCACGGCTTCGATGGTGCACACTGGGTTGTAGTACTCTTTCTCCAAGTATTCGATAAAATGTGAGTCCAATTTATTGTCCCACGCTTTTGATAGTTCCTCGTTACTTGAAGAGTTGTTCGACTGCATTTCTAGTTGATTTTCGGGAACGAAATCGCGTCTTGGTTGACGATCTTCGGCGAGGCCCCACAAATCTTGAGAGAAGACAAATTTCATTCCTGGTATTCATTTCAAGTTCAAAGTTAAAGTAATTTAACACTCATTTTTCTTAAAAAAAAATTTAATTCAATTATTTAATAAAAGTTTTTAACTATCCAATTTGATATTCCCTCCGTTCAATAACCGGGTACCCGGGTACCTACTACGATTAATACAAGTAAATAACATGTTTATACACCCTGGAAAGACTGTTTATTGTAGTATTTAGATAATTTGATTTTTAACAATATAGTTTGTGATTTCTTTTTATTTAAACAATAATTATAAACAATTGCAATTACAGTAAACTAGAGAAACGTAGCCTATAAAATAATCGTCGTTCATACGATTTTTTATAAGCATTTTGTTATTGTCATGATACAAAATATATGTTGCAAGTCAGGCAACGTCGAGAATACTGTAGAAAAACGCCATAGGCCACCTTTTGGTAGATTTTTTTGTGGTATACTTGCCAAGCATTTTATCCATCGTGCCTACTCCAGCCTTAGACCAGTTATAAAACTCAATAATTTCTGTTTTTTTCTTTGCACTATCGTTAATTTTTGCTTCATGATGCATTGGTGAGATAGCATAAGTACTAATTTGTTTTTTTTGGCACATAGCTATATAGGGTAATTTTGCGTGAAAACACCGCAGATAATTTTTTTCGCGTTTTTGATACAGCTATTTCTGGTGGATTGTAAGCTTTATTTTTCTTCAGTGCCAACAATTGTCAAGTCCCAAGATAGTAAAAATTTTTCCAATGAAAGACTAGTGAAGTATTTCTCTATTGTGATGTTTCTACCGGATTCTTTATAAGGCCCCACTAAGTCTTTGACGACTCTTTCATCAACGTATTGATGTCCGGTTAAGTGGATACGAATTTTCAGCATCACATGTCCACCATACTTTAATTCCATATTTAGCTGGTTTTGAAGGAATGTACTGAATAAATCTAGTTGGATCTCTGTATGGATAACCTTGCTCGTCAATTGTCAGGTTTTCAGAAATATCGTTTGACCAGGTGTTCTGCTATTATTATTTCTTTGAGGACTATAAACTGTATCACTATAGCTATTTCATATATAACATTGCAAGCTTACACATAAAAAATGCAAATCGGTGTACAAATGACTTATAATTCTACCACACTATACGTGGGTACCCGGGTACTCGGTTATAGAACGAACGAACGAAACGTAGTACCAGAGCCGCCAATGCCTTGTACCTGTCGCGGAGGTACAAGGTTATCCAATTACTGACAATTATCTGAAAACAGTTTTAAATAAAATAGATAAAACTCGATGAGTGCTTGCAACAAGTTAATGCATGCGACAAGTCAATCTGAATCGTTTGAGAACAAGTTTTGGAATAAGTATGTGAAGCTGAACCGATTTCAAAAATTTCAAAGCTTTTTGATGTAGCACGACAAGGATGGATTAGTTTTTATTGAATTCTTAACTTACCCAAAGAGAAACAGTATGGATGGTGGATCTGCTTTTTTTCTAAAGCCAAGAAAATAAGTTTACCTATATCAGACCAGTGGTTTTTTAAATTATAATTTCAAATAAAGTTCTCGGATTACTGCTATAGCAGGAAATGAACCTATGATATATATATATATATATTATATATATATTGAATGGTAGAGTCTTGGATTTGTGTATATTTTTTGTAGAGTTTCGAACAAGAATCCAAAAATAATACAAAATAAAAAAACAAGAAAGTTTTTAATAACAATTTCTTTATTAATTATTTGTTTACTGTCAACGTTTCGGAACTAGGTACGTTCCATCTTCAGGACATCTGTCAAGAAACATGATCTTGATAATTTAAGCAAACAATATGTTTAAGAATATTAAGAAAAGATTTTTTCTTAATAATAAATTAATTGTAACAAATAATAATGTACAGAAAATATGATATATGATCAAAATGAAAATGATAAAAATAAATGAGTGGATTATTAGAACAGGATATTAAAAGATAGAAATTTTTTGAAAGTTATGGAAAAATTTTTTAAAAAGGATTAATGATAAAATTGAATTAATTACCTGTATGTTTGAATATACGTTAGCACTTTTTCACTAAACAAGAATTTTTGACAAAAAATGAATTTTGTGAGTTATTTTTCCGCCGAATAGTTAACTTTTGTAAATCAAATTACTAAAGTGTTGTCTTTTTAAAATATTATTTGAAAACAAATAATATTGTATTCGAAGTTATACTATTGGCTTTTGGAAGCGAACTAAACTGTATTTGATGGATTCATATGTAACACGTGTAAACACTTGAAACGAGAACTGTGAGATTGTATGTGTGTGTTTTTTTCTCATGTTAGGGTGTAAATACTTAAATATTGAACTTAAAATGAAGTCGATATTAATTGTTTGTCAAAAAGTGTAAAAAATTTAAATATGAATCATGTAATAGGTTGTGATCTGATCTAATGTTGACACTGTTAGAAACATTCAAGAGAATAAGACAACTCTCCGCGAATAATCTCCTAAAAATGCAACTTTCATGATATAAAATCTTTGGAGTGAAATTAAATGAATGGGCGTTTTCTATAGAGTGTTGTACTAGGGTACTTTTGAAATTTTTTTGTTTATGGTGGACCACACTTAGTTCATGTTGTCTCATTCTCTTGTGTACATATTGCGAGGTTTGTCCAATATATTGAAAGCACAGTCATTACAAGAACAGAATATACTACATTAGTATTGAATTGGATGGGGTAGGAGATTTAATATTCGTAAAGAATTGGTTGAGGAGTGTAGGATGAGCCTGATACTAAATGTTTTCTTCTAACAAAAATTTGGCAAAATAATAATATAAATCTTCAACGTATGGTATGCTGCAGTAAATAAGATTGGTGTTTTTTGATGTTGTACTGGTATTGGGAGAATTAATTTGTGTTTTTAAAAAAGTTCGTCTTTTTGAATAACTGATGAATGAGATTTTTTGGGTAACCATTTTCAATTAGAGTTATTTTTACTAGGGATAAATTTTGTGGATGGAAAGTTTGGTGAGACAACAAATAGCATGGTCTGTAAGGGAAATAATAGTATTTATCTTATAGTTTCTGGGACAGTATGAGGAATAGTGTAAGTATCTACCCGACCATGTCGTTTTTCTATACCAATTTGTTCGAATAACGTTATTAGTGTTGTAAACGGATACATCCAAGAAATTAAGCCTGTTGTTATTTTGTAGTTCATGTGTGAAAATTATATTATTGTTAAAGTTATTGAAGAGATCTAGTACTGTGTTTATATGATTTTTGTTAATGATAAAAAAAGTGTCATCTACATATCTAATATAAAAGTTAATTTGAAAATTTTAAGTTGAGAAAACGGAAATTTCTAGTGTTTGTAAACTAAGTCGATAATTCCGGAGATAAGGGACATCCATAGATGCGCCTTTAATTTGAGAATAAAAGTTGTCTTGGCAATGGAAAGGAGTAATTTAAAATAGTGTTGATAATATGAGTGAAGACTGTTTTCGGAAAGTCAGTAAAGTTACAAATTGTGTGCCAACGTTTATCGATTGAGCTTAGGATTAATTCATGTGGGACACATGTAAAAGGTTGACCACATCTAAGCTTAGAAATAATGATTTTCAGGGATGTTGCGGTTATTAATAAATTCACAAATTGGTACGAATTCTTGACATAATAGGGAGAATTGATTGTAACATTTTTTAGGACATCAGAAATGAGTTTCGAAATATTGTAAAAGGAGAGCCAATGTAGGAGACAATCGTCTGAAAGAGCATTCATG
>NW_020536999.1:78292094-78320495 GCF_003426905.1 Ctenocephalides felis
ACATATATACTCTTTAAATGGCTGTAACTCAAACTATTTAAGATATCGATTTAACCCTTTCGACACGGATGCCGCCGCTCCGGCGGCATAGTCATTTTACCGTTGCGCTCGGATGCCGCCGCTCCGGCGGCATGATATGTTTTACCGTTGAGCTCGGAGGCCGCCGCTGCGGCGGCAAATCGTGTCGGCGACGACTCGTCGCAAACTAAACTTACATTTAATTTTTTTTTATTTTTTAAAAATTAATTTACTATTACATTCATTTATTGATTGATTTATTAATTTTATAAATAAATATATAACAAAATTAATTTATTAGCTCATGATCCCCATAATTCTAATAAAGATTTTCAAAATTTTCTATTTTATTATCATAATAAATATATTTAAAAGCAATATAACCACATTTTGAAAAAATCCGGTACAAAAAAAATTCCGAGTTGAGAGATAAGTATAGCACTATAATATTCCGAGCGTAGCGTACCGACTGGCAGTCCGACTCCCGAGTCGAAAGTGTTAAAATTTTGGTGTGTTATTTTTAAAAGTATAACCTATCGTAATATGGAAAAATTGGAAATTCGATTTTTTGAAAATTTCACACTAGTTGTGCTTCTTAACAAGACGAACAACTTATCAAATTTTCATGAAGGCAGGTCTAGCGGTTTCGGAAATCTAGTAAAAAAAAGTAAAAAAAATGCCATTTGGCGCTCAAAAATTATTATTAGACATATGCACATCAAATTATCAGATATTTCATAGAGATTTTAACAATAAGTATAAACTTTGTTTACATTCTTATGGGTTCCCTACCAATGTTTATCCGTTAGACGGCGACGCGGCGCTTATGCGCTTCGACATTTCGTCTCTATGCAGTTAAAGCTGTACGATTGCTTTGAAAAAAAAGTTCAGAATTTCCAAAATATTTCAAAATAAATTTCTCTTCAAAAAGTCTTTTAAAATTTTTGTCAAAAATTTATAGTTTATCAAAAATCAATTTTTTCAAAGTAAATTTTTACAAAAGTGTTAATCTTTTTAAAAAAAAAATTTTTTTTTGGTACGGGAAGTTCCAGCAATTTGCCTTAAGGCACAATGCCATGCGCCCCACTAGTTTTATTATCTCTAATGAATGCATACAGGTCATTGTAATTTCTTTTTTCTTTTAATAGTAATTACTTTCTTCATCATATATTTTGTGATTCAATAAATTTCCCGAATTTATTGTGTTTATAGAATAATCCCACGGCATAAATTGATAATTGAATATTAAATAAATACAATACATACCTGATAATTGTATTTGATAAATTGATACTGCCCATTTTGTAACAGGGTTTCAAATCAAAGCACCGTTAATAATTATACTACATTAGTTGTATAAAGAGTTTATAGATACATTATCTTAATTTATCAACAATAACTACTGATAATGATGGTAAATACTTATAACGTCTGTAACATAATAAATGTCGATTCTATTACAACCAATAAAGAGTAATCTAGTATTACTGCAAGTGAAACAATTTAATTATTCAATTTAATAATTTTTTGTGTGAAAATAATAAGAAAAGTGTTCAATATTTTTATTAACGACATATTTATTTCAATGTGAAATGCACGATCAATATTGTTGAAAGCAAACGGTTCATTGTTTTGCTTCTATATGGAATAACATGAAAAACATAAAGTCATGGAAGAAATAAATTTGTCTCACGCAAAAACATAATAACATACAATTTAGTGCTTAATACAGAGAATTTTATATACAGTTTTGACATCAATATACCTAATAAATATAATTTATGTATCATATGAGATGTGATCAGAATCTTTGTGGCTGGAAACTTTAGAATGTTGTTGGACTATTTGTTTAATAGACAGAGCTTCAGACGCGATAATGTTCAGAAAAATTTGATTTATAATAATCATTGTAATATCAATAATTTTATTGCTGTGATGTGCCAGTAAATTTGAAACTTTCCAAGCATTCAATCCAGACAAAGACATTCAGGAGTTTTCTTCATCTTTGTAATTGTGAAAATAGTTTCCAAACCAATAGGAAGACATCGCCCTAAAAGTATCATATTGACCAGATATGCAATATAATGCAGATGCTCATGCCATTCATATATCTGAATTATATATTGTTTATTTGATTTAGTTTTGAATTTGTTTGGATACTAACAACAATGGAGCATAGTCAGAGCATCAGAGACCTCGTATCTTCATAGATCAATACTATAGATCATTGATCGTAAATCGAATATAATGATCGCCTTAAGTCGAAGAAGGAGTTTTGAAGGATTTTGAGGAATTCGAAAAAAGTGAGAAAATAGTAATTGCTCAAAGGCATTTGACCTTTCACCACCTCCATACCTAATCAATCAAGAGGATTGTTTTAATTAGCACTGATCGCTACACAATAGATCAAATGTATGTATATATATATAAATACCTTGACATAGGAATATGTATTTATACTTGCAATAGGTATTTATTCAAAATCACGTGAAGATAGATTTGTTCACTTCAATTTTGATGATATGTTTGGACCTTCACCTTGCTTACCACATCTCTGGTACTTCCAATCTTCATCAAATTATATGTAACCAAATGTGTGAGATTAATATATGAAGGAATTTAAGACATGTCATACAGCATGGATATTTTGTAATGAAAAAGTAAGATTGAATTGATCGATTTCTACTCACTCGATATTTGAAATCGATGTTAACAAGTTCCATAGATAGTTACAAGATACTAAGAAGATCTTGAAGGATAAATAATAATCAATGCAATAAATTACATTTTGCTAATTTTAAATATTCAATAAGCGTAACACAAATTACACATTTCGTAATTTTCGTTTTTTCAAAAAAAATATTTATTTATTCGTCTACATTAATGTGGTCCCCTTCAAAGTAGTCCCCCCCAGATATAATATACTTATGCCAGCGTTTTTTCCAATTTTCGAAGCACCCTTGATATTCACTTTTTGATATGTCCTTGAGCACTCTCGGCGATTTTCTTCAATCGAGGAAAACCGCCGTCCTTTCATGGGTCTCTTCAACATTGGGAATAGGAAAAAGTCACACGGAGCCATATCTGGTGAATTTTTGCACTTTGCAACACTTTATTTCATTTTTTACGCAAAATTTAATACAAATTCTTTGACTTTTTCAATTCTTCCATTGTAAAAATCGCCGAGCTCAGAAAAACACGTCGAACCTTAGCGACTATCACAGACAAAGTAAACAGTGAATATAGCTGAAAATTTCATCATACTTTAGGGGCATGTATACCAACACAATAAAAAAAAATTTTTGACAATCAGACACTCCAGACCCTCGAAATTTAATTATTAGTAATTCCGGGTACTTTTTGAACAGACCATGTATGTTATATTAGTTCGCTTTGGTTTCGACCTGTATTTATAATAATAATACTTGGAAAACTACATTCACCGAATCACAAATCAACAATGCATACGAATAAATATACAAAGGGTATGGGCGTGTTTCTATACAGAATTGGCCTCACCCTGGTATTTAAATTATTTTGATGCCATTTTATAGGTATTTTCGAGAAAATTCGATATACCAAATTTCAAATCCGTAGCATATCATTTGGCCGAGATATCAGTGAAAACATGTGAAAGTGGCCCCTTTTTTCAAACTAACTTTTTGTCGGAAATATAAGAGATATCGAAAAACTGTTTGCGTCATTCTATTTGTACTGATCTTGTCTATAATATTTATAATGAATAATGTTAAAAAATTGTCATTTACTGGATGAAAAGTTGAAAATAAGTTTTTATTTAAAATTTTCGACCAGTACGGTTAATTTGACTACTTTCTAAATAGCATCATTTTAAAGCCTGTATATTTTACTTTTATTATCCAAAATTATATTTAAATCGAAGTGGAACTTTTTATAAAAAGTTGAAAAAACCGAAGGTAGTACACGCGGAACCCGTAGAATATCCGTGTAAGTGGCGTCTCTCAATAGCAAACCAGTGTATATTGCGCTTGGCGCGCATCGGAACATATTCTATATAAAGGTAATACTTATTTAAAAAATAAAACTTTGGTTGAATGCTCTTCGTAACTTAACTTCCATATTACTATGGTAAATATAGTGACTATTTATTTATGTATTTCGATCGTTATAAAATAATATAAAATAGTAACAATATAAAATATAAGATATAAAAAGCAAATAAAGTTTTAGGTATAATTTCAAAACCAAAAAACATTGTATTTAAATATATAACCACAATAATTATATACATAAATATATGAATATAAAAGACATAAATGTATATATCTAATTTTATTTTTTAAATAAGTATTACCTTTATATAGAATATGTTCCGATGCGCGCCAAGCGCAATATACACTGGTTTGCTATTGAGAGACGCCACTTACACGGATATTCTACGGGTTCCGCGTGTACTACCTTCGGTTTTTTCAACTTTTTATAAAAACTTCCATTTCGATTTAAATATAATTTTGGATAATAAAAGTAAAATATACAGGCTTTAAAATGATGCTATTTAGAAAGTAGTCAAATTAACCGTACTGGTCGAAAATTTCAAATAAAAACTTATTTTCAACTTTTCATCCAGTAAATGACAATTTTTTAACATTATTCATTATAAATATTATAGACAAGATCAGTACAAATAGAATGACGCAAACAGTTTTTCGATATCTCTTATATTTCCGACAAAAAGTTAGTTTGAAAAAAGGGGCCACTTTCACATGTTTTCACTGATATTTCGGCCAAATGATGAGCTACGGATTTGAAATTTGGTATATCGAATTTTTTCGAAAATATCTATAAAATGGCATCAAAATAATTTAAATACCAGGGTGGGGCCAATTCTGTATGGAAACACGCCCAGACCCTTTAAGTGTAACAATGTGGTGATTAGAATGTAAAATTATATAAAATAATTTAATAATTATATAATTAGATTTATTATAGTGATAATAAGTAAAACCAGTAATTCTAATACTTCATTTTTCTATTTACTACTATAATTAACATTTACATATTTGTCGAATAAGATTTATTTTTGACCATACATGATACTGCACATTTAAATGTCTGTTTTGTACTAATTTTTTATTCGTATTTTATCTAAGTATGCTTTTTATGTTGAATTGGTTGTATCACATAAACTCAAACCGAATATTATTTTCGAATATATTGTTGAATTATTGTTTTCATATCTGAACTATTTATAACTTCTGTTTTCTCTTTTTCATCGATTTCATGTGCATTTGCTTCTGGCTGATTTATTTATAAGCAATTTCATCTATTTTTACGTCAAATTAATTACATATATCAAGTTATCATAGCTTGTGGAATAAAAGCTACATGGACTCGATGAAAAGAGTTTTTTTTCTAAATTTGGTTGAACGTTTTGGATATATGGTTTGTCACCTTATTAGGGTTTATATTCATAATGTTACATTCGAAAAGCAGAAAAAAGATTAATAACCTGTTAAATAAGTCATAAGGGGACAACACAGATATCACAATCACAAGTATAATAGGTCCAACGTTACTATCCGTCTGATCTATTACAAATATTTTGTCAATTTAAAACTAATGGGAAACCGTGACAGATTATTATATTTATACGATCCGATAGAACAGATCAAAGAATAGTAAAAGTTACATAAAAAGGGCAAACAAATGACACTCTTATATTTACTAGAAAAAGTGTTGTGTTTAATTTTAAGAGCCATGGCTTCGAAACTAACACTAGAATGTTTTTTTTTTCAAAGAAGTTAAGTTTTAAAAAATTTGAAAGAATTTCATATTTCCTATAACGTAATAAAAAATTGCGTTCATAAATTGCATTAGCTAACTTTAAATTTAAAGAAGAAAAGGTAGATAAGTTTTAACCTGGTATGGTATCCATAATGCTTTTCAATAATATTGAAAAAATTGATCTTCTACATCTATATGACATCTATAAGAATGATTTGGAGCATGAGAGTATTTATATTCTCTTGAAGGAATACGTAGATCTTTAGAAAGTAGAGAGTTTGATCTTGATTTTGATTTAAAGTTAGAAAATGAAGAAATACTTTTAACATTATCCAAAGAAGAAACAATAGATCATTAATAAAAATCTTGATCTTTTGAGGGCCTGGGATTAATATCTTAAGGATTTAAATGTTTTGGGTTTGTCTTGTAGGTTTTATATGTATATAAAAAATCAGGCATATGTTAACACAATTATTTGATGGGATTGATGTTCATCATGCCTACTAAACTAAAAAAATGCGTAGGTCACGCTTGGTGTTACAAACTTTAATTGGTCTTTTTCTCATTTTATCAAAATGCAATAAAGCTTTTGTTTTCAAAACATTCACAGGATTTGAGTGAGTTACTTTGCCGCATAGTGCTAAATTGCTTTCTTTAACTCAATAGTTTAAAAAAAATGGAACAAGTTGTTTAACATTATTAATTTTAAAATATGAGTTGGGCAAAAATATTCTAAAAATATGATTATTTAAATAATGTTCACTTCTAGAAGAAAAAAAATTAGAGATTCTCCAATGCGATCTTCAACACTTATTAGCCAATAATCATCCCTACTCTTGTCTGTTGCCTAAATATGGGACTTACACATCGAGCAAGATTCAACATTTTTCAACATTTTGTTGTTGATAAAGCCAGTAATGTATCTGTTAACGTGCAGTAAACTGCTACTTTCTTCTTTTAATAAAAATCCATAAGAATTCACATTAGACGAAATTAGAATATCTTTAATCTAACTAGACTCACACACGACTTTGACCAAAGCATAACACAATGATAATGTTTTTAACGAATCAATCGCACCTTCTGTTTTATCTAGCTCACAATAGCCAGAGTAAAAATGGACAGAATGAAATTTATTGAGAACAATGCAGGAAGCATTTCGATTCTAGAGGGTCTTGGTTTAAATAACGAGTTGAGTAAAACTGAATTTCCGGATACTCTATTTTACTGCCAAATATTTTAGAAACCTTCTATTGTTTTAATCTAATTTTGAGTAGTTGGAGAAAGTTTTGATCTTCTCGTCTTGGTTTAAATAACTAGTTGACTAACACTTAATTTACTGCCAAATATTTTAAAAACCTTTTATTGTTTTAATCCAATTTTGAATAGTTCGAGAGTTTTTTATCTTCTCGTCTTTTTTAAAGAAGCTAAGGCACGTCTAGCCTCTTTACAAAATGCTTAATGGTTAGAATCGGCTAGAGAGAAATAGAGAGCTCTTCATAGATCTTTACAGTTTTTTTGCAGAACTGGAAGCTCATTATGAACGATGAATTTTAATTATGAATTCAATAGAATACATTTTACATTATTTTTACTTACTTTCTTACTTTGCTTAGTAGCAACCGGTTTTCGAATTTTAATTTTGCCAGAAAACCGGTTTTAACCGGTTTTCGAATTTTATATAGAAAATGAATTTTTGCTCAAATATTCTTTTAATAACAAAAATTTATTCGGTACCATTTTAAGCAGTATTTGATTGAAATTATTTATTGTTAAATTTTATGGATAGTAAACAAAATTATTATAATTTTAATTAGTAGATCAAACAAATAATAGTTTATATGGATTAAATAATTTTGAAAATAATTACTCGTTATGCATGCATTATTTTCACATATAAGAATGTAAATATTTCTATGATAGTGAAAGGAAAGTTTTCGAATAAATGAAACAATTTAAAATTAAAAAAAACCTTTATTAAATTAGAAGAAAATATTAGATACATCCTTGATAATATCAATTTTTGTTTTAAAAACAATTAAGCTAAGGCGCGAGTATTTTCTATTTCGAGTAGTTTCAATTAATTAATTTTAAAAATTCTAATTGATTTTTTTGTTTGATAAAATGTGATTTCAAAAATATTTAAATATCTTCGATTTCCTTTACTAGTCCATTCGTCTATAGTTATAGAAAATGTTTGTCCTTTATTTTTCATACAGTTTATTTCATTTATAGTTTCATGTTTTATAGATTCGTAAAAGTTGTAAATAAGTTCCATAACCCTAGAATTATTCTGTGGTAAGCAATAGTTCCGTTTTTGTAATGACTCTCATATAAACCAGCTATTTGTTATGCAATTAATTGATAGTCCATCTAATGCAGCAAGCTTTGACACTATTTCTTGTAAACTAGTTTTTTTCACAAAATTAAAAATACGCAGTTGTGTACATGTTTGTAAAGTCGAGCCGACACCCGACAGTTTTTTTTCGTTTTTTTTATCGTGTACTGTTTTCAAATGATTATGTAAATTGCTTGTGCTTGATCCCTTGCAAGAATGCATTTTATTGCAATAAATACAACGCGCTTTTTCTTTGTCTACTTTTTTGAAATAATTCCACACGTCTGACATTTTAGACTACAAAAATATAAATAGTTTAAATAATAATATATATTTTTATAATAATAAAATATGTTAACTACTTACATTATATAACTACTTATATCTATATCAATATCGATCAATGGCACTGAACACTGAATACTGAACTTATAAACTGCACATAAAGAAACAAGAAGCCCATTGATCTGAATTAATATAAACACTCGTTTAAACATTAGAATTAATATATACATTAGACAAAAGATAACACAAAACCTTTCAGGGAACCATCGCAGACTGATAAGATTCCAAACGCTATTGAATCGATATGATTCTAAGAATCAAAACGCTGCATCGCATTTTATATTAGGCTATATTTGTCATTTTTCATTTATACAGTAAAAGCCGACTTTTTTTTACTAAAAAACCGGTTTTCGAATTTCATAAATTTCGTCAAAAAACCGGTTTTTAAAACCGGTTTTTGAAAACCGACAAACCCTAGTATATACCTTACGTGCTCGCAAATTACAGCGCATACGGAAAAGTGGCAACTCTGAATCAATTTCATACAATTTGATTATACGATTTCAGGATTTCCTTTTCTGTTGGTTTTGTTGTATGAAAGTTACAACATATGATAAAAGAATTCAGTTGATGTGGAGGATCATGTAGTGGTTAATTTTCTTGCTCGCCAACAAGAGAACCCTGAAGTTTGTAAATTTGACACATTTCTAAGATTATGTGTTTTTTTTACTCATTAGACAACACGTTTATAGCAGATACATCTGTTGCGTGTGCATCACATACGGTAGCTACAATATTGATACCAATTGCATGCCGGTTTGAAATTGCAGGCCTTGAGTTCAGAACTTTTAACATTGCTTTCAGCGAAGAAGTATGCCACTGATTGTTTGAAAGAGCATCGAATTCTTTTAATGATAAATACCAAAGCAAGATCAACAAACTTCTCTTGCAGACTTTCTCGAAGCTATTCATGCTGTACTTACTATTGTCATACTCAATATACATATTCTGAAATGCCAATTTCATCAAACAGTTTCTATTAGATGGACCCATTCTGAGAATAGAATTTGTTCACGCGTTCACGAAGCGTTATTGCTTTTGTATAGCAGTGATCGAACATGCCTTTTAGTTCCCTGAGCGTGGACAGGAATTTTAGTCACTTCAATACCTACTAGCCTTCGTGAGCCCCAGCCAGAATGTTTGGAAGAATGGAAAATGATTTACAATTGTTTGCATGCTTGTTGGTTTTCTCAAATATCAATAATGTTTTATCGTAGATCTTTCCAAATTGGAGTATGCAGTTGGCAGAGAAAATTGTGACATAAATTTGACTACAGACAAAATGTCTGTTGAGCACCTACAATTTATATCTAGGACACATTTTAAACTTAAACGAGACAGTAGGAATTCTCCTGTTTATTTAGAAGATTTTTCTCGAAATGGAACATTTATAATTCGTGAAAAAGTTGGCAAATTAAACCGAAGAATATTGTAAAATGAAGATGTTATAGCAATAGGTAGTGACTTCAGAAAATCGTTTAGATTTTTTTATCGTTTCACACATACTGTGGATAAAATCCCAAATCTCGAGATTAATATTCAACAAAAGGACATGTGATAAATTTGCTATGAAGCAGATCATCAAGAGTAAAGCAGATGATGAAAAGAAATTAAACCATCCTAATCGTATTATGAATGAAATTAATATTATGAAAAAATTAGATAATCCATTCATAGTTAGTGTCTACAACATTGTTGAAACTCCTGAAGCAGTATTTTTGGTATTGGAACTTATGAATGGAGGTGATTTATATAATAAAATTAAAGAGTCAAAATATCTGAAAGAACCAATAGTTAAGAATATTATATACCAACTAGCTGTTGCTGTTAATTACTCACATCGGCAGAACATTACACATAGAGATTTAAAACCTGAGAATATTCTGTTACAAAGCAATAGTGATGATTCAATAGTCAAACTATCACATTTTGGCTTATGTAAAATTGTTGAAGGTAACACAGTGTTAAAAACTGAATGTGGAACTGCATGGTATGTTGCTCCCGAAGTGATATTAAAGAATTATAAAACTTATACTGAAAAAGTTGATGTTTGGAGTCTAGGTGTAATATTATTTGTTTGTCTTTGTGGATGCTTATCCTTCTCAGCAGCTAATCATAAATGGTTACAGGATCCCGATGTTATTAAGCGTTATAATGATTTATTAAATCAGGAAAATGAAAAACAGGAAATTACTGTTTCTGATTTGGAAGATTCACTAAATGAATATTATAATAATTCTTGTCCTGAAAATTGTCTAGATATAATAGAACCACCTGCCAAACGTCATCGAAATCTACTTATTTTTTAGCGAATCACAAGTTTGGTTTGTTATCAGTATTAAAAGGAACAAAATGTACATGTTACATACAAAAGTACTTCTATGCTCTAAGTAATAAAATGACCAAAATTATATTTAAAATATAAAATATTTTTATAAATAATAGTGAATAATACTTTTGATAATTGCACCCTGAGAAAAAAAGCATACATTATGATATTTTCTTCTTTGTAAAACACAGTGAATTCTGCAAATCAATTCAAATTAATTGTTCGGCCATGTCATGTGTATGCATATTTTGAAACTAAGTTGCTTTACCAAAATTTTTAACTTTCAATTTTAATTAATTTTTCAGATATTCATATTTTATTATATTTATTGCAAAAAATACAATTTATCTAGCTTTTTCTGTTTGTATGCTAAGAGCATAAAAGGAAATGTCTTGTTAGCATTTGTCTATTTTGGGTTTAACTCATAGTTTTTAAGTTGAGAACATGTACCTGATTTTGATTATAATATGTTGCATGTTACCTCAGTTGTGCTCCTCAATGAAATGTACCTAATAATTTTTTTTTACAGAAAATACATTATCTTAATTGAATTATTTACAGTAAAATACAACTATTAAACAATATTAAGCCTAACATTAGTAATATCTAATACAATAACTTGAAGAAAAAAAAAGTAATAAAATTCAAATAGTATAATTGTTGTAAATCTTGAGTCTTCTTATGGTAAAAAAATCCTTTAAATATCCGTTATGCAATTTTTATTTGAGTCACATATCTGGAAAATAAAAATTAAGAGCAGTATCAAAAAAGAAGATATAATATGAAAATAATTGTAATGATAAAATACTTAAGGTAGGAAAATGTTAAAATAATTTAGAATAAAAATTAGAAAAAGTATTGAAAAGGGAAAAAAAATGTAACTGTTAGAAAAAAAAGTATCAATTATTATCAGTAGGCTTTTCATTATCAAAATAACGTTTGATATCGAAATTGGAAAACTCAGAAGTATCGTAGAAACTTTGAGCTTTTAAAAGTTTAACAATAGTATTGTGAAATTGACGATCATTCAGTTTCCTAATATGCAGTGGGAGTAGATTAAATAGCTGTACTCCTCTTCCGTCTATGGTATTAAAAGATGTTTCCAGTTTAAAAGTTGGTCCTTTTATAGTCAAATTTCTTGTTTTATAATAGGAATTCAACATGGAGGATAGGTTGAAGCGTTCAGAATTATTCTTTATGAATGACAACGTAATTAGTACAAATATACAGGGAACAGTGAGAATGTTAAATTGTCGGAAAAGATTCCTACATGAGGACAAGGAACTGAGGGAAAAAATTATTCTTAATGTTCTTTTCTGTATTTTGAATATATCCTTCAAGGATGATGAGAATCCCCAGAATTGTATTCCATAAGCGAGATGCGAATAGAAAATAGAATAATAAATTGAAAGAAGGCAATTTAAACTAACTTTTGATTTAAGAATTCTCAACATGAAACAGGTTTTAGTTAACTTAGGTACAAGTATGGAATGAATATGTCCCAGTTTAAGTTTTTGTGTAATAGGATGCCTAGAAATTTTGAGACTGAGGAAAATTCAAATTGAATGCTATTGATAGTTAAAGAATTGATCTCATGACTTATCCTATTTACTGTTCGAAAAGACATAATTTGGGTTTTGTCATTATTGAGCAAAAAATTATTAGAATTGAACCAATTCGAAATTGACTTCATAACTAGATTTAATTTATTATTTACTTCTTCTAAAGAATTGCTTTTTATAATCACACTAGTGTCGTCGGCAAAAAGAATAAATTTACAGAGATCTGTACATTTTGGCAGATCGTTTATGTAGATGAGAAATAATAATGGTCCGAGAATTGAGCCCTGAGGGACACCGAGCTTAATATTTTGTTTGTCTGAGATAATTACTGAACCACGATCATTAAGATAAACAGATTGAGTCCTATTTGATAAGTAAAATAATTCAAGAGCTATACCACGTACACCGTATTTATCGAGCTTGTTTAAAAGAATTTTATGAGAAATACAATCAAAAGCTTTGGACAAGTCACAGAAAACAGCAACGCAGAAACTACCATCTTCGAAAGAGTGAAAAATGTCATGGACTAATGTGTAAATTGAGTGAGAGGTAGAGTGATTTCGACGAAAACCAAATTGATTTTTAAACAAGCAAACCGAATTTAACAAACAAACTGTTAAAAAGTTTTTTAGTCGACTATGTAATATTTTTTCAAAAATTCTGTCAAAAGTGTTTAATAGAGAAATTGGCCTATAATTATTGATAATGTCAGTGGGTCCTTTTTATGAAGTGGCCTAATTTTTGACTGTTTTAAATGATTCGGATAGACACCGTTACTAATTGCGTTGTTTAAGCAAGCAAGGAGATCATCAATGAATAGTGTATAGAATTGTTTTAAAATAAAAGACGAAATTTCATCAGGATCAGATGAGTATGAATTTTTAAGGGACAGAATTGATTTCGACAGCTTCTCAGGAGTTATGGGAAATAGGTACAGTGAATTCTGATTTCTAACAGTTTTAGAAAAATGTGCTGCTGAAATATTCGGGCCGATTACAATATTGGATGTTATATAAAAAGATTCATTAACAAAATAGTTATTAAAAGCATTTGCTATAATTATTTTATCATTGACTTTTTCATATCATATTGAGATATTCTATCAGAAGAGCTTGATTTATAATTAATTTCTGATTTAATTAGTGACCACATTGCCTTCTGCTTATTGTGCGAATTATAAATAACACTTTCATTAGACTTGATTTTTGCTAATTTGCAAATATTATTAAAAATTTCTCTGTATTTTAGAAAATAAATTATAAAGTCAATATCGAAGTTGGTTTTAGACGCTCTTTCTAGACTCAGTAATTAATTGTACGAAATTCTCAAGCCTTGAGTCAGTCATAGATAAACAATTATAAAGAAGAAAATTATTAACTTGGATTTTATATTTCAATAGCGGAAAAGCAAGATTAAATTTCTGTAAAATAGAATTTATAAACGAGTCAAAAATAATATTTTCATAAGATTGGTTACACGTCTCATTTTCTAATAATTCTTTGAATAATAGTTTATTATTATTATTAAAATTTCTTTTATATTGGTAATTAATAGATTGTGAAGTTGTGTTGTTTAATAAAGATAGAAAAATTCCGTAGTGATCAGAAAGACCCGTATTAATGACAAATGTTTTTATATCAGTTAAATTTGTGAAAAAATTATCAATGCAAGAGGAGGAAGAATCACTTATTCTCGTGGGATCATTTATGGTAGGAAATATACCAAAAGAATCCATACTAGATTTGAAACTTTCGCTGATTTTAGAGCTTTTGTCCAGATGGATATTGAAATCACCGCAAACAATAATAGTTATATTTATGAAAAAGTTCTTCCATTAGAACATAAAGTAAATGTATAAATTTATTAGCATCTTGATCTGGAGCTCTATATACGCAAATAATACAATAAGTAGTATGAGAAAAATTGACTTCTACAGCGCAAAATGCAAAAAAAATTTCAACAGGTGCAATATTTGTTATAATGTTATTACATTTAATTTTAACCGACGAAAAAATGCAAACGCCTCCATGCTTAAAATTATTTCAGCAGAAAGAGGAACATAAATAATAACCGTTTAATTTATTTAATTTGAGTTTAGTTTCATTAAGCCAATGTTCCGAAAAGCATAAAAAATAAGGTTTATAGTCATTTAAAAGTAAATCAATTTTAAGTAATTTATTGGGTAAATTTTGAATATTTTGACAAAATATAAAAGATGAAGCATCGTCAGAATCAAAAGCGAAAGGAGCGGGAGTTTTTGGAATTTGGCAGAGTCAGCGCTTCTTTAACGAGAAAACGACAGAGTTTCTGCTTTGCATTTGAAAGGAAATGGAAACCATGCCTATCTATTGACATCAAAGACCTTAACACCCCTGAATTTACCATGACTAAAATCACGATAAATACAACGATTTAATTGGGAAATTCTAGAATTCAGGCCATGATTGTCATATCGGAAGGGAATTGTAACAAAACAAAGGTTTGTTTTACTACATGATCGACGGGCAAACTCTAGCGCATCACGAATAGCATAATCAGAGTCAGCGTCGTTCGTCCCGGCCATAACAACAACATGATCCCGAACCAAAATCACTAACCAGATCCCCAATGCCAGCGGCCACGCTAGAAAAACCCGCACCCGGCTTGACCATATCGAACACACTAACTTTAGGACCTAACAAACCATTTAAGAACCCGGACAAGGATCTGCCGTTGCTGTCGGACAAAATTAGTACTTTGGGCTTTGGTGAGGAAAAGGATGAAGGAAGAGGAGTGGACGCTTTGATTTGTTCAACTTTACTTTTAACTTTTTTGGATGTTACATTCACTTCCGTTTGCACATTGGAAGAATTAGAGCTAATGCTTTGCAACTTCGAATTGGCTATCGCCAGCTCTTTCGTAAGCTTTGCAATTAGTCAGTCCCTCTCATTGAGCAATAAATTCTGGGAATTAATAACTTCCCGTAAAAAAATACATTCGGCACAAATACAAATACGACTCACCCACAACTGAATCATCAAAAGAGTTTTGACTCATCTGGCTTCTAGTGTTGACCATCTTGATAGGTGATTTACAGGTAATAGATATAGGTGATATACAGGTAACAGATATAGGTGATATGCAGGTAACAACTTGATGGCGGCAGGTATAAGAGTCTTCGGTAAAAATTTGCTTGATTCACAACGATATTTAAAGAACAGGAATAATACTTTCCTTTGTAGGTTTAAACTTATTTATTTCGAGAATTCTAGGTATAAAATTATTGGATAAATTTAATTTAAATAATGTATTATATATTTATGAGACGTGTTTACTCGACCACGGTCGGTGACTGACTGAATTTAAGAATGTTATGAATTGAGTTACTTTATCAGAATATATTTTTTATTATTGATGAATAATATTTATTGATGAATAATGTGCAATTGGCCCTGCTTTCATGTTAGCCAAATCAGTGATACATCACCAGAAGCGACTGCCTCAGCTTGTTCCTACGGCTAAATAACTTTCCTCAGTTGTCGATTCAACAGCAGTTAAGGGGCCACACCACTGTAGCATCCAACAGAAAACTTGTGTATTTGCCATTTTTTTCGGGCGGTTTTTTTTAAGGTTAATGAACATACTAAACCATTAAAGTCCTACGGAAACTGAACCAATTATAAAAATTATTGATATTTGAAAATTTGCTTTTAGAAAATACTCCAAGTTAACGTGTTCATTCGTTTTCAGTTATGTGTAATAAATGCACTCGCAATACATACACTCATAATAAATAACACTCATAATACATATCGGGAAGTTCATATTAAAATTGTAATTGAAAAATTAAGCATAGTGCCAATCTGTTCGAATAATGTTTCCAGCATAGTTTTAAGTTCAGAGATATCTTTGGTTTACTCTCGATTACTTGATTCGTGCTGCTTGGTATTTCTTGTGTTGTATTTGTGTTTGTGTTTCGGCTAGTAATTCGCGAGTAAGATAAGCCTTGAATTACTGCAGAATTTCTGTTAATATTAGGATTGTTAGTTGGTTGTAGCCTCTGTCGTAACGGAGGGAATTTCCGATTGAGCACTTCCTTGTAGACTTGGCATCCCCTGTAGTTTGTGGGGTGATTTTGACCGCGGAGTACACACTTGACTTTCTTGTTAATTTTGTCTTTCCATAAACATTTTTGGGTGTAATGTTTTACAGCGCACTTAACACACTTTTGCTCGAATTTCACTGCTTTCCTCTTTCTTGCTGGTGATTTGTCAACATCGGAGCGGTTTTGCATTGATTGTAGGTTCACTAGAAATAATTATAATTTAGTTTAATTATAATTTAATCAGGCGACATAATTAGTATTAGTTTAGCAAGGTATGAGTGAAAAGGATTAAAATATGCTAATAAAGTTACATAGAAATAAAACAACTACAATTCAAAATATAACACTGTCATAAAATATATTCATAATAAATGAAATTGCATTTTGCTTTTAGGCAACTTGCATGAATTTCCCGACATGTGTAATAATTAAATTAATCAACCAAAATTAAAATTTTGATATTTAGATAAAATTTTCAACTGTTTATTTTGAAAATAAAATTTTTGCTTTCAATTAAATCTTTGACAGAATTTTTTAATATTATTTCAAACTTTGATAATTGTAGGTTTAATCAAATTAAACGACTTGTCGTAGGGTCCTAAAATTTTAGTATAATTAAACCATTATATCTATCAACATAAAATATTTTATAGAAGGAATTCGATCTTCACCAAAAACTAACCAGTATTTAAAACAGTTTAAGAATATTTTTGCGAAATACATACTTCTTAACCCCATACAGCACATGGTTGACATAGGGTCACAATGAGCTGTAGGGTTAACCCATGGTCAACCAACTGATACCATATATGAACATAGGTTAACCCATGGCGACACTTATGTCAGAGCCCTGGTTTGACTCATGGTCAACCCGACGGGTACAATACGGGTATGCTATGAGACTGGAATGGTATTGCTATGGGTTAAAATGGCGGTATATAGTGCAATAATGGTTGCATACTTTCCGTGCGTATTTGTAATAAATAATTCATATAGTTATAAGTATTGAATGAACTAAAACTGCAAATCCTGTGTAACATATTTATTAAATGGTATTTTATTTACACTACTAAAAATAACTAAATTAAAGTAACTTAACTAAATCATTGGTAATCATCATCATAAAACTTATCATCATCTTATTATCTAGTATTATTAAATTTAAAGTAATTATTTAATTTTTTATTTTAATTATTTTCATTATCATTATTCACATTGGTTCAAATAATTATTTGTTTAAATAATAAATAGTTCGAAGTAAGTCATTTAATGTATTAATTTATACTTATAATTATTTTTACTATTACGAGGGCGGCTACGCCACCAATTCGTCCTAGGCGTGCTTTCTATAAATGACACAGTATATGTTATTGATTTTTCCATTTTATCCATTGAGGAACATCATATTTACCAATTTTTCTGCTATTGACGCATCTGTCAATAGCTGTTCCACATCTTGCAGTTCTGCCTCCGTCGATACCGGAAATTTATTGTACACTACCAGTGTATAATCAGGCGAATCATTCGCCTTTTTACACTGGCAGCACTGCTTATTAATGCCGTCTATTACAGCTTGGAACTTGCTGTCAATGGTGGCATTCAGCTGCTCAAATTTAAGATTTAAAGAAACTTGTGTTCTTTATACTACGTATATTGTTTATTATGACAATAGTAACAACACTATGTGTGATTATATTTATCATTTACACAACGTAGATATTATTTGAGTATTTATATAAAAAAAGGTAAAAAAGTTAAGAATTATAATTTTGGCATTTCGAACATGGAGCAAACAAAAACTAGGTCCGATCTGACACTTGAATTAATTTTGTTTTTTTCCGTGCTGTCACTATATGGGCCTATCTGTCCAGTAGACATGTGATGCGTGTTGACGAACCGCGATGCGTGTTGACAACCCGCTACATCACTCCGCCCTAATGAAAAAGATTGTTTTGCATCTCTGACTGCCATCTTGAACTTCCTTGTAAATTTCTTTTGGTTGAGATTGTGTGATAATTTTATTTGCTTGTGGCCGTGGCCGTTTTGAATGCCGTGTTGGCTTGGTTAGTTTGTTGATTGTTTACGTGGCCCTTCGCTGGTGAGTTAGCGGTTGAGTAGATGTGGCTCTTCGCTGGTGAGTTAGCGGCTGAGTATATTTGACACTTCGCTGGTGAGTTAGCGGTTGAGTGTATGTGGCCCTTCGCTGGTGAGTTAGCGGTTGAGTATATGTGGCCCTTCGCTGGTGAGTTAGCGGTCGAGTATATGTGGCCCTTCGCTGGTGAGTTAGCGGTTGAGTGTATGTGGCCCTTCGCTGGTGAGTTAGCGGATGAGTAGCGGTTGCCGATGATTGCTGGTGCTCCCTGTCCTCTGCCGTGGTGCTTATAATCGACTCATTTTCCATGATAATGAGGGATTTATTGAGCACGTGTTGTTGTTGATCTTGAAGTGCGTGGTCGGAGTCTCAGTTGTATGCTTAGAATGCTCTTCGAATTATGGCAGTTGTGAGCCATTTATTAATTATTAATATTCTTAAAGAATCTTTTCTTCATAATTTATAAGACTTCAATTTATTTTTTTTTTTGTGTTACTTCAAAATATGTCTTGATCTTCTTACCTTCTTTTATGTGTGTTACTAGTTCACTCTCGTGGTCACCAAAATATGGAGGTAGTGTCCATATTAAATACCATAATTATCCAAATTGTAGTCATAATAAATTTTATGAAATATTATGTTTTATACTTTGTTTATTTTATGTATGATTAGTATTGACGACACCATGTGTTATCATATTTATCATTTATAAAAAATAGTTGGTATTTACTTATTTACAATCAAAAAGAAAAAGATTCAAGAATTTTAATTTTGGCAAATTCGACTAGGGATAAACAAAAGCCATTTATATTAATTATATATTTTTTTAAAAATTCTTTTCTTAATAATTCATGTTCGCGGTCACCACTAAAGAAACTTGTGTTCTTTATACTACGTATATTGTTTATTATGACAATAGTAACAACACTATGTGTGATTATATTTATCATTTACACAACGTAGATATTATTTGAGTATTTATATAAAAAAAGGTAAAAAAGTTAAGAATTATAATTTTGGCATTTCGAACATGGAGCAAACAAAAACTAGGTCCGATCTGACACTTGAATTAATTTTGTTTTTTTCCGTGCTGTCACTATATGGGCCTATCTGTCCAGTAGACATGTGATGCGTGTTGACGAACCGCGATGCGTGTTGACAACCCGCTACAGATTGATTTTTATATCCAATCTCGAAATGAGTTTCTCCAAATCTGTTTTTTTAAAGTTGTCTTAACTTCATAATGTACATTACCATTGATGTAATTAATGTAATGAAATAACTCACTTTTGTACCCCTCCATTAGCTCTGTGCTGCTCCCAAAACCATGGTCAAACATCCTATTCCCATCATCACAATCTTAAATATAATATTAGGTGATATGATATGTAACATTAGTATACTTTTTAATAGATTACTTACGAGTGTTAATTAGACGCCTTGCATTTGGCGTTGGTCCCCTATTAACTACTGATGTGGAATCTAAAATTTTAGATTGATGATATCAACATAACAACTCTTTATTTGATTTGCATTGGGTTTACTTACTGCTCTGCATGGCATGTCCAAACAATCCCTTAAAGAAGCCTAAAAATAAAATGGTTTAAACTGAACTGAATTGAACATGAGATATATATTACATATATATTACATGCCAGTGTATATATATATATATATATATATATATATATATATATTACTCTAGTAGCATTGTTATCAAGCCTGTCCATTACAGATTAGTGCTTGCTATCTATGCTTGCACATATTTGTTCAGAATTCCGATTGATTTTTGTATCCAATCTTAATATGAGTTTCTCCAATTCTGTTTTTCAAGCTGTCTTAACTTCATAATGTAACATGGGCTCTATGCTGTTCCCAGCAGCATGATCAAACATCCTTTTGGCCTCATCGCAATCTTAAATATAATATTAGGTGATATGATTCACATACATTAATATACTTTTTAGGAGATTACTTACAAGTATTAATTTGACCTTGATTTGGTGTTGATTGTCTATTAACTACTGATGTGAAATAAAAAATTTTAGATTATTAATATCAACATAAAATAACTTTATTCGATTTGCATTGCGTTTACTTACCGCTCTATCCAATAAATCCGTTATCGAAGCCTATGAAGTAAAAATGAATGCATGTAGCAAGATTAACGTTTAATAATAAATATTTAATTAAAAAAATTATTGTATGCAATCTTACTGTTGTTAGCAACAGGAGTAGAACATCTACTAGATAGAGTTGGTGGTGCAGGATCTGGGGGCAAGATGCTAAGCTAAGGTCCAAATCGTCGCTGGAACTTCCGTTCCTTCTGGCACGAACTTTCCTTTGTACTTTTCTTGCCTCTGCATCAGATATTATGTCTGAATATTCGAGCACTTCCTTCATTTTGTCAAGTCCCACCTGAAATGAGTCTACAATCACAATAGAAATATATTTTGATACTCTTATTACTAATTATATCTGTTATGCTATCCACTCGTAGACGTAAAAACTCTGTGGACTTTGTATGTTTTCCAGGACTCTCTTGGCCGCATCATCTGCTTCACTGCTATATTGTACAGATTTTTATCCTCAAAATTAGGATAGAAGGATGTACAATCTTCCCTATTGAACCATTTTTTTGGGATTATATCCACCCCACCCTCAAATAGAACCACAATAAATGATTTTATGCTCATCTAAAATTAAAACCCAATTAGTTTACATTTTAATTACATTCTTATCATAAATTACTAAAATATTTGAATGTAATCTCTTCATAGATTATTATATTCGAAGAACTAAACTAAGGAATTGCTTACCTTGATCGTTCAATAAATTTTAATTTCAACGTGCTTGCGGGAAAAAGTAACATAACAAACGCCTATCATATCAGTAGGTGTGGCTTAACGCGGTAGGTGTGGTTAATATATTAAACTATATAATTATATAAAACTATATAATTTAATAATGAAAATGATTAAAATCTTATACAACATCCTATAAAACACGATAAACAGAACTATAATACAACCAAGTACAACATAGAGCATAAGAGAGTGCTCTATAATCAAGCATTTAAACATTTCATAGTACATTGATACCAACCGACATGATTCGCGGTGAACAAATATTTTCAAAGTTATGTTTTTTAACATATGCAAATATTGAATAATTATTGCATTGAAAGGTATGAAAAATTGATCAAAAAGACTGTTAAAAAATACCCAATCGATCAATATAATGAAAATGCAATTATTTGGCAAATTAACTAATCCACAAGACGCCTAAGTTTTTGACGGGCGTGGCATCATGGGCGTAAAATCATAGTACATTGATACCAACCGCCAAAGGCGTAAAAATATTTTCGAAGTTGAATGCACTAAAAGTTCCTTATTATAAAAATAAATTAAATTTAAAAAAATGCAACCCAAGTCACGGATTCATGCTCACGGATAAATATTTCGTTATTCATAGATTCCGATATAAATCGGAACTAAAATCCTTTGTAAATGCCGTCATTTTGAACTAATAAAAAAAACTTTGACAAGCGTCTTCATTGCTTGGTGTTTTTGAGATTGCAAACTAGCTGTAAGTGGAATTCTGTCTTAAGGCAATTAAGGCATCGTGCCTTAAGGCAAATTGCTGGAACTTCCCGTACCAAAAATTATTATTTTTTTTAAAAACGATTAACATTTTTGAAAAAAAAATTACTTTGAAAAATTAAGATTTTTGAGAAACTATAAATTGGTCAAAAAATTACTTTTTTTTTGGAAAAAAAAAATTTTTTTAAAAAATTTTTAATTTTTTTTTTTTTTTTTTTTTTGAAAAAAATTTTTTTTCTTTATTTTGACATATTGTGAAAGATCTGAACTTTTTTTCAAAGCAATCGTACTGCTTTAACTGCATAGGGACAAAATATAAAGCGCGTAAGCGCCGCGTCGCTCTCAAACGCATAAGCATTGGTACGGAACCCATAGGAATGTTAACAAAGTGTATACTTATTGTTAAACTCTCTATAAAATATCTGATAATTTGATGTGCATATGTCTAATGATCATTTTTGACTGCCAAATGGCTCATTTTTTTACTTTTTTCTCCATATCTCCGAACCGCTAGACCTACCTTCATGAAAATTTTATCGATTCTTTATCTTGTCAATACAAGTGAAATGTTTTTTGAATTATTCAAATCGGACGCTCCGTTCTCTTAAAAACTGAGTTACCGTTTTCGGCACTTTTTGCCCCGTATCTTCGGAACGGCTAGACCTGCCTTCGCCAAAAACTAATCAGCACGTCTCCTTATCAATACGAATCGAATGTTTTTTGAATTATTCAAATCGGTTGATCCGTGTTCCCGAAATCGTCGACGAAAATTTGTATCCGCACATACATACACACACGTACATACATACACACACACACACACACACACACATACATCCATTTTTTCTAAGGTATGCCAAAATGTTCAGAAACCTTTGAAACGTAAAGATATATAAAAATTTTCATTTTCGATTTTTTTGCGATTACTATAACTTGCCCTACGGGAAGTTAATAAAATGAAAACATTATTCATAACTATGTATTATTATTTTAAGCATAGTATTTGGTATTATTAATCATCCATAAAAAAAGATGTTTTTATATAGATTCCGATATATATCGGTACCAAAATCATTTGTAAATGCCGTCATTTTGAACTAATAAAAAAAAACTTTGACAAAGCGTCTTCATTGATTGGTGTTTTTGAGATTGCAAAAAGAATGAAAGCATTATTTATTATTATATTTTACGTATAGTATTTGGCATTATTAATCATTCATAAAAATGATTTTTTTATTATGACTGATAATCACCCGAAAAAATAGTTTTATAAAAAAGTATGATAATGAATATGAAGCTTAAACAGGAATAATTTTATTATATAAATTATTTTTTTTTTTTAGAAAAAAAAACAGACACAAGACACAACTACCTTATTTCAAAAAAGACTAAGTAACTTGTATTTAATTACCTGGGGTAGGATTACTATTCTTTGACAATCTGTACGAGCCTGCTTTTAGATGACTTTTACGGATTGACACACCACGTTCTGAAATAATATAAGTTTTTTAAAATCTATCCATCAATTACATATATAAATATTATCATTCTTACGAAATCTTTCTTTATCCATCAAGCAATTTTCAGTTAGACAGGGATCTCCAATGAACCCCACAAATATCAAGCAAAATACAAAATGAGCTAAATATAAACAAATTATTATAATGCATTCCTACATTATGCATATTGTATGTACAAACCTGGCATATTCAGAGTCGGGAGAGCATTAATTTTAAGACGCCTTTTCGAACTTTTAGAAGAGTTTTCTACTCTATAGATATCTGCAAAATGTGCATCGCAAATATATCTGGAGTTGCCGCAACGCCAAGGGGTTAAATCATCCATTAGTGGATTATTAGCCCTTTGAACCCAAACTGCGGACATCTAACAATAAGATATTTTCATCATATTTTCATTATATAAATCTAATATATAATCATACATACCTGATCGTTACTCACAGGAAAAACATGCAATTTAATATTCAATTTGTATTTGAACAATTTGGGACGATCAATCCAATTTTTGACGCATCGTGGTTTTGTTTCTGATGTAGCAGACCCATTCTTTCTAACAAAATACGAGGAATTTAATACTTGCTCCGCATCAACGGAGATAATTACCCATTTTTGGAGTTATTGATACTCTGTTAACGCTATCAAAAAAGCGGTCCATGGACTTCAAAAATTCACTAGAGTCATAGGTAGTTGCCGAAGTATCTATCCTGGTAAAATATGAATTACATACATCACACTTTGACGTAGCCTGGCTTTGCATGGCTTACAATTTTTTGTATTCTAAGCATGTTCTTTTTCAATTTCTATGATAAGAGATATAATTTTTTGCGAGTGTCAGACACGACACTCGCTTCACTACAAAACTTTCTGACGCCTCGCTGTTGCCACCAATTACATCTATGTGCAAAACAAATATATAAATTATGCTCTAAAATTGAAATCAATTGTCATGTTAAAACACACTATTATAAGGAAGTCCTCTAATTCATATAAGTATCACAAACATTTTTGTGTTTTGATTTCCCCACAGGGGTATCAAAATACTTGAGCTGGCTGTTAGTAGTGTAACAATAATCTGAAAATAAATATGACGGTGGCATCATTTTTAAATAGAGAGACTATTGAATAGTTAGAATATTTATTATATTTATTTACCTGTATTACGTGTCGGCGTGACAATGTCCCTGATTTTCCATTATATTGGACACAACTTCTTCATTTGCTACAACTTTATCAAAGCTTGTTAAATGTTCTTTATTGTTATTTTGAAAATAATTACGAAACCTTGCTCTATCCAAAAGGCCCAATTGATTGTGAAAAAAGTCTTCGACCAAAAACAAAGGCTTCTTCTATCAGCATGTGAGCCTAAGCATCAACACCGAATATTAAATAACATGGTTGTTTCAGTTTAGTCGAGGGAATTTTGACACATTCCATGATTTTGAGGTACACACTTTTTAAAAAGATGACATTAAAATAAATATTAGCCTGAAGGAAATTGATTTTTAGACCAAACATCATCAATTTCAGGAGGGTTGTACGGATTTCGTAACCATGCATCAAATGGTATAATTTATTGACAAACGATGATATTTTAATGCTTTGTGATGATTGATTTGTTCAATTTGTAATGACAAAATCTTCTCGCCTTTATTTGACTTACCTGATCTCTGGTACAAGTTATTTCCAATCTTTGGCAAATTATTCATTTGTTTAATATATATCACCATATTTGTGAAATCAATATATATGATGGAAATTGAGATATGTGATGCAGCATGGATATTATATAAATATAAAAAGATCGATTCGTACTCACCCGACAATATTTGAAATCGATATTAACAATTTGTATTGACAGTTGCAAATATTGAGAAATTTTTGGAAAATGATTAATTAGTATTTACTTATGCAGTAAAATACATTTCACTAATTTTAAATATTCAAAAGACACATCATGAAACGCGTAATATATAATATTCTCTTTTTGTTTTTGACCAATATTTCTAATTGGAAAACAACAAGCACTCAAATACAGATCAACAATACATGATTGATATACAAATTTAAGTGTTTTGATATGAGAAATTGAATGTAAAATTCTATGAATCAATTATATAATTATATAATTACCTCCTGGTGGCCAATCGATAGCTCAAATTCTTGTCTGAACGTTCAGTCAAGTAAACCCTATCATTTTGAGAGTTTACGAATTGCGCAATTGTGAAAATTTTCGCGTCGGAAAACACAATGTTCGGAAATTTACCACTTTTGGCCCGGCGAAGCAACTCCTTAGCTCTCTGAATTCTCACTTGCTGCTGGTTCGGCGTAAGATCATGTGCCTTTTGGATCTTATAAGGCTTGACCTTGAGATCATTTTTCAGTATGCGGCGTATGCTACGGTCAGATATGTTAAGTTCATTTGCCATTTGATTGCCGCTCGAGTCACTTTCTCACTTGTTTGACCATCTCATGTGATGTTGCAGTCTTGTGGTTACCACCTCCATGACGTTTTGCGATGCTACCAGTTTCATTGTAACCAGTTATGATGCGATAAACGAAAACTTTATTCACTTTAAGGTGTTTGAACCCTCGAACAATCGCTGGTTGTGATTTTCCAGCTAAATATAATGTATTCACACTGTTACGTTTGAAATCCATTACTGATTTCTTTTTTTCGCATTCACTGTCGACAAAATACTTTTCTGCGCTTATAAACAATACACCAAACTATCATTTAGCTAACTTACTGTCAGTTGGTACCCGTGCATCAGCTACGCGAGCGGTTTAAAGTTGGTTACACTTCGAGTGCCGGATCCTGTAGTTCTTTTTCGTCGTCTACTCACAATCGAAATATTTTCTTAGCTTTCATCAGTGTTCGAGTCAGCTTCAGAGTTTTCGAGATAAGATACATTAACTGTACCATTCTCACTCACATTATTATTATTGCACGATATTGGACATGTTACTTCCAAATACTTCATCACAAAAAATCCGCCGTTGACAAATTTATCTGGAGTACAGCACAGTCATGGTTGAGTGATACTACAAGCCCAGTCCTTGCAGACTGAGACTTCGACAATTTTTCGTACTCTTTTGTAGTTTTTTATTATTAATTTTTTTTCCGTATATTGATTGCATGTGCTTTTTTGACTTGCAGAAATGATGTAACGTCAATTCGCTTATATCATTTTTATTGTTGTCCAATTAAAATCTTAAACATTTTTTTAAATAACATTCGCAATACTACTACGAACGCTAAGAGCGGTCTGCACAATCTGCTTACTTACTTCGATTCCATAACATTCTTCAATATCCGGGTACGTAAAAACTCATTGAAAGTTTATAATTATCATCACTGTCACTTTACATTTTCACAATAACTGATTTAACACTATTGAATTTTAACAAACAAATTATTTTGAACGATTTACGCAAATAAAGACGCGGCGGTGGTATTGTTAATGTTACCTACATAGCGATCGACTACAACATTGAATCATAATCCTTCGCCAGAAAAAAGTGCAAGGGTATTTAGGACATGCTTAGAGCAGATTTAGTAACTTAAAGTTCATAAAAAGGTTTAAGATTTTAAGAACTTAAAGCGTTTAAAAAGGTATACGTCAAAATATCGAGGTGTAATTTTAGGTTAGGTATTTAGTAAGGTTGCTTTCTATCCTGAAATATTACGTGTATATATATAAACACACACACACATATATAAACATACCAATAATAAAACATGTTTTATTTTTTATTTATTTTTTAACCTCTTATTGGAACAACATTGCCAATACGTTTCCTCGGGTATTGTGATATTTTTTCAAAAGATATTATTTCAAATTAAGTTTATTTATTTATTTACCATGTTATCACCAGGTGCATAAAAGTGTTCGGGAACCTATATTAATAGAAAAAAAAAGATGATTTGCTTGTACATATAAAAGAGATGAGAATTTATTATGTTTATTATGTGAACCAATAGTTTAGATACTCTTGAAATCTTTTGAATCGATAGCTATCTAATATTAATCATAACATTTAAATTTAATTTTCTAAAAATAATATCTAATTTATCTAGATATTGGAATCCACTCTGTAAGATGACAAGTAATATAATAATGTTATTAATTACCTTAAAATAAGCCTATATGCATATTTCAATACGGCTTCCCATAGCTCATGGTTTTTCTAGGCTTCCTTGGTAACTAATCGAATATGAATATGTATAAGCACCTTAGAGTACTCTACATTAGAGAACATTATTAATATAATATTATATTATACCTTATCCTGGATATGTAATTGCTAAGGACTTAATGTGCTCCTCAGAGAATTCTCCAATAGTCACTATTTCTGAGTCACTACACTGAAACGCATCTGCTTGCTCGAAAACCTGAGACTCATTCGCCTGCTGAAAATCCACTGGAGACTCAACTATAGCTTCAGATGGATTTTCTGCCACATACAAAATTATCTCCTCGTCAAACACATTATCAAAAATTGTTGGATCAGCTGCGTCCATTTTTTTTTTTATAATTAATACTCGCCAACTGTAGTTTCTTCTTATTCTCCCGTTGAATGACTTCCTCAACAAAAACTTTGCTTGGAGGAACATCCAAACGACCGTCCACCCCGTTACGGTTAGCGAATTTTAAATGCTCAGTATCTTCTAAAATTCAATATTCTATTAAAAATAATTAAATTACATTTTATCAGAGAAGAAATGGGGATACATACCGCTGATAGCC
>NW_020536999.1:78321495-78344925 GCF_003426905.1 Ctenocephalides felis
TGTATATATATAAACACACACACACATATATAAACATACCAATAATAAAACATGTTTTATTTTTTATTTATTTTTTTAATCTCTTATTGGAACAACATTGCCAATACGTTTCCTCGGGTATTGTGATATTTTTCAAAAGATATTATTTCAAATTAAGTTTATTTATTTATTTACCATGTTATCACCAGGTGCATAAAAGTGTTCGGGAACCTATATTAATAGAAAAAAAAGATGATTTGCTTGTACATTTAAAAGAGATGAGAATTTATTATGTTTATTATGTGAACCAATAGTTTAGAATACTCTTGAAATCTTTTGAATCGATAGCTATTAATATTAATCCTAACATTTAAATTTAATTTTCTAAAAATAATATCTAATTTATCTAGATATTGGAATCCACTCTGTAAGATGACAAGTAATATAATAATGTTATTAATTACCTTAAAATAAGCCTATATGCATATTTCAATACGGCTTCCCATAGCTCATGGTTTTTCTAGGCTTCCTTGGTAACTAATCGAATATGAATATGTATAAGCACCTTAGAGTACTCTACATTAGAGAACATTATTAATATAATATTATATTATACCTTATTCTGGATATGTAATTGCTAAGGACTTAATGTGCTCCTCAGAGAATTCTCCAATAAGTAGTCACTATTTCTGAGTCACTACACTGAGACGCATCTGCATGCTCGAAAACCTGAGACTCATTCGCCTGCTGAAAATCCACTGGAGACTCAACTATAGCTTCAGATGGATTTTCTGCCACATACAAAATTATCTCCTCGTCAAACACATTATCAAAAATTGTTGGATCAGCTCGCAAGTCTGCGTCCATATTTTTTTTTATAATTAATACTCGCCAACTGTAGTTTCTTCTTATTCTCCCGTTGAATGACTTCCTCAACAAAAACTTTGCATGGAGGAACATCCAAACGACCGTCCACCCCGTTACGGTTAGCGAATTTAAATGCTCAGTATCTTCTAAAATTCAATATTTCTATTAAAAATAATTAAATTACATTTTATCAGAGAAGAAATGGGGATACATACCGCTGATAGCCAACACTTTCGCTTTTCCTTCACCACCTTTATAATTCTCAGTTCTCTTCCATGACAATTCTGTTATGGCACCAACATACCTATCTTTTGGACATATACACTTTAAAGGCATAATGTTCGAAGTACTCGATTCCACCAACAACACTAATCGTTTATCGTTCTTATCGTATATAAAATATAATTATATAAAAATATCTTGAGCGAAATCTTGACAGCAATGAAGAGCGAACAATAAACACAGGCACTTGTTTGTAATCTTTTGTTCGATTATTTTCGCCATATTTCGGTCTCACTTCGTAGTTAATTTTTCTTTATGTTCAACGAGCATGTTAAACAAAAAATCTTCCACTGGTAATTTTTGTTATTTGAGCGTTTATATATTATTACTAGCTGACCCGGCAAACGTTGTTTTGTTAAGTTAGGTATTTCTAAGCAACTTCTAAAGAATAAAAAAAAGAATACTTTATTTTAGGAGTGGTAGGATGTATAGTTTGAATGGTACAGACAATGAGGTATTATAAACACAATAAACTTCAAAGTCTACTTGTATAATAATAAATTATATACTTCATAATAACAATATTCGTTTGACCATATTTTGTTAATACAATCAAACTGGAAGTTTTATACACTTTCTATAAAAATATGGTATAATTCAATCCAAGTCTTTTTTAATCTTTAGCCGTGGTCAATGTTCAGTTGGTCATTTTTGCCCCACACAGATGTAAGTTTTTAAAGTGTTGAATCTCACTCAAAATTAACATTACATTTTATAAAACAATTAACTAGTTAAAATTTATATTAAAGTCTCGTGAACTAAATCACAGTGCTCACAACCCAAAAAACTAACAACAAAAGGAAATACTTTTGTTATGGATTTTCAAAGATTACCGTTTATCTTCTGATAGCAAAGTCATAAGAATCAAGGTTATAGCTGGTTATACATCTTTTCCCCTCTACTTTCAAATATTGTTGTTGAACAATGCTTAACTTTACTGGTTTTTAAGATATTGGTGGTGAATCTTATTAACCCCATATCTTCATATATTACTATCCATTCTTCGATAAATTCATAGAAAAATTTTTCCAGTTTATTCTTCAAAATTATTGGAAAATAATTAGTGTGTTATATTTTACATTGCATTATCCAGTGATTGTTGAAGTTCTTCATCTTTTTCAATTTGTAGAGTGATTCAATAAAACATGAACGATACCTGACTGTGTCTCAAATGCATAGATTTTGACATATCTTTTGAAAGGAATACCTTCAGAATTGTACTCATTTTTCTGCTATACTTGTTCTAGCAACCCGGACTGTCCATACATTTAATTGAATGCGAGCATTATAATCAATTTTCAAAATATTTTATTCCAGAGAACTTGTAATTATGTGCATCGACATTTTTACAGATGTGTGTTCCTAAGTTATATTATCAACCGAATCTTCTTATTTAAGTAGTGGTCAGTTATATCTGAAAATAAGTTATTCGACAAAATGTCCCCTTTGATCGATTCCAAATTTAGGTTTTTAATTTAAATAATCTAAATAAAATAATAATATAATCTAGAAAATATTTTATGAATACTAATGAATATAAAATTATGCAACTAAGACTGAGCCCAATCCGTACAGCCATTTTAACGTTTTACCACGAATTGTTATATAGCTATATAAAATGGACATTTCTTTATGAATTTGATTAAACATATGTACATTTTCAACATGAGTACATATTGTGATAAATTTCAATGTGCTTATTTTGATTTTCCTTGCAATCGTGTATCCAAATTAGTGGCATCTTTGTTATCATCATGACTTGTATGTAGTATGCTCGGGAAGTAATTGAGATTTTTATGAATATGATTTCTAAAATTACTATCTGTGTTATAATCCAATTTTCTTATTCATATCGCTGTCTTTTATAACTTGCAATAAGTGATTAGACAGAAATGTCTATGGTGTCCCCTTCGATGAATTCCAAATTAAGGATCTCAATTTGAATAACCTAAATGCAATAATAATATAATTCATAAAATGTTTTGGTAACACATTATTCACAATTGTAATGAAAAATTTGTATTGTAAATAGATTGTACTGTAAATATTTGTAATGATTACTTCCATATCTAATTAAACTGCACTTATGCTGATGTCACATGTCATAATGCGATCTTCATAAGCAATTTTCAAACAACTTTGTTTCCGAAGATCTTGTACTTGTATGTACACATAATTGAGATTTTTATGAATATGATTTCTAAAATTACTATCTGTGTTATAATCCAATTTTCTTATTCATATCGCTGTCTATGGTGTCCCCTTCGATGAATTCCAAATTTAGGATCTCAATTTGAATAACCTATATGCAATGATAATATAATTCAGAAAATGTTATGGTAACACATTATTCACATTAAACCAATAAGTAATTGCACAGCACAGCGTTTGAAACAAATTTATTTATTTATTTTTTTATAAGCAAGCCTTAATCAATCAATAATAATAGTATTATTTCAAGCTGTTGATAAAAGAATACAAATAGGCAGTGAGCAAACACTTGAGAATTAAATAAAAACCTCATATAAAATCAAAATAAGCATTCTTATCAACATTTGAAAATATATAAATAATTAAATTTTAAAATTAAAAGAATAACACATAATCTGTTCCAACTTGACAACCATCTATTTGACATGAGTATGCGATACATCTGTCATTTGAATAATATTGTGTGGGAAGCCATTTTGAATCAAGTGCTGTTTACCAAAAATTTTCAAAATAAAAATGTAAAGCTTCTACGCGGATTTGAAATATTATCTCACCTTTTGGTCAATCTCTGGATTGGCACGAATTTTTCAAGACTAAGACTGGCCAAATCCATTCAGCCGTTTTCGAGTTTTATTCGGACATTTGAAAGACAGCTCCATTTTTATATATAAGATTATATTATTTATATATTATACATATTTGGTTTGGCTGGCTAACATCACGAATAAATCTTGAAGCGGACTGTAATAAAATAATCGGTATCTGACGATAGCCATTCCAAATTTTAATATTACTCAATAAAACACTGCGTTTTGTATAGTATCTATATTGTATCTTCAAACTATTAAAAATACAACGGTGATTAAATATACATATTAACTCTCCCGCTGCATTGTCTAGAACTCTAGACTGACTCTAAACGTATCGTAAGGTGGTACAACTTTCCTTTGCATATTCCAAATATCTTTCTTTGTAATCATGGAAGCTCTCAGTGGTGATTCTTTATTATAACAAGCTTCACGTATGTTGTTTATAATGATTTCATCATCTACGCCAGCCTTAATTTGTTCTGAAAAAAATATATTAAGAATAAAGAATTAACAAAAATTTCATACATAAAACTAAATAATCTTTAACTATACCTTTGATGTTATTTATCAAATTTTGGTTCAGTCGCACATATTTTGTCAAATTTTCATGTGCCACATGTGTCTTTCAGTAATCAGCTTTAACGTGTCCGTCATTATCTTGCATATGATTCGTGAGGGACAAGCATGTCCAATTTTTTTGGTACCCCTTGATTTTTTTTGTTTTATTTGATGTGTGTAAGACCGATGGCAATTAAAATACAGGATGGTGCATTCATCTTTTGTTTTGTGTGCTGCGGTGTCCATTAAGTAATATTGTTCTGTTCCGTTGCCGTTCTCCAGCTGTAAAAATCTACAGCAAAAGTTGTAATTACAGAAAAGTGTGTTGTGTTGAAAAGCTCCATAATAAAAAGTTGGCAAACCATGAATTCAAGAAAAAAGCTTTTGTTTTTGTTCAATATTAATTTTATGATCTGACTCAATATGATTATGCAGAGAACTGTACCGCGTATAATCCCATAATCCTCATTGGGACAGGTAATTCGAAGAGCCCTTGTATAATTCTATAAATTGTCAATTATTGTAATTTTTGTGGATGTAATATTAAACATATTTAAATAGTATTTATATTTCAATACCTGTAAACACCTTCCGAGAGTGCAGCGATAAAATATATTATTTGGTGTGGGTCTTTTAGGGGTCGTTTGTAAGAATGTGGGCGTATGTAGAAGGAATAGGTGAGGATGGAATAGGTACAGAAGAATTAGGTAAAGAAGGAGTGTGTGACGAGGGAAGAGCATACGAATGAAATGATGTGGGAGGAATGGTTGACGAGGGAAGAGCGTAGAATGAAATGATGTCGAAGGAATTGGTGATGAAGGAAGAGCATTTGATAGAATGCCTGTGGAGATGTTTCAGGATTAATTCTAAAATTATTGTAAAATGTGCGGTGGATATTGGAGACTTGTAAAGAAATATTGGGAGTTGATCAATGAAAGGTTCTAATGTGCCTTTGCAAAGAAAAAGGAGTATGTAATATATTTGTTATATATTTGTTATATAATAATTATACATGGCTGTTTTCCATGTATTAATCTAATGTAGCGGGAAAAGCGAACTACTACAGGAAAAAGTTTTGGAGCAATGAACACTTTGCTTTTTCTCTTTCATGCTTCATTATTAAAAAATAATTGATGTAAACCTAACCCAGCGTAACCTATTATTAGAATAAAACTTATGTAGAAAATAGAATATAATAAAGAAAGTAACTAAAAACCTATGAAAATCTATCAAATATGTAATCTAAGCAAATCTAATGTAACCTAAGGAACCTGTAAAAACATATCTCTTATATGAAATAATAATAAAAATCTGCAATAATACCTACTTCTAAACCTATCTAAATAGTGAAAAATGTTGATGAAATATAAAGTAATCAGTAATAAAAATACCTTAACGTATACCTTAACCTTAACCTTAACCTATATAGAATAAAAACACTAACGGAACAAATTATTATTTTCTATAATAATTATGCCAAACGCACAATTAAAATAAAACATATACTAAAAAACATGAATAACAGAAAAAAGAAAAGAACCAAAAACACACCGGAAAAGGAATGGATAAACTAGAGTATGAAGCAGATTAATCACAAAATAAAACATAATAACGATAAAATCCCATTGAGCATGCAGCAAAAGTGAAACACTTTTCACATATAATGCAGCAAACTTCACACCTCATTTTAGGCAAACTGAGTATGCTGCGCGATGTCAAACATGTCCCAAAGATTTTGACGGTCGTGGCTTGTCGCATGGTCGTAAAGTTTTCGAAGTTATATTGAAATGCATTAGTAGTTTCTTATTATAAAAATGAATTAAATTAAAAAATATGCAACCCAAGTCTCATGCTCGCAGTTAAAAATTTCGTTATTTCGTTGAGATTGCAAATAGAATGAAAACATTATTCATTACTATTTATTATTATTCTTTTAAGCATAGTATTTGGTATTATTAATCATCTATAAAGAAGATGTTTTTATTATGACTGATAATTGCCTGAAAAAATAGTTTTATAAAAATATGATAATGTATATGGATCACACCATTGGAATTATTGCATATTTCCGAACATCTGTATTAAGAGGAAATACAACATATTTTTGAATAATTTCAGTTATGGGTCATGATTTATAAATCTTATGTTTCACTCATCATATATTCTCCAATTAGATTTGCATGGATGGTCATACAAATCTTCTTTCACTTTAAATTCTTCACCTAATATTGCTAATTGATTTTGTTTTGAACAGAAAGCCACATTAATTATATTGACAATTTTACCATTACGTAAAGCGCAAAATGAATGGACTTTTTCATTAACATTGAATGTAAAATCTGAACTACAATGCTGAGGATATACTATACTATACTTATACTGAGGATTAGATAGCATAGACTTGTCACAAACTCTAGGCATGGCTTCAGACTTTACATCTTTCCCTATAAAATATTCTTCTGCCTCAAGGTATCTTTTATAAATTTGCTGGGGATGGTTTCTCTGACTTCCATATGTATTTTTCAAGACCTGCATGTAATTTTCAAATTTAAAGGCACTAAATAAATCTATGCTAAATATAATATATTATGTATATTATGACTTACATTATGATCTCCTTAAAACCTTAAAACTTTCAACAAAATAATGAAGTAGCTGCTCAGCATAATCTAAAAGATCAAATCAAATTTCAAATAGCAATATGTAAAGTAAAGATTTTTTTTATAAAAGTCATTCGAAATATGAGATTTCAAAACTACTGGCCCACAATACAATTGTTCGCGCCAATCAAAGCATGCGGCTATATTGATATATAAACAAAAAATCATCTATCAAAAAATCATACAAATCAATCAATCACTCAGAACGTAATCAAAAACAGTAATAAAATTATTGCAAGCAATCACAACATCCTAAAATTTTCATTGGTCCTTCGAGCCGGATGTGACGTCCAGCAATCGAAGGAGAAATCAAGCAAAACAAGCATAAACCAAGTAAATCAAGATTAAATAAAGAGGAAGTTCAAAATCAAGATAAGAAGTTCAAATTTGGAGCTACAGCTACAAGCACAAGCAAAGCAAGAAACCAGGTTATTCAATTACATTTCCTTCTTATCAATCTTTCCTTATTTAATTAATAAAGTTTAGTACGATCTGTGACAAGATGGAATCGTTAATAACTTTAAAATCACTCAAAACAAAGCAACTAGAAATTAAATCGCAATTAGCATATTGCGAAAAGATTTGCAATCAATGGTCACACATGCCTGTGTGTGAATTGAATATTTCTGAAATAAGCCGTTTTAAAGAATATGTAAGACCTATTTTTGACCTGTTTGAAGATACGGTTATCAAAATAGCAACTTTACTTGATGATGAAGAAGAAATTGATAATTTATTTGATAACGAATTAGAAGAGTTTTTTGATAAATACCAAAAATGCTTGACAACATTATCAAAGCTTAGACTAGCAGCATTGAATAAATCAGATACTAGTTCGGAATTCAATTTAAATTATACCAAAACAACAAATAATGCAGGTAACATAAAACAGCCTCAATTTTATTTACCTCAATTAAACATTTCTAAATCAATTTCGGTTTCAAATCATGAATCTAACTTAGAAGCTCAAGTAGATACATCTTCAGAAATACGCAAACCATACGACAATAAACAATACTTTACTGAAACGGAAAAACAACGCGAAGAGAATTTTATTACTAAAACAACTAAGACTATTGACGGAAGTTTTGGTACTACAATTCAATTTGCAAAAAATATCAAAGACATAGAATATAGTAGACAAGTAACATTAAAATGTCATATTTCATTTGCAAACAGAAACCAATTCACCGAATATAACTTCATAAACGCAAGCATACCTAAAATAAGTTTATATTTACCTCATGAAGACGTGTTAAAGTCAATCAATTTAACAACTAATTTTCGCGTAATTTTGGAAGTACCTTGTAAATCCGATACAAGTCTGCTGTTAACTGAGCTACAACTTGTTAGACCGAATATCCGAAACGAAATCTGTTTCATTAAAACAAATTTTAAAATTTATACTTCAATACTAACGGTCGATACAAAGAAAGTGATCGAACAAGTTTTAGTTCAGATAAACGACAGAAAGATTCACCAAACAATTCGGGGAAAAACCTCCAATAACAACATAAACATGAATCAACAACATACGTTCTTATCAATACGATGTTCAGAACAATCACCTAAACAAAGCATAACTGAACATCTAAAAATATTCGAAATCCCCAGAAATTATTTTAAAGTTAATAGTTCATTAACTACAGCTGATACAATAATGAAATTTTTTATTAACAACCTCACTAACATTTTAACGCAAGCTAAACTCAATCTTTATGAATTGAATTCTAACCATTCAAAACTTTTCTTTCCAACTCCAAATCGTCTAAGCATGAAATTACATATCTATACATATAGAGCGCGAATGAATGTGTTTTTCACTTCAAATTCTAGCTATAACATAAAATTGATAGTGGAAAAGTCTAGAATAGCACTATCAAAACACATAGCATACTTATACCTCAAACTAAGTGAGGTACAATTATTAAAAATTCTTGCGCGAAAAATGAAACGGGCATTAAGTATCGCGTTTGATAAAAAATTATATTGGAGCGATCTTACTATCACTCTAATATGATTAAAATCTCTATTTTTATAAATATAAAATAGCTTTTGCGAATATATTTTATTTATTCAAAACAGAAATGTATGCAAACTACTGGTTACGTACAATTTATTAAAATCATTGTAGCATACTAAAGCATTGCAACGCGCCAAGGTCCATCTTGGTTTCTAACTAAAGACTGCATCGCACGATTGACAATTTTGCAATTTTCGCGATTGAAATATGAATCTGAATTGCAAGTTTAGCATGTACTCATTAAACTGGTACGTATTATGAATCTCAACTTTGTTCAAATACTAAAATGACAAAGAACAGAACATCACAGAGTTTATTAATGATTAACAAAATGAATAAATCACTTAATAAATTGATAAAATCAAAACAAGTCATGACAATCAAGCAAACATACTTAACTAAAGTACGCATTAACAAATATTTAAAACTAAAGACATTGACATCATTCTTAGGTGAAATGGAATTTTGCACCTTGGGGTTCAAATCAAAACTCAAACCTTTACAAATGTCACCCCATAGCGCTGTCCAAAAATCCATTTATCTATAAATTATCGATACCATACCTAAACACATGAGTAAGTATTATATCTTTACCACTTATATTTGTTAACAAGATTAAATGAAAAAAAAATGGAGGCTTTTATATGTTATTTTATCGCATGTCTCTTAAACACAAGATATAATGAATATAGTATTATATTTGAACTAATATCTGATTTAGCGACAAAATGGTTGATGCATAAATCTTGCAAAATCTATTCATAAAACAAAACAATAAGATTTGCTATGAAATATTATAAACTTTTGCAAATAAATCCAACTAAAACAAGATTACGAATAACATGGAAAAAGAAACTATATCGTGGAATCATATTCAATCATGGCTTATATTTCAAACCTCAAATTATTCACACTTCGGAAGAATTCAGACACAGATCGGAACATAGTTGAATATTGCTTAAACTCCAATACAAAAGATACTGATCACTTCCATATTCAAAATCTTAAACCTCAACTTGCTATGTGTCAATGCTTGATATCTTCGAAAACAAGCTTACTCAACATCAGCAACTTCAAAACACAAGAGCACGTGGAATATGGAGTCAGAATATGCAAACTTTTTTCGTCTGCAAATGCAACCATAATATTCAGTTTAAGGAGAAAATGTCACAGTGCTCCTATAAAACAATTTAGAGAATACTTGACTAATTATTACTGTTTGGTCTTATAGCACTTAATAAAAAAAAAGATAAACTATGATTTCCAATAAGAATCAAGAAATGCAGTTCATTAAATTTGAGTGTTACCAAAACCACTAACATCTACTTAATTAATACACATTAATGAAGATTACCAATTATTTTGAAATCTATATTCAAGGCCGGGAGAATGTTCGCGCCAATCAAAGCATGCGGCTATATTGATATATAAACAAAAAATCATCTATCAGAAATTTATACAAATCAATCAATCAGTCAGAACGTAATCAAAAACAGTATTAAAATTATTGTAAATATACTTATAACTTGTTATTAATATAAAATAAATATATATACAGTTATAATCAAAGTATTTACAATTGGTCCTTCATAAGGCAAGCAATCACAACATCCTAAAATTTTTCATCGGTCCTTACGAGCTAGATTCAACATCATCCTAAATTTTTCAACAATAATGATTGTCCTAATTCTGTAGCTTTTCACGATCTCACATATTTCAATGATCGAGGCTTCCTAGCAAATTCATTGGGTATATAAATCTTCAAGCTGCATAAAAAATTAGAAATGTCATTAGTTTTAGCATATGGCAAACGAATTGGAAGCTCACTTCAGTCCACAAAAGCAGCAGTCTCTTAATTGCTCCTATACAAGTTAAATGCATATAGTCAAGTGGTACATTAGTAACTAAACCAAATGTACGGTATTTCAAGCAATCTCGTATGACCATTGTGATATTCTTTCAACCTGGATTTTAGTTTATTGCTTAAGTTATTGTATGTGTTCTTATCCGATGGAAAGTGAGTTGACTGCCATTTGCGTCTTGCTTTTCTTTTATCTGAGATTAAATTTTGAATTTCAAAAGACCGAGGTTGATCCTGCTGAACTGTTGTTTCTGAAGTGGCAGCTACAGCTGCATCATGAAGGGTTTTATTAAATTTGTCACAGTCAACTTCCGATGAGTTTTTAAGACTAATTTTGAGATTAGTATTGTTTTCTGTTCTGCCGCGGTATAGTTTCTAGTTTGTTTTCCTCGAATGAAGACTATAAGGATTGCAAACATTGATAATTGAAGAACAGATAGTAGTAATTATAGGTGAGTGACCTGAAGAGAGAGATCGTAGCTTGAATGAACATCTGTGTACCTTGAGTTTAAGCTCTTCATTATGAAGAAATCCAATAAATCGGGCTTTTTTATTGGGTCAGTTGGCCAGTAAGTCGGAGTGCCCGTGGAAAGAGTGCCATAGTTTTGTTGGACAATAACTTCATACAGTTTTCTTTCTTTTGTATTAATCAGTCTTGATCTCCAAAATGTGTGCTTACTGTTGAAATCTTCACCAACTATAAACTTATTTCCAAGAGATTCAAAGAATTCAGAAAATTGTATATTAGTAATACGGCAAAAATTGCTATTGCAAAAGATGACCTTTGTACTGTGATTGATGTTGTTTGTAAGTAATCTTTATTATATTTTTCTAGTTTAGAGTGATATATATTATTAAATTTAATTAAAACAACTATACTTCCGTAAGCTGTGCAATCTGAATGAGTAGTATAATAGATACGATAATTTGGAATTACACATACCAGAAAAACGTTAATTTTGTTTTCATTGAGGTATAATATGACTTTGTGTTTATGCTGCGTTGGAGTTCCATAGTCCTAGTTTTATAAATTTAACTATAAAACTATTTGATTTTTTTATACGGGTAGATAACATATATATAATCATAGAATTCGGTTGCATCAGATGTTGAAACATGTTTTTAAATGCTGTGAAGAATTGATAATGGTCATTATTAGCAGAATTACTATTTACTATATTTGAGTTTTCGCTTTTATTGGATTTTATGGCTTGAGAATATGACATGTGCTCCGTGTTTGTCAATCTACCAAATCGTTGTGGAGCGGCTGCAGTCTTGATATTTATAGAAGACTTGTATGAATCATTTCTAGATTTATTTTGTAGTAAATGTTTATAGGTAGGACAAGCATTGTTGTTTGCTGTGTGAGCTTATAAGAAAATGTAAATGCAGAAGACATTGGGCGGGTGCAAACTGTCTTCTTTGTGCTTACAAGTCTTCACGAATTCCAAAGGTTGGTTCAAGTACATTGACTAAAATCAAAATTGCTGTAAAGGACCATTTATTACTATCGATGAACATATATTTCCAATAAAAGTAAGGTGTGATTACATTCAGTCATATGCCATATGTTTTATTTTAATAATATTATGGCAATTGTGATTGCAGATAATTTTGTAAGAAATGATATTAATAATATTTATCATAATAGTTAATTCAATTCAAATATTATCTATGATAGTTTTATTTCAATCATATAATGGCAATTGTGATCGCTGATAATTTTGTAAGAAATGATATTACTTGTATTTTCCATGTGAAATAAATGTACATAAAATCGAATCCATCTGTTAAAATTGCCAATAAAGCCTATGTTAGGCACGTTACATATGGCATATGACATTTGGTCAATAGGCAGTACATGTAGTGTAATGTCTATGCAATAGACGCAGAACAAATGATCAACAACGACAACAGGTACATCGAGCATTTATATATGATTCATTCCTGCGTCTAGCATTTCAGTATGAGTCCGATATTGAATATTATGCTTTTCAAATTGGTAATTGGTGTTATGGACAAGGAATGGCCGCATTGTCATGGTCTGCGATTCAAATCTCATATGCACCAATTACAAAGCGATAATCACGATATCGTCATTAATCCTGATAAAACACCAGCTGCACCCGTTGTTGATGATGTTGCTGGAATCATGATTTATGGTTGACAGTTGCACGAGAAATTGTGATTTGTAGAAGAAATAATAATCTTCCTTCTAATCTCGTTCATTCATGACAAAAATCGTTCATGTGAATATTAAATTATTGAATAAATTAAATTAAATTATAATTCAATTAAATTAAATTATTGAACTTAATAAATTTAAATTAATTTTTATGAACAAATATTACAGTATCCGAAACAAACAAGAACGTTAGCTCAAAGGATTATTATGCGTACCGATTAAAGAAGATGTGGCCTGGTACTCGTACCTGTTACGAATTCTTCTACTTTGGCAAGTATTCCACTAACCAGGATAGTAGACTGAATTGTATTTGGTAGGTGTTTATTACACATCATGATATTACCAGGTTTCCTCCTTAAATACCATTTAATTTCCAGGTAATTTATTAGCACCCTTGAACCCTGAATTCTATTCACTACCGCCACACCGTTACTTAGGTCCTAAGCATCCCAACCCACTAAGGAGGATAAATGCACTACCTAGATTTTGGTATCTATATTTCTGGCAATTATATCGGGCGAGTAGTTTCATCGAGGAAATAGCGGAAGATATGTAAACGTCCCAGAACCGGCGGCGCTTGATAATGTAAGTATTAATAGAGATACAAATAGTTAGTATAATTTTACAGCGAGGAACCACTTTTTAACCTGTTTGTAAGCATTTTGAATTTTTTCATTCATAACTTTTATGTCTTTGCTTGCAACTGTCAGTTCCATATCATCTGCAAACTGGGTTGAATAGTAACGAACCTAAAATACTGCCTTGAGCAATTTCAATATCTGGTACTGCTTCTGCAATACTTAGTTTATATTGCCAGTCGACGAATTGTTGACGATTTGTGAAGCAGGATTGCATCAGAGTTAGTGGGATACCTCTCACTCCGTAATATTCAAGTTTTTTGAGAAGTATATTGTGCAGTACGCCATGGAATGCCTTACTGTGGTCACAGAACAGCACACCGCAATGTTCATGATTGTTTAAAGAATCTTGTATAAAATTCAGAAAGTGTACTATGGCATCGAACGTATTCAACCCCTTTCTAAACCCAAATTGACTATTGCTTGAATAGTTATTGGCTTCAAAGAAATTTTGTATTCTTGTAATTTACAAAACTCGAGCAGTATGGCGATTGGCCGATAATTGGATGCATCTTGGCGGTCTCCGGATTTATACAGTGGAATGATCCTCGCCTGCTTCATTTTATCTGAAAACTGTCCTGTAGCGAATACACGTTCGAGATTTCACAGAGCCACGATGCTATATACTCGGCTACTGTTTGATCGTTTTGGGCGTTTAATCCAAAATCAAGTGATGTCTTACGTTCTTTCGTTTAATCGCTGTACAATTTCTCTGGAGATGTTGGCCCAGGAAAATACTACGCCCATTGACATATACCTTAGCTAATAAGTTTTCAGGCCTAGTCGCTGTGCCAAGCAAGTTCTCAGTTAGATTAACACAGCTACATTCCTAAAAAAATAGTTAAATTCCTTTGCTGCTAGCGTTCCAATTCCAATATTATTTGAATATTTTTGACCTGTTTCTTGTTTTATTATTTTCCATCTAGTTTCTTGTTTATTATCTGATTTAAATTTATTCGTTACATTTCTTTATTGACGTTCAATTTCCTTCTTATTGTTATATAGTCTTTTATCATGTTCAAAAGATTCTTCCAGATAAAGTTGTGACTGTTTAAAAGCATCATGCAGAAAATCGACGGGTTCTTTAAGATATCGTAGATTGTCTGACTGCGCCGAGATTTTGTTCTTGTTTATCAATATGCGTTTGTAAGGAAATGCGTTGTTTACTATCTGTTCGAAAATATTAAGAAAAATATTGATTTTTTTATTGCTAGTATCACTCTGATTCAGGCAGTTCCAATTAACTTGAGATAGTTCCGTTTTGAAATTTTCCATATTTATTTCATTTATTTTCCTTAATATGCGAAAGTTTACGTTGGTAGAAGAAATTTTGATATTCATGATTAATGAATATGCTTCATGGTCGGATAAAGAACATGATAAAGTATCAATTGTGAATTGGTCTGATTGAAAGTTTGTAAATGTATTATCCATACAAGTTTTAGAGTTCACGTTGGTATGGGTTGGTTTCATCAATCTATGTTCCAGTCTGAAAGTGGAAGCAAAATTAATTAGCGCATTTTTATCATTAGAATCTATAATTCACTTCATTATAGACATCTTGATGGATTCTAGCAGATTCACTACTTTAGTACAAACTATTTTCAGAAAACTCATGATTTTATAAAAACTTTTTTTTCCAATTTGCGCGGCCGCAGTCTTTAAACATTCATAACTCTGTCAATTTTTGTGTGAAAGGAATATAATAAAAAACAATAATAAGCCAGAAAGATCCCTTTGATTTTTATCTATATGCTTTTATACATATCTTTTATTCTTGTTGAGATATAATGAAAATAATTTAGATTTTTAAAAAAAAAGTAGTGAATCTGCTAGAATCCATCAAGATGTCTATAATGAAGTGAATTCTAGATAGAATGTGAATTACTTTAATTCTGGTGAAAATGGCGCTCATTAAACCATATGATTTAAAAGAAAAAAACTTCGTATATGCTTCTTATTTGCATGATAGCTCACTCATTTTACACGCAAAAAACTTGTAACAGCACTCATTTTAAAGCTTATGTTGAGCACTATAAAATCCAATTTCACCGAAATGCATAAAATGTGAAACCTCGACACTAGATGGCTTGAAATACAACAATTAAATCTTGAACGAAATAAAAAACGACTTTGCTCTTTCAAATCTTGCTTAATATTTTTCCTAGAACACTTTATGTAATACCGATTTATCATGATTTTTATTGACATTATTTTGTTCATTCCATGAATTTCTTTAAAATGTATATTTTAGGAGATATTTGCAAAAATACGAAGAAAAACGCAAAAAATATATGAATCTTTAGTGGCCAGTAACTTGAAAACTATTAGTTTTTTTGAAAAACTATAAATTTTTTTTTATAATTAGTTCTTCTATCGATTTCTGATGTTATTTTGAAAAAATGTAATTACATTGAGAAGGGGTGTCATCCCCCCGGGGGTGATGGCGCAACCGAATTGTTTTCACTTTTGAACTTGAGGGTAAGATGAACCTAATTCCAAAATTTCATTCAATTCGGAGCACAGTAAAAACATTCAGAGGTTATACCCTTTTTTCCTCTCCGTTTACTGCACTAAATGTCATTTAATTCTGCGCAGTCAAGGTGATTTTGGCAAAATATTGTAACTGCGTGCCTTACTGTTAATATGTTGTTCACTACGGCAATAACTGTTAATCAGCCGAAAGTCACGAATATTAAATAAATCCGCTTGTTTGTCATTTAACCAGAGTTCTGTCAGACAAAGTAGGCCAATATTATTTAAAAACAGCTGATTGATTTCATAAACATTGAATGTTCAGACAAAGTATATTTATATTATCTACTTGCCCCGTTGCTTGGCTGCTTTTGGAGTCTGAATAAAAAACGATCCGCGCATACTCCTTGAGGCCATATTTCCGGCGATTTAATTTTTTCTAATTCTGTATCCAGAACTAATACATTGAATGATGAATATACTTTTGGATGTTTCGATGCAATTTTTTCTCATATTACATATTCGAAATTTTTATCCCGCAGGTAATTTTTTAGTTGTTCTTCTGTTTCTGGCGCGAGTCGAAACACATGCAGATGTGCTTGCTTCACCACATCTTTTATCAAGGCATTTGCATTTGTACCTTCGATAGTTGTGGCCTTTCGCTTTGTCGCTTTCTTTCTTTGAACCAAGATTTAATTTGGTTCATCTGTTACATTCTTAGTGTCTCAGCGTTATGTGGTAAAGCAGTAGATGCCACGGTGTCGCGGAACGTTTTAATTTTCCGCTCTTCCAGTATCTTTAGCAGCACTAACCTGTTTATTTGAGATTTTGCTGGAATCTTGGTTTTGCTGACATTCGATTTCTTCTCATTCAAATGTATTTTGAATTATTCAAATCGGACGCTCTGTTCTCTTAAAAACTGCGTTACCGTTTGTGGCACTTTTTGCCCCGTATCTTTGAAACGGTTAGACCTGCCTATGCCAAAAACTAATCAGCACGTCTCCTTATCAATATGAATCGGATGTTTTTTGAATTATTCAAATCGGTTGATTCATGTTTTCGAAATCGTGGACGAAAATTTGTATCCGCACACACACACATACATCCATTTTTTTAAGGTATGCCAAAATGTTCAGAAACCTTGGAAATGTAAAAATATATTAAAAATTTCATTTTCGATTTTTTGCGTTTACTATAACTTGCCCTAGTTAATAAGGAAGAGCACCTGTAACCCTTTATTTTTATAAATAATTTAATTAAATCTACATTAAATTTATATGATTATAGTAACATTACAATTAAATATTATTTACAATAACAATGGAGATAAAAAATTTTAATAATATTAACAGTATTACGAAATTTACAAATTGTTCAAAATTTTCAAATAATTTTATATATTTTACGAAATATTCCATCATAAAGTACCCTGTATACCACTGTAACATCCGTAATTTTTTATTTTCATACTCATAGTTATTGTTATATAAAATATATGTGATACATGTAACATTATAATTTCTTATTCATAACAATATCAGGTATAAGATGAAGTTGAATTTGGCGCCGTTGACATTTTGCCTTCGTTGGCCGACCTGCGTTTCATGGCCGGTAATCTCCGAACAAAACTCTGTAGCTCGATTTTAGTTTGAGCTGCTCTCCCTTGGAGCGCTCTTGCAGCGATTTGGCACTCATCTGGTAAGAATTTCAACGCGGGCAATCAAACAATTTCGAGAACGTTCGGTTGCGTTTATAAGTGATTAGGATTAGTTTGCAAGCAAAATGTCGATGTGTTACGTTCCAGGGTGCACTAATACCAAAAAATGCAAAATTACATGTATTTCCAGCGAGAAATGACAAAGTACGTAATAAGAATAAAATAACCAAACATTAATCACAAATAAATATTGTTTTGGATGTTGTAGATGTTTGCTATTTGGCTGGTCAAAACTAGTGTTTTCTTCTACTAGAACCTATGTAGTATGTAAAATGATTAATAATATTTACGGGCCTTCAACAATAAGTAAGTATTTTTATCAATATGCATACTTCAAAATACTTTCATCTATTACTACTAGTCTGATATAAGTTTTTATTATAGCATAATAACTGAGACATTTAACAATGCTAGGAATTTTCAGGTTATAGTTATTGAAAGATAGATTTGCCGTCAGACTAACCAACTCACCGATAGGTAAGTTTTTAAGAATTATTCTTGTACTAATAATAAATGTTTATAATAAATAATTTAACATTGATTTTTTTTCAGCAGTTTTTCTCTTGGAAGTAGTGATGAAACGGGTTTACTAAACACAAGTATTGATATGAGACGAATAAACAGGGAAAAACATTAATAAAGAATTTACAAGCCAGTCTGAAACATGCTGAAATATTTGCTGATCTCCCACTGGCATTGAATAATAGTATTCATAATGATATATTAAGTCGGCTAAGAGAAGATACTGAATTATTAAATGGAAGGAAATTCATGCTTAATGATAAAATTCTAGCTAAGGGGTAATTTAGGTTTGGCTATGTTCCACGAAAAGTTTGTGAGTGGTGATAGTTGCATTTTGATATTACACAGAAATATTATTATCTGCGTTGTTTAATGATCGTAAAGATAATCACATTGTACAGATTGACAGGAACTGTCAAATGGAAGAAAGTATATATTTGCTAATCTCTTTTTTATTTAGAGGAATAAAACACCATTAACGTGCACCCCTTATTTCTGATAGAGATGTTATTCTTAAATGTGTTATTGAAGATGCCATAACCCAGACAGCACAAGACATGCCAGGGAATATCCCTCTTGTCCTCACAATCTCCTAATATCGCGATATCCTATGAATATCCTATGAATATGCAACGGGACGTCTCAAAACCAAAGGACTCGAGCAGGTATAACGAACGGTTCACGAACATGTCGCTCTCTTACGCGCACGGCTTGAGACCTCGAAACGTATATGTTTGTCCCTTTCTCTTTCGTCGCGTCGGTTTTGCGCCCTTTAAGCTAAGCGTCATCAAACAGACGCTTATATGTCGAATTATCATAGTTTTTTAGTAATTGAGTAATAATAGTGAAAATTTTATTTGTTTTATATAATTATATGAGCGTGTGTTATAAATAATTATATTATTTATCAAATACTCTAAAATTGAGTAATAATAGTGGAAAATTTATGTGTTCTATATAATTATATTGTGTGTGTGTTATAAATATTGCAGCCAACATATTGAAAAGGGGCAGATAAACGATGGTAATTAAAGCTTTCTGTATACTGTTATTTGAAATACTATGTTACTAGTACAAATAGAATTTTTAATTTAATGCTGACATTTCTACCCTGCCAGCTTATCTAGCAACCATGCCTAATTTTGTATCAAATGCTGTGTTTGAAAGAGGATTGACAAAGAAGAAATGCTCTCCACTATGTTTGTTGGAGGAGCTTCAACTTGTGGAGGCTATATTTCTGAGCAAAGATATCAAAACACAATTGGTAATCAAAAGTTTATATAGATTTATTTTTATTTGTTAACTTTATCATATACTAAATAAACTTTCTCTTTAGATTCTGTATTTAGCCATCAGAGTCCAGCTATGAAAATCCATTTTTGGTGATGGTTTGGCCAAAGAATTTTGCTAGGGACGAGGAAAGGGCAAAAATAAATTTTGTGATCTAGTGCCTTCCCAGACAACACACGACATCCTGGAAAACGTCCACAGGATATCCACGCGCGGACATTCATTGTCCCTGCGATAGCCTTACGGATATCCCGCTTATCCTGATCTTATCCGAAACATGTTAATATGTCGCACCTATGGGACGTTCTGTAGGATATCCCGCGCGGGGATATTCCGGACATAAACCGGACATGAATAGGATATAATTATGGAATTGTTTTTTACTTTTTAGATGAAAAATAAATTTGGATTAAAAATAAAATAAAAGAACACAATTTCACAAAGTAAAACTTTTATTACAAAATAACAAAATCCTGAGATAATTTTATAACAAAATTTAATATATACAACTTTAATTCAAATTAACTTATATTTACAATATTAAAAATATAATTAATTCGGCATTCAATCCTAGTTTATGGTTGATTTTCTCTCCTGAAATAGAAAACAAATGAATAAATGCATATATATATATATATGTATGAGTAAGTTCTTTAAGAGCGATACATCAATCAAATAGACAGAGATTTATAAAATAATCTCTAATTCCAAATATATCGACACAATTTGATGTCATTACGAGTGAATATTAAACTTGGTTTTTTACATCTAAAAATGTGTACACAGCACAAATTTTGCACTAACATTGATACAACTAACCAGTCAATAATCATGATTTTTTTGTAAATAGGAAAAACATATAGTACACATCTCACAAAAATACCTTGTATAATATTTATTGGGCACGTCGCAGCCAGCTTTTTGCAGCCTCTGAAACAGTAAACTATGTCTCATGCGGCAAATTTTTCAAAGCAATTCCTGGAATTAATTATATATTAGTTTAATTCATAATTTACAACACATCATAAGTATAAGATATATAAATTACCTGTGATGACATCGCAAGGCACTAGATCACAAAATTTATTTTTGCCCTTTCCTCGTCCCTAGCAAAATTCTTTGTCCAAACCATCATCAAAAATGGATTTTCATAGCTGGACTCTGATGGCTAAATACAGAATATAAAGAGAAAGTTTGTTTAGTATATGATAAAGTTAACAAATAAAAATAAATCTATATAAACTTTTGATTACCAATTGCATTTTGATATCTTTGCTCAGAAGAATAGCCTCCATATAAGTTGAAGCTCCTCCAACAAACATAGTGAAGAGCATTTCTTCTTTGTTAATTCTCTTTTCTAAATTTCTAAACACAGCATTTGATACAAAATTAGGCATGGCTGCTGGATAAGCTGGCAGGGTAGAAATGTCAGCATTAAATTAAAAATTCTATTTGTACTAGTAACATAGTATTTCAAATAACAGTACACAGAAAGCTTTAATTACCATCGTTTATATCTGCCCCCCTTTCAATATGTTGCTGCAATATTTATAACACACACGCACATATAATTATACACCCAGGCCTCGCTATACGGCCGCTCTTTATACGGCCTTTCGCTATAACGGCCCTCTTTAATTAAGGAACGTTTTCGATATACGGCCTAAAATGTTTTGCTATAACGGCTTTTTTAACTTCGCGTTGGGCAAGTTACAGTAATCGCAAAAAAATCTAAAATGAAAATTTTTATATATCTTTACGTTTCAAAGTTTCAAACGTTTTGGGAAAACTATAATATAAAGGATGCTGTTGAGAACATTAGTGAATCCTGGAAGAAATTGAAATCGACAACAATGAACCATGTTTGGAAAAAAAAATATGGCCAGAATGTATAAAAAATACCGATGCAGAAGTTAATATCCTTCCTGAAGTTAGACAAAACATTTTGGATTTAGCACATTATCTCGGTTTTGAAGATTTAAACGAATCTGTTGTGCTGGATCTACTTGCAGCTGATAGGGAACCCCTTTCATATGAGGAACTCATTCAGTTGCAAGCAGAGCCGGCATATGATGAAGATACAGAACCTGTTGTATCCAAACAGCTAACATCAAAAATCATGTCGAGCGCTTTTTCATATTTTGAACAAGGAATAAACATCCTCCTTGAAAACGATCCTGACGTTGAACATAACGCTAATGTGTCTCGAGGAATTAACTCAGCCATTAGCTGTTATAGATCATTAAAGGAAGAAATAGACAAGAAGGCAAAACAAACAACTTTAGACAAATTTTTCAAACGACCAGCGCAAAATGATGGTGACAGTGATCTGTAGGTTTTAGTTGTTTCATTTTTATTTAAAAATTATGGAATGTTTTTGAAGTTTTTTATTTTATGTAAAATTTATATTCTTGTTAAATATGTTTATAATTTAAACAAAATAAAAAAATAAAATGCATTTTGCATAAACCATAAATGCATAAACCATATTATATATTTATTAAATTTGGAACCGATCCCAATGAATTTGTATGAATACGTATTAGAATAATTGATTCGTTATACGGCTTTTCGCTTTACGGCCAAATTTTGCGGAACGTATCTAGGCCGTAAAGCGAGGCCCCAGTGTATAGAACACATAAAATTTCCACTATTATTACTCAATTTTAGAGTATTTTGATAAATAATATTAATTATTTATAACACACGCTCATATAATTATATAAAACAAATAAAATGTTCACTATTATTACTCAATTACTAAAAAAACTAGAGGGTCTCAAGCCGTGCGCGGATGAGAGCGACATGTTCTTGAACCGTTCGTTATACCTGCTCGAGTCCTTTGGTTTTGAGACGTCCCGTTGCATATTCATAGGATATTCATAGGATATCGCGATATTAGGAGATTGTGAGGACAAGTGGGACATTCCCTGGCATGTCTTGTGCTGTCTGGCTTGCGATGTCATCACAGGTAATTTATATATCTTATACTTATGATGTGTTGTAATTATGAATAAAACTAATATTTGCCGCATGAGACATAGTTTGCTGTTTCAGAGGCTGCAAAAAGCTGTCTGCGACGTGCCAATAAATATTATACAAGTTATTTCTGTGTATGTTTCTCCTATTTACAAAAAAATCATGATTATTGACTGGGTTAGTTGTATCAATGTTAGTGCAAAATTTGTGCTGTGTACACATTTTAGATGTAAAAAACCAAGTTTAATATTCACTCGTAATGACATCAAATTGTGTCGATATATTTGGAATTTAGATTTTATAAATCTTGTCTATTTTGATTGATGTATCGCTCTTAAAGAACTTACTCATATATATATATATAATATAATATATATATATATATATACTATATATAATACATATATATGCATTTATTCATTTGTTTTCTATTTCAGGAGAAAAATCAACCATAAACTAGGATTGAATACCGAATTAATTATATTTTTAATATTGTAAAATAAGTTATTTTGAATTAAAGTTGTATATATTAAATTTTGTTATAAAATTATCTCAGGATTTTGTTATTTTGTAATAAAAGTTTACTTTGTGAA
>NW_020536999.1:78345925-78365652 GCF_003426905.1 Ctenocephalides felis
AAGAATCAAAATGCTGGCAGTGATCATGAACAAAATGTTATAGAAACACGAAGTCTAAAAGAAAAAGAAAGAAGAAAATGTTTGACGATCAAGCCACTATGCGTGTAACAATTTTCAGAGACCGAGTGCATGGCAATGACAGGTGCTTCTAAAGAAGCGATATACTTAAAAGGTTTGTTAATGGAATTAACGGATATAGATGAGAGTGTATGTTTTTACAATGATAACGAGTCAGCGCAAAAACTCTCATAAAATCCAGTTTTTTAACAAAAGGTCAAAACACATTGATGTGAGACATCATTTCATCAGGAAGCGATTGCAGATGGTGTGATCGATCTAAAGTATGTGCAGACATATGATATGCCTGCTGATATATTCACGAAGAGCTTAAGTGTACATAAACATTTGAAGTTTTTAAAGCTAATAATAGTTAGGTATAAGTACACAAGTTGTTTAGTATAGTGGGGGTGTTGAAGTTTGATACTAAACGCTCTGTGTCTACTATGTTTATGTATATATGTTTGTCTTTTGTTTTATGAAAAACAAGTGATTGTTAATAATGTTTGTAATGCATGTGATTAGTTAAAGAATATATAATCAGTCAGTCTGTTTTTTATCCTTCTGCATAAACGGTTGTATTATTATTCACATAAACTTTCAACATAAATTCTACAGACCTGCCATCAACTCCATATTCTGCATAAGGTTCTGACTAAAAAAAACATGTGGAAAATTTCCTGAACCTCGATGTCGGTGAACTTCTAAGATTCAGCCTCGATCTAATTGGTATTAGTTATATCAGAATTACTTAATGTTTAGAATGCATAATTTATGGGTACAGTTTCCATTTCTGCAAGCGTTGCATTCGTATCTGATGAGTTTCGATCAGAGAAAGAAGTTGGCTCTTTATCCAAATCAGGATCATTGGTTTCTTTAACATAAGAGTCCAGAATTGTGGAATCCAATAAATTATGTCAAATTTTGTTTTGACTCGTCGTTGTCACCGATAATGGGAGGTAGCATTATAAGACGATTTGTTGAGTTAACGGACGAGGAGAGGTTGAATTGCATTCCAATGACAAGTCTAGGCTCCAAATTTTTTTTTTTTTTTTGACAGCGATAAACACTGAGGTCTGGGTATACCAAATGAGTAACCTCGGAAGTCTGATCCAGATAGTAAGTGCGTTAACTATGATGGATTGGACTGGACGTACCTTATAGGTCATCTCTGAAGACCAGTGATTATGGTGCTGCGTCAAAATCAATTTTTCTTAAATCCTCGAACAAATAAAACTCCTTTATCTTCATCTCCATCGTCGTGAGTCACCAATGTGGGAGTTGTGATCACGTCGGAGTCACCAATGTGGGAGTTGTAATGATTATGATAATATATTACATTATAAACTCCCAACATAAAAAATATATCAAATTTATTGACTATAAAAATATTACGATATAAAAATTATACATGACAAGTACGATTGTTTTTTTACAATCCTGACATAGCCTGCTTGATTTCCCCACAGTTAGTATAATTTTATAGCGAGGAACCACTTTTTAACCTGTTTGTAAGCATTTTGAATTTTTTTCATTCATAACTTTTATGTCTTTGCTTGCAACTGTCAGTTCCATATCATCTGCAAACTGGGTTGAATAGTAACGAACCTAAAATACTGCCTTGAGCAATTTCAATATCTGGTACTGCTTCTGCAATACTAAGTTTATATTGCCAGTCGACGAATTGTTGACGATTTGTGAAGTAGGATTGCATCAGAGTTAGTGGGATACCTCTCACTCCGTAATATTCAAGTTTTTTGAGAAGTATATTGTGCAGTACGCCATAGAATGCCTTACTGTGGTCACAGAACAGCACACCGCAATGTTCATGATTGTTTAAAAGAATCTTGTATAAAATTCAGAAAGTGTACTATGGCATCGGACGTATTCAACCCCTTTCTAAACCCAAATTGACTATTGCTTGGATAGTTATTGGCTTCAAAGAAATTTTGTATTCTTGTAATTTACAAAACTCGAGCAGTATGGCGATTGGCCGATAATTGGATGCATCTTGGCGGTCTCCAGATTTATACAGTGGAATGATCCTCGCCTGCTTCATTTTATCTGAAAACTGTCCTGTAGCGAATACACGTTCGAGATTTCACAGAGCCACGATGCTATATACTCGGCTACTGGTTTGATCGTTTTGGCGTTTAATCCAAAATCAAGTGATGTCTTACGTTTCTTTCGTTTAATCGCTGTAACAATTTCTCTGGAGATGTTGGCCCCAGGAAAATACTACGCCCATTGACATATACCTTAGCTAAATAAGTTTCAGGCCTAGTCGTTGTGCCAAGCAAGTTCTCAGTTAGATTGACACAGCTACATTCCTAAAAAAATAGTTAAATTCCTTTGCTGCTAGCGTTCCAATTCCAATATTATTTGAATATTTTTGACCTGTTTCTTGTTTTATTATTTTCCATCTAGTTTCTTGTTTATTATCTGATTTAACTTTATTCGTTACATTTCTTTATTGACGTTCAATTTCCTTCTTATTGTTATATAGCCTTTTATCATGTTCAAAAGATTCTTCTAGATCAAGTTGTGACTGTTTAAAAGCATCATGCAGAAAATCGACGGGTTCTTTAAGATATCGTAGATTGTCTGACTGCGCCGAGATTTTGTTCTTGTTTATCAATATGCGTTTGTAAGGAAATGCGTTGTTTGCCATCTGTTCGAAAATTTTGAGAAAAATATTGATTTTTTTATTGCTATTATCACTCTGATTCAGGCAGTTCCAATTAACTTGAGATAGTTTCATTTATTTTCCTTAATATGCGAAAGTTTACGTTGGTAGAAGAAATTTTGATATTCATGATTAATGAATATGCTTCATGATCGGATAAAGAACATGATAAAGTATCAATTTGTGAATTGGTCTGATTGTAAGTTTGTAAATGTATTATCCATACAAGTTTTAGAGTTCACGTTGATATGGGTTGGTTTCATCAATCTATGTTCCAGTCTGAAAGTGGAAGCAGAATTAATTAGCGCATTTTTATCATTAGAATCTACTAAAAAATCCACATTCAGGTCACCGCATATGATGATATTAGTTTTTAAATTAAATGTGTTAAATATGTGCGTTAATTTCTTCAGATTTGAATTCAAAGTCGAATTTAGCCAACCTGTAAATAACAATAATAATTGTCTTTGTTTGTTTTCAATAGCACGCCGCTACATCGCTTGCATAGATAAATAAGTATAAATAGATGGCAAACACGGCCGCTTTGATGTTACATCAATTATAATTCTTTCAGCATTCAATAGATGTCGCCACCAACTGTAGCACGTAAATTTACCATTAGGTTCAATTCTAGATAAGATTTATTTGAATATATAATATAGAAAAGATACTCCTGATTAATTTGACTAAATGAAATTAGAACAAAATATACGCGTATCAAATATATTTTCAACAAAATCACAAATATCTTGTATAAAATCTATGATGAGATAAAATTAAACATTTTTTCCATTAAAAAAAATATATATTTCAATATATAAAAAATATAAAATTGGTCATTTACGTGTACTATATCTAGAGAGACTGTATTTTAAACTGTGTGTGCTGAATTTGAAGCACACCAGCACCATCTGTTGAATGCTGAAAACACTCAAACCGTGTAACACGTATTAGTTCTATGTTTACCCCCCATGATCGCTTGCAAGCTCAGCATCATGGCCGGTAATCTCCGAACAAATGTAGATTACCGTGTTTTGAAATGGATTGGTATTTGAATAGTTCGAAGGATGGCGCTACGATTTCCAATTTCATTGATCTAGCTTGATCTACATTCGATTGATTCGATCGCCATTTTCTATAAGTTGTCAAGTTGTCATGGCGTATTGAGGTTGAGATCTGTTATATTTGTTTTTCTGTGATTGTTTATATATACTTATGTTTTGGTGAATACTTTTTTCATTTATTATTAAGTTAAAATGGTAAAGTGTAATGTGCCAAATTGTTATAACTCCAAATATAATAAAAAATGCATGTCTTTCCGGCATCTAATTGTCAGGTATGTATATAATGATGTATTATGCATATAATAAATATGTATCATAAAAATACTATTAAAATGTTATATATTATGTATATATATATATATATATATATATATATATATATATATATATATATATATATATATGATTTAGTAGTTAATTTTGATGTTGAAATATATGAGTGAGTTCTTGAGGGCGATACATCAAACAAAGAAAAGCCAAAGATTTATAAAATAATCTTTATTTCCAAACGTTTCGACATTCAATTTAATGTCATCATCAGTGGATCTAAAAACAGTATGAAAATTAGTATATCTAGGTTATGTGGATTGGTATAGTAACTATACAATAAGAGAAAAATTAACAAACAGCAACACTTAACAACAAACAAAATATAAAAGATAGGAAAGGTAGTAGAGACTAGAATTAAATAAATAATTAAAAAATATAGGCAAAAATATATAAGTACATACACTCATATAAACCTACCCATATATACATATATATACATACATGTACTTGTATATGCGTATATATGTATGTATGTATATGTATATATTTGTGAGCATTTATGTACATATGTATATATATGTATTGTGTGTATATGTATATATGTGTGTATATATATATATGTGTATATATGTATATATACATGTTTATACGTATATGTATATGTATACGTGTATAGCTATAGTTATATATATAGGTATGAGTATATGTATGTTTCATACATGTACATGTACGTCGTTGTGAATATGCATGCACGTTGCATATATGTATATATGTATATTTATATATGTATAGTCATACATGTATATGTGTACATATATAGGTATATATTGTTGTATCTGTATATGTATATGTGTATTATATGTTTGCATGTGTGTGTATATGTATATATATATGTATGTATATATATATATATATATGTATATGTGTATATATGTGTATGTATATATATATATATATTTTTTTTTATATATAGAGAAGGAAAAATCTTTCAAAGACACCGTGTGTTTAAAAGATGATGGACGGTAGTGTGAGATTTCCACCCACTAAAAAACCTCCTCTCCTCATTTCCCCGCATATGATCACGGGGAAGACTGGGTCGGAACCGCGTTAGCATTACTTCAACCCAGTCCGTGTTGCGTCACGTGACGTTAGCTCCTAAGTTTATTGGTCCCTCTCGGCGATTTTTGCTGTCAAGAGGCGCCGTGCATAAGCTGCTACCTCGGCCCAGTTTTCCTTGCTTTGCAGCATGGTATTTACAATGTTCTGGGGATTAAGGGCCCTTGGTGTCAGCCCTGAAGTTCTTCCAGCGCGTGCACTTAAAAAAGGTGTGCTCAGTATCGTCGGCTTTTTCCGGACAGTATTTGCACGTCGGTGATGTGTGCAAACCGAACCTGAAGAGATATGCATTGAACGAGCCATGACCCGTCATCATCTGAGTTAGAAAGAAGTCTGTTTCGCCATGTTTCCTGGCGAGCCAGGCCTCGATATTAGGGATCAGACGTGCTGTCCATCTACCACGATCAGACGCTTACTTTTCATTCCTTCAGGGTGTCCTTTCTCACCATTGCCCTCGCTTCGCTGGCATTGAGGCCTCCTTTTTTGAGGTTATACAACCTGGCCCTTTCGATCGCCAAAAGGTCTATAGGCGGAGCTCCAGCTATAACAAGCACTGCGTCTTCGGAAACTGTGCGATAGGCACAAGCCACTCTAAGTGCTCCTCGCCGCTGTACTGCTGCCAGTTTCTTACGATACGTCTTCTGTTGTAATGTATGCACCCAGATTTCCGCTCCGTAAAGCAGGACTGAGTGAACCACCTCCAGGAGAGCTCTCCTCTTTTTGGCACGTGGGCCGATAGTATTGGCCATGATTCTCGATAGACTAGACACAGTCTTGCTAGCCCTTGTACACGTGCGTTCCAAGTGTTCACGGAATGTCAGCTTTGCATCTAACTGAACGCCCAAATAGCGGACTGACTTTGTAGACGTCAGTGTTAGTCCGTCGATGATTGTACTAAACGGTTCTGGGAACCATTTTTGGCGTGTTAGGACTACCATCTCCGTTTTCTCTTTGGCTAGCTTCAGATGGTGCTGGTCCAACCAGGCCGCGACGGCTTCGATGGTGAAATCGACCAGTACCTCGGCCTCTTCAACGCTGTCTGCCACAATAGTAGCTGCGACATCATCCGCAAACCCTGTGAGATGCACCTGCGGGGGTAAAGGAATTTCGAACAGCTCGTCATAGTCAGCGTTCCACAGATCAGATCCCATAACCGAACCCTGTGGTGCACCAGCTGTTATCTTGCGGCTCACTGTTCCCTCAGTGGTTTCAACGATGAGTACTCGATCGTCCAGGTAGCTGTCCACCATTGTCAAGATGTCATCTTTCACCCGGAATCTCTTCTCCAGCGCCTCCAGTATATCCTTCCACGATGCGCTGTTGAAAGCATTCTTCACGTCCAACGTGAGAAGTATACAAACTTTCCTAGACTTTAGGCTGCCAGCCCACGACTTTGTTGCGGTTTCTACAACTTCTTTGATTGCATCGATGGTTGATCGCCCTTTCCGGAAGCCGTACTGGCTTGAGGAGAAACCTCCGGAGGATTCAACATCTTTTCGAAGTCTGGCTTTGATAAGTTTTTCAAGCAGCTTCCCAGTTATATCCAGCATACACAGTGGTCTGTATGATGAAGCTGTTATCGGAGGTCCCTTTCCTTTGTCGAGAAGGACGAGTCTTTGTCGTTTCCAGACAGAAGGGAACGTTCCGGTCACAATGCATGCATTGTAAGCATTCAACAGGATGTAAGGAAATTCCTGTGCAATGAGCTTAATCACTTGTGTTGGAATACCGTCAGGGCCGGGTTCTTTCCCTAGTTTCAGGGTTTCTGCTGCGGTTTGCAGTTCCGAAACAGTGAACTGCAACACATTGGTGGTGTTCTTGTAGCGACTCTTCTTCCGCGCTGGGTGGTTTGGGAAGAGCTCAGTAACGATCTGGTTCATCATAGACGGGCTTTTTGGCGGTTCTGGTAAGGTTCTACCCAATACTTTATGGTAGGCTTTGCCCCAGACATCGTTATTGAGGTCGTTGCAAATTTCTGCCCACAGCTTGCCTTTACTGGACTTGATGGCTCTATTGAGCTCCTTCTTGGCCGCCTTGTACTCATTGGAGTAGTAGGTCTGGGCTGGAGAGTGCTTAGCAGCTCTTGTTGCTCGTCGTCGGAGTTGGTGACATTTTTTCCTCAGCTCTGCGATTTCGCATGTCCACCAATATGCTGGCCGGCGCAAGTCCTGTGTTTTACGACGTGGCATAGAAGCATTGCATGCTGCGGTTATAATCTTCATCGTTTTTGTTACAATGTTTTCCGTCTCGCTGCTGTTAGTTGGGAACGGATTTGATTCGAGTGTCACCCACCCCCGCGTGAAGGATTTTCGTAGAGCATCAATGTCCAACTTCCTGGTATTCCAGCTGCATCTTTCGCAATCTCGGTGTACGTGGTGGGTAGGCTCTTCTATCCAGTAGATGATGGATTGATGATCACTTCCAGTGTATTCCTCGGAGACCTTCCAGTCCTGGATTCTGCTGGCAGTTTTTGGAGTCGCCAGAGTAATATCGAGAATTGACTCTCGATAACCAGGTCTTCCAAATGTCGACGTCACTCCAGTATTCAGGACTGTAAGATCGAGCCTCGCTGCCATGTCCGTAACTTCGTTTCCTTTGGTGTCTGAGAAATCTGCGCCCCATTCCACAGACTTAGCATTGAAGTCTCCAGCTATTAAGTGTATGTATATATATGTATATATGCGTAGGTTTATATGAGTGTACTTATATATTTTTGCCTATATTTTTTAATTATTTATTTAATTCTAGTCTCTACTACCTTTTCTATCTTTTATATTTTGTTTGTTGTTAAGTGTTGCTGTTTGTTAATTTTTCTCTTATTGTATAGTTACTATACCAATCCACATATATTATAATTACCTAGATATACTAATTTTCATACTGTTTTTAGATCCACTGATGATGACATTAAATTGAATGTCGAAACGTTTGGAAATAAAGATTATTTTATAAATCTTTGGCTTTTCTTTGTTTGATGTATCGCCCTCAAGAACTCACTCGTATATATATATATATATATATATATATATATATATATATTTGTGTGTAAAAATTTGTTTAAAGATGCTTTCAATTTGGATGCAGAGGGCGAATAAACCTTTAATGAATGACCTAACTCTTCGGTTTGTGGCACAAGACGAAGATGATTTGAAATCAAAACCAATTAGAAGTGTCTCCTTTACGGCAATAACAGAATCAAGTCACTGGAGAATGCTCTCATACAGAACCAGAAGAACAATCTGCAACTCCAAGGACAAGGACAAGTAATTATAACTCTAAATACTTCATACAATTTGCAAAAAATATTAATAAATGAATCTTATGTTCTTAGTTAGGAGATGAAAGCCTAAAAACCTTGAAAAAGATTTTTGCAGCAACCCTGAGATTGTCAAGTGCAGGTTAAAAGTCACCTATTCTGACTCTAATGACCTAATTATTGCAGCAAAAATAATTAATATGATAATAACAATATCTTCAATTAATATGATAACAATATATTCAATAGAAGTCCTTGGTGGTAGCTGCAAATTGCCTCAGAATGCAGTCATAAGGCGTAGAAGTGCCTTAACATCCAGAAGATATGTGATACATCAAATTTTGTTTTGGGATTAAAAAGGATTAACAAACAATGCAATAATTTAAAGGATAAATTCCAACAGAGTATACAATGTTCTGAGAAGTTTTCAAATATTCCGGAAACTTAAAATGTAAGGGCAAAAATTTTGATATTGTCTCAATTAAGAGAGCATACTCAAAGATCAGACAGTTTATAAAGCGCAAGGGTTTAGTTATAGTTTTAAATAAACCTCCTTGCAATAAAAACTGGATTAAAACAATAGATTGGTTTGAGCTACAATTGGTATAAATTAAAAGTAGTTCAGGGTTTTGGTTACTTACGTTTAAAAAAACACTTATACAGAGACTATTCAAAGATTTCGTCAAATATAACTTTATTAATGATTGATTAGATAGCAAAATAACTATTCGCGCATACTCCTTGAGGCCATATTTCCGGCGATTTAATTTTTTCTAATTCTGTATCAAGAACTGATACATTGAATGATGAATATACTTTTGATGTTTCGATGCAATTTTTTCTCATATTACATTTTAGAAATTTTTATCCCGCAGGTAATTTTTTAGTTGTTCTTCTGTTTCTGGCGCGAGTCGAAACACATTCAGATGTGCTTGCTTCACCACGTCTTTTATCAAGGCATTTGCATTTGTACCTTCGATAGTTGTGGCCTTTCGCTTTGTCGCTTTCTTTCTTTGAACCAAGATTCAATTTGGTTCACCTGTTACATTCTTAGTGTCTCAGCGTTATGTGGTAAAGCAGTAGATGCCACGGTGTCGCGGAACGTTTTAATTTTCCGCTCTTTCAGTATCTTTAGCAGCACTAACCTGTTTACTTGAGATTTTGCTGGAATCTTGGTTTTGCTGACATTCGATTTCTTCTCATTCAAATGTACTTTAAATTATTCAAATCGGACGCTCCGTTCTCCTAAAAACTGCAATTTCAAGGCATGTTTGTGGCACTTTTTGCCCCGTATCTTCGAAACGGTTAGACCTGCCTATGCCAAAAACTAATCAGCACGTCTCCTTATCAATATGAAACGGATGTTTTTTGAATTATTCAAATCGGTTGATTCATGTTTCTGCAATCGTGGACGAAAATTTGTATCTGCACACACACACATACATCCATTTTTTTAAGGTATGCCAAAATGTTCAGAAACCTTTGAAATGTAAAAATATATAAAAAATTTCATTTACTATTTTTTGCGTTTACTATAACTTGCCCTAGTTAATAAGGAAGAGCACCTGTAACCTTTTATTTTTATAAATAATTTAATTAAATCTACATTAAATTTATATGATGATAGTAACATTACAATTAAATATTATTTACAATAACAATGAAGATAAAAAAATTTAATAATATTAACAGTATTACGAGATTTACAAATTGTTCAAACTTTTCAAATAATTTTATATATTTTACGAAATATTCCATCATAAAGTACCCTGTATACCACTGTAACATACGTATTTTTTTATTTTCATATTCATAATTATTGTTATATAAAATATATGTGATACATGTAACATTATAATTTCTTATTCATAATAATATCAGGTATAAGATGCAGGCCGACCTGCGTCTCGTCTAGTGAGTGCTATTTATTTTACTCTGTGGTCGTGCTTGGCTCAAGTCACAAGTCACGTGTGTCGCGCGTCGTGCGTTTATTGTAATTTGTGAAGCAGGAAAGTGATTCAGAAAAATACAAATGCAAAAGTAGAGATATAGTACAGAGAAATCAGGTAAAATAGTGATTTTAATTGTGTTAAATAGAGTTTAATCTGTGCCTCGCATTAGTTTTGATGTTTAGTTCGATTTTGGTTAAATTCAGTGCTTTAGTGGACGATGATTGATCCGATTGGGCGATAAAATTATTTGCAGGTATTTTGTTAGTATTTTAATTAATTGATAATTTTGCTTGTTAACATGCGAAAATAGCAAAACATTTGACAGCATTCTATTCTGCATTGGCTTTGATTTTATATGTGAAATAATCGTTAATAACGCTCGTGTTTCTTTTTGTTTAATATTTTAAAATACGCTATTTAATTTTAAACTAAATGCTCGTCCTATTTATGATGATTTGTTGTTTATCGATATCGTATCAATTTCAGAGAAAGGTTATGGTAAGGTTGATGCAGATGTTATTTTTCTTTTCATTTTTATTCATTTAATTATTTTCTCTTTTTTTTGAGACTGCTTCAAAATAATATTTTTATTACTATATATGAATTATTATAATATTTTGTAATTTCAGATGGAGGTGAAAAAATACTGTTGAACATTATGGAGGGCTGTGTGAATGTTCACTGAATCATCTTATATTCGAGTGCTATATGAGGTGACTTGAGAAAACGATCTTGACAAGTAAGTACATCCATGTTTTTTCTTGCGATGGATATAATCCTGATTAGTACGATTACATATACCATGTTCTACGAAACATTTTGAGGCACATGTTGACCGTAGTCGATGAATGAAATTCAATTTTGTACCATATCCTTTTCCAACAGTTCATACTTAACCCATTTGCATCACACAAATAAATGAGAAATTAGTTATCAGCAAATTATACACGGTGCTTATAATGCCAACAAACATGGATGTGCTCTATTTAATCAAATAGTCTATACAAGTGCCTGTTACATATGAAAACAAATCTTACATGGTTTATATTGCAATAACTATTGCATGTTTGTTTTTTCTTAATTATCGCATATGGTACCAAGGTATCACTTGTTGGTTATACAATCCATTGTGCATTGGCACTGATTTCTATAATACGATCAGACAATATTGATGCGGCTTGTTTTTATATTTCTCTGTTGTGTTGATAGTAACGTTCGATTTAATCTTTTGACCTTCTGATAAGAACATCCAAATCAAGAGCACTTTCATTTTAAAACTCTAATTTTCATTCGTTTATAAAAACTTTCAAAATACATATTGGTATTAATTCCTAATTCTTTCCAATAACAGTAAACCCAGTTGTTCTTTGCAGTAAGCTTTTTCTATAATAGTTCACAAATGACCCAGCATCATCTACTTTCTGAAACTCATTCAAATGTGCATTTATATTATGCCAGGTATTTTCCTGATCATATTTAATGCTGAATTCTTCCAGCTCTTGGATATGTGGCAGATACATAAAAGTTTATGCCACCTCACACCCATGATAGATGTGTCGAAATATGTTAGAGCATCTTATGTCTTGAAAGTCCATGTTTTAATTATGTCTACCACTTTATAAATTTTTCTTAATTTATATTTTTAAACATATTTTGCATAATTCTGCATCCTGCCTATTCGAAAATAGTAGTGTATGTCATTGATAGCCATAGTCATTAGTTCCATGTGTACCATCAATGCAAACTTTGTCAGTATGTGGAATATGATTAACTATTTTAATTTTTTCATTGCAAATTGGAATGTTGGAAAAAGTTCTTTCTATGCATTAGAAGGCCTATTTGGATGATGAAATCATGCAACATAATGCAAGTTCGTACTGCTGATACTTTCCATACTTCTGTGAACTGTGACATTTGTCAAACCTTAAAAATATAAATGTCATGAATCATATAACTACAAAACTCATTCTAATATTGTAAAGAAACATTTGTATTGCAAATAGATTGTACTGTAAATATTTGTAATGATTACTTCCATATCTAATTAAACTGTACTTATGTTGATGTCACATGTCATAATGCGAGCTTTATAAGCAATTTTCATACAATTCTGTTTCCGAAGATCTTGTATTTGTTTGTACACATAATTGAAATTTTTATGAATATGATTTCCAAAATTACTATCTGTGTTATAAAGTAATAACACTAATTATTATTAGTTAAACCCGCAATAAGTTATTAGACAAAAATAATTATGGTGTCCCCTTTGATGAATTCCAAATTTTGGATCTCAATTTGAATAACCTAAATGCAATAATATAATTCAGAAAAAGTTGTGGTAACAGATTATTCATATTAAACCAATAAGTACTTTTACAGCACAGCTTTTGAAATAAATAGGATGTGTCAAAAATGAATACAAGACGCTCTGAGCAAACAAATGGTTACTTGAGGTCATCAGTGTGTTATAATTTCAAATTTAAAATATGGAAACCTAAATTAGCATTATGTGTTATCCGTTACAAGTCATTCGATATACTGTCTTCTGCCACACCCACGATCGTTGGTGTCCGAATTCTCTAACCACTTGAAATTGAATATCAGATAGGAAAGGAAGGATTAGGGTCCAGTTGAAAAATAAATGTCGTTAGGAGAAAAAATATTTTATTGTTATTGCATACTAGATTCTCTGTTTAAATCGCTCACAACCCGCCGATGGAAAATCAAGCATTTGAACTTGTGTAGTCGAAAGCAACTCTTTAAATTAAGCTTATGATTCTTTTTTATAATAGCAATGTTATTGTTATTAAATGGAAGAAATTTACCTGACATTGAACTAGAAAACAGTTATATGTGGTTGAATTTTTCTCTCCGTTTTCATTTTCAAAATAAATCTTGACATATTTATGTTTAAAAATATGTTTTACTTAAAAAGCTTATAAATGATTTTCTCATCGTGTCATCCTATGCGCATTAAAATATACATTAATTATAGATTTTAAGCAATTTAATATTAAATTGCACTATTTTATTATTTATTTTCATTATTATTTAATTTTTTTTTTAATATCATTAAATATTTTTTAATATTTATTTAAGAATTTCATATCAAAACGCCTTTTCCCTCCAAAATTTTCCGGGCCCAAAATTGAAAGGCTACCCTAAAATTTAATATCACTGCTCATTTACATTTTTGAAGGCCTACGAATGTCTGAAAGGAAAACGAAAAGATTGTCTGGAGCGCAATATAAAAGAAAGCGAGAGGAAAAGCAAAATGAAGCTAAAAAAATGTTTGGCTCATTAACAAAGTTTTTAGTAAAATCGCCAGAACCGGAAAGTAGTAGTAGCCAATTAAATCCAATTGATGATTTGTTTCGCGATAAAAATGAAAATGAATTATCTGTCGAAAATGAAAAGGCTAATGACAATACTAGTAGTACCGACGAAATGGAAACAGAAGATAATAAGGATATCGATCTATACAATACCGATACCGCTGAAATTGATAAAGCATATTTTGCTATGTGTATGGATTTAAATGATCCAGCTTGCTGGCCTTTAACAATTACCACTAAAATGTTGGATATATTAATCGAAAAAGGACCCCTACAAAATAAACAATCTACATATCCAATTAATGAATTGGGAAGATCATTTTTGTCAACTTATTTCTATAGAAAAATGCCAAATGGTGAAAAATTTAATCGTGAGTGGTTAATCTTTTCTCCAAAAGCGGATTCCATATTTTGCTTCTGTTGTAAATTATTTGGCAAACAAGAAATAAAATTAGTTAATGAAGGCTTCAATGATTGGCAACACACATCTGATAATTTATCTCGTCATGAAAAAACATCGCTGCATATCGGAAATTGCACCAATTGGAAAAATTTGGAATTAAATTTAAAAAACAAAGCTACAATTGATAAAAATTTCCAACGGTATTACGACGCAGAGAAAAAACGATGGTATCAAATTGTCGTACGCATGATATCAGTGGTACAATTTCTGGCAGTACAGGGTTTAGCGTTTCGAGGTAGCTCGAGCAGATTGTATGAAAACAATAATGGAAATTTTCTAAAAGCAATTGAAATGATAGGAAAATTTGATGATGTTATGGCAGATCACATAAATCGCATTCAACAATCAGTTGCTTTAAAGAACCATATGCCGCATTATGCGGGAAATCGCTTCCAAAATGAAATAATTAGTATCCTTGCAGCGCAAATTCAAAAATATATTTTGTCAGCAATAAAAGACGCCAAATATTTTTCAGTAATCGTGGATTGTACGCCGGACATGGGACATGTCGAGCGAATTACAATAGTTTTGAGATATGTGCATATTCAAAATGACGAAGTAGAAGTGAGAGAAAATTTCGTTGGTTTTTCTCCAGCTCAAGAAAGTACTGGAGAAGCTTTTTACGACTTTTTAATTGAAAAATTAAGCTCTCTTAAATTAAATGTTAAACGATATGAGAGGCCAGGGTTATGATAATGAATCAAATATGGCTGGAAAACATATTGGATTGCAGAAACGAATTTTGGACAATTATCCACGAGCTTTGTTTATGCCATGCAACGCGCATACATTAAATTTGGTCGTCAATGATGCAGCGAAAGTTTCTTTTTCAACTGTGGATTTTTTTTAGTAATGTGTCAGCAATATACAATTACTTTTCCGGATCATCTTTTCGATGGCAAATTTTAACACTTTTGACTCGGGAGTCGGACTGCCAGTCGGTACGCTGCGATCGGAATATTATAGTGCTATACTTACCTCTCAACTCGGAATTTTTTTTGTATCGGATTTTTTCAAAATGTGGTTATATTGCTTTTAAATATAGTTATTATGATAATAAAATAGAAAATTTTGAAAATTAAAGAAAATTGCACTCAAAACCATGCTATATTGTTTGAAAAATCATTTCTTCACAGATCTTTATTAGAATTATGGGGATCATGAGCTAATAAATTAATTTTGTTATATATTTATTTATAAAATTAATAAATCAATCAATAAATGAATGTAATAGTAAATTCATTTTTAAAAAATAAAAAAAAATTAAATGTAAGTTTAGTTTGCGACGAGTCGTCGCCGACACGATTTTAACGGCATCCGAGCTTAACGGTAAAACATATCATGCCGCCGGAGCGGCGGCATCCGAGCGCAACGGTAAGATGACTATGCCGCCGGAGCGACGGCATCCGAGTCGAAAGGGTTAAAAAAACATGTAAAATCGTTAACAGTAAAACAAGTTAGCGTAACCCGGTGGTAATCAAGGATTAAGGCGATTAGACCACTGCGTCATGAATTAGGTGAAATTTATGACAGCCTGATAGAACTAGCGGAAGAATGTTCAACACCAATAGGTCAACATGAAGCTGAATGTTTGGCAATGAAAATTAAATCGTACAAATTTATTTGTTCCACAGTAATATGGTACGAAATCTTAGAAAAAGTAAATATTATTAGTAAAATGATGCAGACCGTTTCTTGGAATCTTACTTCATGTGCTGAATCTATTAATAATATTTTAAATTTTTTCCAAAGTATTAGAAATGATGAAAATTTCGAAAAGTATTTGAAAATTGCTGTTGAATTATGTGAATCATTTGAAATACAACCGGAATTTCCTGTCGAAACTAATCTACGTCGACGCCAAAAGCGAAAACAATTTGTCTATGAAGGAGATGATGATATCAGTTAACTGCTAAAGAAAATTTCAAAATTAATTTTTTCTATGTAATATTGGATACAGCCATTTCATCTGTTACTACCCGATTTGAAACATTATCCAATTTCGAACAGTCTTTCGGATTTTTATATAAATTTGTTGAAATAGGAGAGGACGACATAAAAAAAAAGTTGATTCGACTTTCATAATAAATTCAAGGATGGCGAATCGTGCGACATAAACGGAGCAGAATTATACGAAGAGTTAATTTCATTGAAAATAATTATAAAAGATAGGAAACAACCCCAAGAACTCCTAAAGTATTTGTACAAACGCAATTTACAAAATTCATTTCCAAATGTATCTACCAGCTTAAAACTATTATTGACCATGCCTGTATCAGTTGCGTCTGTAGAACGTAGTTTTTCTAAATTGAGAATCATAAAAAATTACCTACGTACTTCCATGACGCAAGAACGTATGAGCAATCTTTCAATTATCGCGATTAAAAGTGAAATTGCTGAATCTTTAAATATTCACGAAGCAATTGACGATTTTGTCAGTAAAAAATCCCATAGGATTAACTTTTAATATGTATTTTATTTAATAATTGCTTCGTGAAGATTCAGCAATTTCACTTTCGATCGCGATAATTGAAAGATTGAAAGATTTCCCTAATTAACCGGTAACCTAACCGAAATAATTTTATGAAACCGGTTAATTAACCAAAAACCTTTACTATTTTCAATATCAATAAATAATACGTAAGATTTGATTTTTTAAAATCAAATAATTTTAAATTGTCATTGAGCGACACCTAGAATTTTAAATTATCGTATTCCTATGTTCTTTATGTTTGATAATTTTGTCTGTGATTATAATACCAATACCATAATTACTTTTTTTCATGTTATTATTAAAGTAAGTAAATTAATACTATTTTGTATTCCTCCCCCAAGTTGCAAGTCAGCCCAGATCTGCCATTGGCCACTGAGCTTTGTTATCCTAATATGTTAGTATAGATTTAAAGGTTATTCCTTGTTCTTTATGTTTGATAATTTTGTCTATAAAATCAATACTATAATTTTTTTCATGTTATTATTTTTGTTTAAATTTTAAAGAAAAAAATGTTTATTTTGTGCATTTTTTTTCTTAAATTTCATCCAAACATATAAATCTCATAAAACCGGTTTTTAGCCGGTTTTGGGAACAAAACCAATATTTTTTTTCGTTCTCGATTTCGGTTAACCAAAAACTGATTTTTTTCCCGGTTTGATGCCCTGTGTATAATAATAAACATTAAAAATTAAATTAGTTTTTTTATAGTTCAGTCATTTAGTAGTTTTACCTAAAGAGTTTTCCTGATTTTGAAAATTGGTGATTTAATAGATTTTGATGTGATCTTTACGAATTTCAACTTTGCCACCTCGAATTTTTGCCGCTGCCGCCGCCATATTGAAAAAATTGCGTCAAAAATCAGTTTTATAACGATATCTCCTTTCTGACTCATGTTACATTAAAATAACTATATACAAAATTAAACTAGACAAAATTCTCTATAATTTATTCAATAACGTTTTTTTCTGTAACATCAATAGTTTTAGCGTACGTGCGCCGCAAATTTTTTGCTGTTCGCGCTACTATCTGTATTTGGCCGCTCTGTGCACTTGAACGCATTCTCTCTAATAAATATATAATTTCAATGTTGAATTAAGCTTTTCTGTGCTCAGGTCTGGCCTAGAAATAACGTAAATTAATTATTTTTGTTTTTCATTTTCATTTTTGCTGATGATTGAACATTTGAATCATACAATTCAATGCAAATTTCAAATTGTAAGAATAGTTTTATACTAAATTAAACTAGAATTTTTTTTATAATTTACTTAATTAACGTTTTGCCTCTAGTTTGATGTTCTCGATGGGTCATATGTTATTATTTAATCATCTTCGACGATCGAAACGTCAGGGGTTGCACTATCTTCCATATTGTCCGCGATTGGATTATCGTCATTACAAAGTTTTTCGAAAAGGCTGTCTGCGTCTTCCTCTTCATCACTATGTTGTGATGGAACTTGTGCATTACTACAGGTTCCACTAAAATTTGTGCAGATAATGGAGCATTTCAATCCTGCTTTTCGGCATCCACAGGCTTTCTGACACCCATTTGTTCATTGGCAAGAAATCAGTTTCAAGAAGGTGTGCGGAGCTGGGGGCTGGAGTGAAGTCACAGGAATCAGGCCATTTTTGCTTTTTTTCGATCCCTATTGTTCTGCATTTACCTCATTCCCATACCACTGCTGAATTTGGTGATATGTTCAGAATGAATGCCTGCGTTGGTGGTAGTGATGCAATATTAAACTTAATTTTGTATGCCAATTTTGTGAAGTAAAGTAGGTTTAAAGACATATTTTTTATGATATTCTCATCACTACAACCGTACAATTTAAGAAGGACGCGTTCTCCAGCTGTGGCAATATCTCTGGATCAGCTTTTGGATTTTCAAATATATGGATAACTTCATTTGAATCTTGATTCTTACATAGTGTATCTATATATTTTATTTTACCTTGATTAAAAATTGCTGAAGTTGTATCGCAGCCACAAAAGGCGTGCAAAAACAATGCATGATCTGCAGCTGTTTTTTTTTTTTATTAGGCTACTTGTAGAATATAATTGTTGCGAAATTTTTCCTTTTCCCGGTTTTAGTAAATATATATTTGAACACGTTGATATAGCCGTCAAGAGGATAAGAAGATCAACATCTTTGCCAATAACTCTTACAGAATCAAACATAGTGGAAATGTTAATTGCAGCATTAATTATTAACGTATCCGCATCTTCGGTGGCTTGTTTGATCATAAAGTCTGCAGCTTCAAATTTTAATTTCAACATTTCAATGAGACGTTTCTTGTTTAAATCGTTGGCCAGACATTTATTTTGTAGAACAGCCGGGATAATTGTTTCATCAAAAATTATGTCTACTGAAGCAGTTTTTGTTGATCGCCGGAATTGCTCCGCATATTTGATACTACGATGTGTTTACCTTTAATGTCCTTTCTTTGAACTCCGAATCCGATTTACGAAAAGTGTCCAATCCTCTTTCCTTCACTTCAATCACTTCACTCTATCGCATTGGAGTTCCACAAATAAAACAATTCATGTTATTAGTAGCCATGGCTTCAAAAATGAAAGTAATACTAGTATACGGAACGATGAAAATATACTGACGTCTAGAAAAAATTCTTCAAATGATTCTGAACATATTATAGATATGTAGATGTAGAAATGCAGATAATTGACGTTGTGTATTGTTATTCGAAGATAATATGATCTTATGTACAATACGCAGTAATCTATTCGTTGCAATCGAGTTATTGGAACGATTATCGCCAAAGATTAATTCTATATAGAGTTCCAATTTGAGTTCATTTAATATTTCATAGTTTAATAATGCAAAATTTTCATAAATATTGCCAAAAAAATAAAAAAATGCATTAAATTGTATGATTCAAAATGTTCAATAATCAGCAAAAATAAAAATGAAAAACAAAAATAATTTAATTTATGTTATTTCAAGCCAGACCTGAGCACAGAAAAGCTTAATTCAACATTGAAATTATATATTTATTAGAGAGAATGCGTTCAAGTGCAA
>NW_020536999.1:78365752-78408636 GCF_003426905.1 Ctenocephalides felis
AGCGCCCAAAGAATTGATTGAGCTATGCGTTTAAAGTATAATATTCAAAAAGAACGCCGTTTTCACAACGAACTTCGTCATTCGCTCAGGCATCTGGCTAACGAGCAGATATCCATGGCAGTGCTCTCACACAATGCATAAGAGCGCTAAGCGGTTGTAAACTGCGTCACGCTGCTTTTGCACACTGCGCAATATTTTGCGACTAGCTCCGGTCAAAACGTTAATGAAACGAATGATCATTGCCAGAAGCTTTTGCCCACAGTATATTATACTATAGGAGCGCACTTGATTACAGCAATAATTTGTCGAGTAATCACAGATTTCATATTTGTGGTCAGCAGACCCAAATAATTTTAACTCGCACCGATCGAACGTTCATAAATGAATGATCCTCGGTGCGAGAAGCTTCGTCAGTTCTGCTGCACCACCCATCTATTTGACTTTAGTCCATTTGTAAAATCCTATATTATTAAAATATATAGATTTTATATTTGCGGTCCGCAGACCCAAATAATTTCAACTCGCTCCGATCAAACGTTCATAAAACGAAAGACCATCGCTGCGAGAAGCTTTGCTAGTTCTGCTATATTCACATATATTTGACCGTAGTCAATTTGTAAAATTCTATATTATTAAAATATATAGATTTCATATTTGCGGTCCGCAGACCCAAATAATTTCAAACTCTCTCTGATCGAACGTTTTAAAAACGAATGATCCTACCACCAGTTATCTATAGCCGCAAACCAGCATCCGAATATATACGGGGTATATAATTCTAGATGTGGCTCACAACATCATTAAAAGTTACGCTAATATATCATTGACAGACTAAAAGTATCGAATATGATGTAAAAACTACACCGGGGAATGATATCCGTACCCGCCCAAACAACATAGCGTACTTTAGCCTGAGCTTGCTCGCATCGCACTCGACACGACCTATTCCCCTATATAAGGCGCGCGGCCACAGCGTAGGTATTTGACTGAGTCCCAAGCGATGTGCATTTGACCTGCGGCGAGGGCCTGCTCGCGCTTACGGTGTGAATCGTCAAGACAAAAGTCTGGGAAAATTTCGAACTGTGAACCCTTATGATAGAAAAATTTTTGTCGAAAATTTTGTTAGATGTTCAAAACAGTTTTATATATATGGACAATATGAATTATAGTTAATTATTGAGTTTTTAGGTGTTTTTTGGGTTTTTTTAAACTTTTGTATAAAATTATGTATTTATTGATTTTTATAGATCTCAATGAATATAAAACGAATTTATATATAGTTATATTATTTTTTATAATTATTTGTTTAAATTTTCTAATTTTACAATAAATGTTCAAACCAGTTTTCCTCGATTTTCTCTTAAACCGTAAAAGATACAAAAAAACTTTGTTCGTACGAAAGATGCAGAATAAAATTATGAATAAAATGGTATATAAATGGTTAGGTGTGTTCATATAATTTTCTCTAGATTTTCCGATTTTTCCAAATTTTCACGACGGCAACTCGCCTGTAGGCTACACCGTGCAAAATTCGAAGTTGTGATGTATGGAAAAAGAACTAAGAATTTTGAGACCTTTCTAATGATGTATAATAGTTTATATGTTTTCTTTAGAGAAATATCGAATCGTGAGGAGTATTGCTCCAACCTAGCCGCACTTTGCATTTTGACAAGTTAACAACTACACAGATTGCCTTATACTGTCTAACCGTAAAAGATACAAAAAACTTTGTTCGTACGAAAGATGCAGAATAAAATTACGAATAAAATGGTATATAAATGGTTAGGTGTGTTCATATAATTTTCTCTAGATTTTCCGATTTTTCCAAATTTTCACGACGGCAACTCGCCTGTAGGCTACACCGTGCAAAATTCGAAGTTGTGATGTATGGAAAAAGAACTAAGAATTTTGAGACCTTTCTAATGATGTATAATAGTTTATATGTTTTCTTTAGAGAAATATCGAATCGTGAGGAGTATTGCTCCAACCTAGCCGCACTTTGCATTTTGACAAGTTAACAACTACACAGATTGCCTTATACTGTCTAAACCGTAAAAGATACAAAAAAACTTTGTTCGTACGAAAGATGCAGAATAAAATTACGAATAAAATGGTATATAAATGGTTAGGTGTGTTCATATATTTTCTCTAGATTTTCCGATTTTTCCAAATTTTCACGACGGCAACTCGCCTGTAGGCTACACCGTGCAAAATTCGAAGTTGTGATGTATGGAAAAAGAACTAAGAATTTTGAGACCTTTCTAATGATGTATAATAGTTTATATGTTTTCTTTAGAGAAATATCGAATCGTGAGGAGTATTGCTCCAACCTAGCCGCACTTTGCATTTTGACAAGTTAACAACTACACAGATTGCCTTATACTGTCTAAACCGTAAAAGATACAAAAAAACTTTGTTCGTACGAAAGATGCAGAATAAATTACGAATAAAATGGTATATAAATGGTTAGGTGTGTTCATATAATTTTCTCTAGATTTTCCGATTTTTCCAAATTTTCACGACGGCAACTCGCCTGTAGGCTACACCGTGCAAAATTCGAAGTTGTGATGTATGGAAAAAGAACTAAGAATTTTGAGACCTTTCTAATGATGTATAATAGTTTATATGTTTTCTTTAGAGAAATATCGAATCGTGAGGAGTATTGCTCCAACCTAGCCGCACTTTGCATTTTGACAAGTTAACAACTACACAGATTGCCTTATACTGTCTAAAACCGTAAAAGATACAAAAAAACTTTGTTCGTACGAAAGATGCAGAATAAATTACGAATAAAATGATGTATAACTCGATATATGTCATAATATATTTTTCATGAGATTTTTCAATTTTTACTTTAAATTAAAAAATGTTTGAAATTTTTCGCTGACTTTAAATTCATTTGCGGGTTATGCTTTTTTTTACAATATTGTTTCAAATGATGTAAAAAGTTAAATTAGCGAGGTGCCTCAATATGCAAAAAATTGGCCCACTCTAATATATATATATAATATATATATATATATATATATATATATATATATAATACATATATATTGTTGAAAATTATTTTTTTTTTCTAATTTTTAATAACATTAAATATTTTAAACTTTGTTTAGTCATAAGTAAATTCGTAAGTTCGAATATTTTATACATCTGCAAGACGACCCTTAAGGGGGGCGATACATGTAATCGCCTTAATTTTTACCATTTTTTGAGGACTTTTTAAACTGGGAAGGAATGATTGAATCTTTTTGAACTTTTTTAGGGTTATTTATTATATATTAAAATACACAAAAAAAATTTTTTTAATTTTTTTTTTTTAAATGGCTGCCGTAAAAATAAATCTGCCAAGACCCTCTCGGGAAACGCCATCAATTTGCGGGCGTTCTCACTTTTCGTACGGTGATCTGAATTCAAAAAAATTAGTTTGTACGTGTTCATAAAACATATATCTTCTAGTTAAACCAAAAAAAATTTAAAAAAGTCACAAAATCGTAAATTGGCACAACTTAGAAAAAAAAGTTCGATTTTTCACCTTTTTTTCAATGTTTTTTTTTGGTAAAAGGGTTGATTTTTGAATTTTTTTTTGGAATGTTTGAGGTTTAACTAGAAGCTATTACTGTAAAGTAGATGTGTGCAAAATTTCATTGGAATCGGTTGAGAACTTTTTGAGTTATCCCGCCCGCAAATTTCAAAAATGTCGTTTTGAGAAAAACGCGTTTAAAGTTTTGACACAGAAACAGATAAGAGTACAATAGCACTCAAGCGTCGAGTTGAGGCGTGGCACTTAAATGAGTTTTTATTGTATAAATAATGATAATTTTGTTTTGAATATTTACAGGCATATTTTTGAGATTTATGAAAAAAAAAATCGATTTTTTTTTCTTGTTACATGTATCGCCCCCCTTAATAAAAGGGTATGATAGCTCATGGACCATCGGCGAGCTATCATAAAACTAAAAATACTGAGAAATATTTTGAAAATGTAAGTTATTTTGTCCTGAACTGTTAACGAAGTATCATCAAAAATATTTATAAAGTATAAACCAGAGCACGAAATAATTCAGTATATCAAAAGTGATTCTTTCATTTCACACACTGTCGAAGAGCTATGAAGTGTTCCAATTTTCAGTTATCCAGTATTAATCCAGAACTAGAGTAATAAAAAGCATTCAAATAATTAAAATTGGCAACATTGTAATTAATTTAGTAAACCCATTACTAACGTCTCTTCATTTGCTGGCAGTTTAACCGAATCCAACTTCGTGATAAGAGTACAAATATAAATAAATAAATTAATTCAAACATAAAGTGTGTGAAAAATATGCAAACTCTTGAATCATCAAGTAATACAAAAATAAAGTGCTCATCGATTAAATCTATAAAAATCAACAAAAATAAACTAATAAAAAAAATAATAACAAGTGGAAGATTTTGAATTTCAGAACGTGGGACCAAATCACGACTTAAATCTACTTAACCATAAAAGATAAATTTCCACCTCATGTACTTATAAAAATAACCCGTAACAAAATTTCTTGCTGAGACTCATTAAAATCATTTTTGTATAAAAAAAATACCGAAAAAACTTCTGTATCAATTCTTCTTGGAGAGTTAGTGAATTATTAACCAAAATCTAATGAATCTGTAAAATCTTTTAGTGAAAGAATTAATAAATTATAGTATAGAATTTATGATAAAGATTGTGATACACACGAAACTCGCGGATAATTTGCAAAATGTTTAAATGAAAGGGCTCTCAGAACTTTTCTTAATGGACTGAAAATGCCATTGAAAAATTTATTAAAATCTTGTAGGTTTGATAATTTAAATGACGCTATAGACTTTGCAATTGCCGAAGATACTCATTCAACCTCAATTTTAACATGTATACACATACTAGATAATATAGACATATTATCTTCTCCCTTTATAAAATATTTCACACGATGTTAATTTAATATTGTGAATTTACCTTCTAAAGTATAATTTTTTATTTGTTTGATTAGTTCAAGGCGCGGTCGTCAATTATAATTTATTTAATGATTTTGTGAGTCTGTGCCATCATAGACAAGTTCATATCAAAACAACACGTGCTTTAAGCAATGAAAATAAAGCCTCATTCTATTCTTCCTGTAGTGTCGAAAGTGTTGTTATTGAGGTTAGCGTTACTGAGTTTTGGTGTTATTCATAGTTGTAATTTGTTGAGTTTTAATATAAACGCTATGGATCTCTTGGGGTAAGTTAATAATATATTTCGTGATTCAACGATATTGTAATATTAAACTGATATGCTTTTATTACTTTATTTGTAGAACAAAACAATTTGCTGTTGTTTTTGACAAATCTGGTCATACTGAAATACCAAGCAATTAATGGTTAATTTTAGGTGACGATGGTTCATGGACAAAGTGCTGGTGGCCAACAGCATGCAAAAATCCAACAGGATTAATTATAAGGCGCGTGGAGCCAGATTACTCCACTTGGATGAAAACACCCATTACCTTTATTGGGTTTTGCGGTGAGAATATTATTTACCTAGAGTTTAAGTAATCAAATAGGTCTAGTAGGTGAAGTTCATATTTTCATTTCTTCCTTGATACGCGCTTGAAAAGTTATAGTTACAACACGACGAGTTATGTATATATATATATATATATATATATATATATATATATATATATATATATAATATATTAATGTTCCATGCTTTATTTTAGCTAATTACGAAAGCAAGAAATACCACGTGGTAGAATTTGAGGATGGCCCGAGTATAATACCAAGGAATTGGATTAATTTTTCAAATAATACGTCTCTCTGGCCGCGCTTCAAGTCTGATCTTGCTTTTGATAAGGCTGTGGAAAAAATGGAGGAGATTAGGAGCACTGCCCCATTTTATCCATTTAAAAAAAATAGTGACTCTAGTGGTGAGTTCAAATTAACATTTTAAATAATCATAAGTAATGATCAATTGAGTATTACATATATTCATATATAATTTATATAGATGATTATGGAAAAGCTAGAAAGCGGCAAAAAGAAGCTGTAATGCACTCAGATGTTGGTTCTGAGTACGAAACAACTCAGCAGAGATGGGGCGAAAGTATTACACTCATCTTCAGATGAGTGTGATGATGATGTTTGTACTTTACCAACACCACCATCTGTTCCTCGTTTTGTTTCGCAAGCAAGCTGCAGCGGAACAGATATTAACAATGGTAATTTTGTTTTTTGTATACTGCATGGTATTTGAAAAATATTTCTTATAATGCTGACATTTCTACCCTGCTAGCTTATTTACCGCCGGCGTCTCCATCTGTTTCGAAAACAGGCCGAAGCAAAAAGAGTCAAGATTTTAACAATGGTAATTAAAGCTTTTTGTATACTGCATGGTATTTGAAATGTTAAGTTACAAGTGCATTTTTTTTTTAATTCTGACATTTTTACCCTGATAGCTTATCTACCACCTTTGCGATCTTTTACAAAAGCAGCAGACAAATTGGAAGGAACGAAGATAACAATTGTACGTAAAGCTTTTTGTATACTGCTTGGTGTTTGAAATATTATGTTACTAGTACAAATATATATTTTATAATGCTGGCATTTCTACCCTGCTAGATTCAATTGGCAAAGAAATTTTTGTCAAGGAGATAACTAAGATGCGATTGACCATGGAGGGCGTTGTGGAGCACATGAAGGAAATGATGTCGAGAATGGATTCGTACCAGTCTCCTAAGGCTGTCATGAGTAGTGACATGGGCCAGATCAAAGAAGTTTTAAAAATGTTTCCACTAAGTTCAATGAACGAACTTCAAAATGTGAAGGATAGTCTGAGAAACAAGGATGTGAAAACACAACTGGTAATCACAAGTTCACGTAAATTTATTTTTATTAGTTAGCATTATTATAAACTAACTTTATTTTTAGATTTTGTATTTGGCTAGGACAGGCGGCAAAAATCTGTCACAGTACAGTTGTTAAAATTAATATTTGATGATGGCTTGGCTAGAGAGTTTAGCTGGGCAGGTGGCAAAGAAAACCACAAATATTGCGAGCTTGTGAAATTATGAATAAAACTTACACATAAATAATATCAGAAACTGTTCTAAAGTACTTACCAAATGAGACTAAGAACGGTATATAAGGTATTTTAGTGTGATGTGTTATCGATGGTTTTCTGACGCAACCTCGTAACTCGATTTTTGACGATTTTAAGATTTAGTCAGAAAATTCTTCAGTAAACATAGACACATAGTTCAGCGAATGTTATAAATAAAAATAATATACATAACGTTTTTTATGCATAAAAATGCAATGCAATCATGTATCTCAGTCGAAAGAATGTGCCGTGCGTAACCTCGTATCTTAAATACAAGATGGCGTATGAAAACAAGTTCCCTGTCGGCAACGTTATTTAGTTCAATCTTCGTAATAAAAATTAGTATTCAATAGAGTTAATTAGAGTTACTGAAAGTTAATAAACAATAGTTAATAAATACATTTATTTATATATTTTTATTGTGTCGAGGACAAATAACTCGGTAAGTAACAGAAATTAAACATTTATCAATTCTAACCTATTACTGGTACATGAAATTAAATTTTGTATTTTTAGAGTTGAATAATATGTCATCCGCAAATGAAAATTTGTCAAATAAAAAAATAATGACAGATAAGAATGAAAATAATAATAAAAATGATAATGACGAAGTAGTAATGATGCCTGATGAACTATTGGACTTTTACTTCCTCTCGAATATACACCAGTGAACGAGAATGTTGATTCAGGTTTATTCGACAATATGCGCTTACATGAAACTATAGGACTATTCGTGGTGGTTTCAGATCAATCAGTTTCATCGAGTGGATTATTAAAATCATCGAATTCTTTGTTTTTCACTCAGACCGACAGTGCAACAAGTGACATTAGTTTATCTCGTCCGAAAGCAACTACACTCAATGAACGTTCAGGAATCATATCGAAAAAAGGGCTCGTAAGAATCAAGGTAATTATGAAGATTGGGAATGTAAAAAAACAAAAAATGCCCGTGCTGAAGGAAAAGCTTATTTTAGCATAAGTAGAAAAAAGGATGAGAGCAATTCATTAACCGAAAGAATGGAACGAAAAATGAAACCAGGATGTACGTCTAAAAATGTGCTGCTAGTCAGGTTAAAAAGTGCAATGAAATATCAGAAAAAAACAAGAAAAAAAAATTTCAATTCATTTTGGAAAGATTTGAACTGGGACCAAAAGCAGTCATACGTGATCTCACTTGTTACGAAAGAAATTATTCTGCGAAACGAAAATTCAAAAGATTCTAGACGGAATTTCACTTATCAGTAACATTTAATGGCTGATAACAAAAAGTTTTTAGTATGTAAACAAATGTTTCTGAATACGTTAAGTTTAGGAGAATCTCAAGTTTTGAACTGGGTAAAAAAAGTACTGGTTTTGGTTTTTTAAAAAGAACTAAATCAAATAATACTAGAAAAGAATCAAAGCTGGTCAAGGAAAAAATATTACATGTAGAGAATTTTTTAAATAAATTACCTAAGATGGAGTCACATTACTGTCGAAAAACTACATCTAAGTTATATTTGGATAATTTATACAAGTCTGCTCAAGATGTTTATCGTAATTTTAAAAAATCCATGAAAGAGCTAAATATCCCAGATATTGAAGTACCTAGCTACGGATTTTTAGTTAAAAAAATGCAATTAATGAATATTAATATTTTTTCAACCGCGAAAAGACTTCTGTGGTATTTGTTTTGCTTTTAAAAAAAACAATATATCCACAGAAGAGTACAATAAGCATGTTAAAGAGAAAGACCGTGCTCGAGATGAAAAAGAACAAGATAAAATAAAAGCTATTGCTGGAGAGATCAAGGCATTCACTGTAGATGTTCAAGCCGTGCAAATGATACCACATTTACCCGCAGATGCACTTTATTTCAAACAAAAATTAAAATGTCATCAATTTACTATATATAACATAGTCGATGGAGATGTATTATGTTATGTATGGCACGAAGGTGAAGGTGGCATGGATGGCTACGTTTTTGTGTCTTGTCTCATCGATTTTTTAAAAAATGAAATTCAGCTTGATACACCGATTGTATTTTACAGCGACGGTTGTAGCGCCCAGAACCGCAATGTTACTATAACTAATGCTCTTCTGTACCAATTTGCTGTAAAAAACAACGTTAACATATTTCAAAAATACTTGGTTAAGGGTCATACTCAAATGGAATGTGATTCTGTTCATGCAGCAGTAGAAAGACGGAAAAAAGATCGCGAGTTGTATGCACCTTGCAATTTTGTCCAAATTATCCAAGATTCTAGATTTAAAAAGCCGTACAAAGTAAAATATCTGGACTACAAGTTTTTTAAAAATTACTCTGACTTGAAATTTTTTAAATCAATTCGGCCTGGAAATAAAACTGGTTTGGCAACTGTACTACAACTGAAAGCATTAAAATATAGTAAAGACAAGTTGATGTTTAAATGATCTTTTGATGATGAATGGAAGAAACCTCTCCAACGTTTAAATAAGAAGCAGACAGTCGAAACCAAAGTTAAAAATTTATATTCCAAAGAAATTCCATTAAATGGTCAAAAATACAGGGACTTACTATCACTCAAGCACTTATTACTGAAGGGGTATCATTCTTTTTATGAAAATTTAAAGTACATTAAAAAATAATAATTATATTTTTTGACAGCGGTAAATATTATCTTTCATAATAATTTGATATTTTAATATGATATATGATATGATATATAATAATGTTATTACTATAATTAAGAGTAAAAGTGTATTCCACCTTAGAAAATACTAGAATGTAGTAATTATAAAATACATTAATAAAAAGTTTAACAACGTTTGTGTTTTATTAAGAATTATTTAAAAAGTTGATCGATTCTCAAAATAAAACAATTGAAAAAAGTTATTCATGTACTCTTATTTGAAAACAGCATGACGCAACCACGTATGTTACATTTTTTTCCGTGCGACAAACACGTATCTCAAAGAATTGAAGAAAAAATAATGATCAATTGTTTGTAATATCATACTTGTCTCAAATAATTGAACTAACTCTTTTGAACCTTTGGTTCAGCTTCAGGAATCACAGAGTTCGGTTAGTGCACTTACTACTAATAGCAGAATATCTAACTATTGATAATAAATTAAATGAGCTTGATGTTGAAGTCTAGTTCGCCGTAGCCAAGATCGTTAACGCGTTGACTTTGTACAGACAGGGTCGCGCGTTCGATTCCCCGCTCTGACAACCTGACATCGGGCAGAGCAATGTCCATTTTCGATTGAAAATATAGATCAAAATATGCTTCCATTTGAAAATAAGCCCATCTCGGGCACTGCGGTGTGAAATTGAAATGGGAAAAACTCTCACACTACTTCTTCCCTGAATCGAGTTGGAGTTTAACTCAGCTCACGAACCTGCACTAGGGCAGCACTACCCATTATTTATTATTAATGTTGAGGTGTTTTTTACTTCGTTTTATTTGAATGTTATGATATTTCGTATTTCATAATACGAAATTAATGCTATTTTTTAGAGCAATGCCACAGAATGTATATAGTCTGAAAAAGAATATCCCATGCAGGTCGATTATGATGTTACCACGTTTACCGAAGTGGATGATACAAGAAGCATTAATTCAAACTTCAACTAAGTAACAAGTATTAACTCAAATTTCAACTAAGCAACAAGCGTTAACGCCTTACTCAACCCTGGTCTAGTTATATATTTTATTACCTTCATACAGGATGGCAATAATAAATCCTTATTATATAATTTAGAACTATTAAATAATCCCTCTCATTGTCAAGCATCCTGTCCCTAAATCTATCATCATAGCATTAATCCATTTTTCTAAGAATCCTAATCACCTGTCCCCGATTGATTTTCACGTATCAAGGAATCACCGGCTAGTACCTGATTGGTCAAAAATGTAATGGGATATGCTTGAACCCACAAAAACGAGCCCATCAGAAAAATCATATAAATTTGTAAAATCTTTATAATTTAGTATTAACTCAAATATCATCTAGTTAACATCACTCTTAAATCAATATTCAACTAAACAACAAGTCTTAAATCAACATTCAAAGCAATAACATCTAACATATCATCTATAAATCTTAATCTTTCATTCGAATATACAATAATTAAACATTTATTATCACTCTTTTATTCGGTCTGATATAGCCACTATCTAAGTATATCAGGTCCTTCGACAATATAAATAAAGTGCAAGTGTTTTAATAGAGTTCGGTAGAATCTCGGTGGATCACGGACTTCTTACACATTTTGCAATCTATCTTTTAACATACTTTTGGCCATTCGAACCGAATGGTCAAATCAGTGAACAAACAACAAGTATTATTTCAACTGTATAGCATATATATCATGCATAAATCTTAACATCGTATTATTTTATTTAAATATACAACAGTTAAACTACTTATCTTTTAATCGGTTTGATATAGCCCTTATCCAAGTACATCCCGTCCTTCAAAAATTTAAACAAAGTGTAATAATTTGAAATCGGCAGCATCTCGGTAGATCACAAACTTCTATACATCTTCTAATCATTCTTGTAACAATAGATCGTTTGAAAAAAAATATAGCAACAATATAAATAATGCTATGAAAGATCACCTTATTTTTGATCTTTTAACTTAGTAGACTCTGATCGATTGTACACCAAATGAATTTATTTAATTACTGATACAAGTAAATTTGAACCTGGAGATGCTGTCTTGGCTGGTAAAGGTAAATCCATGATTAATGAAAAGAAGTTTTGAAATGTTTGCCATATTTGAGTATTTCAATTAAGAATAATGACAGTTCTTATGCATCAGTCGATTGTTTAAAATGGATTACTTTTACCAGGAGATATCATTGATCATACTCTGTAGAAATTGAAAATTATTAAAATTCTACATGAAATACCAAAACAATCTGGGTTTTTGGCTGATAATAATTTAACTTTATATGTATTTGAAGACAATAAAAAAGGAATTAAAAAAACTATATGTAATCTCTAAACTTCTTGCATGTACCATCATATAGTCAAAGTAATACAAAGTCATTAAATGTAAATGAGAACAGTAGATGTGAGAGATGCAATGGAAACATGGAACAAAAAATCAAAAACAAAAAGTTCAGTCAATTTTTACCTATGCAAGAAAAACACTTAAGAAATAGATTCAGCGATTCAGGAAATTAATCAGTTAGAAAATGAAGAATCATTAATAAGCCTCAACAAGACAATCTCAACAAATAATGATGAATTGGAAATAACAGAATACCCTACATCGTGTGAAGATATTTTAAAAAATAGTCTATTTTATAAAGACTTTTTTAATATTAAATGTGAAATTGTCAAACATATGCCGAAGGAAGGATACAAAAATCCTTTCTTTAACCCGGCATTTTCAAATTACATATTAAACAGATATATTCCAATTATACCTTTGTGGTGAGGTCTAATGCTAGACAACGACAGAAAACATTTGTATTCAAATGCTGTTGTGGAATCATATTTTAATACATTAAAGAACAATGTCTGCCATGGTGCTAAAAATATGAAGATGCGGCGTTGTATAAACATAATTAAGGATTATATCGAGTATTGCAATAATGATTTAATAAATAGATCTCCTTTATTACAGAAACCTAATTCTGAGAAAAGTAACGAAAGTTATATTAGAGAAGAAATAGAAGTCAGGAGAAGTAAAGCAGGAAAAACAATATTAAACGTTTGAAAAACAAAGTAATACAAAGACATTAAATGTAAATGAGGACCATGACATATCAACAGTAGATGTAAGAAGAGATGCAATGGGAATATGGAACAAAAGATCTAAAAGTTCAGTCAATTTTTACCTATGCAAGAAAAACACTTTTGCTTTAAATAAATGTTTGAACACGAATAACTCTGCCGACTCTGCTGCAGAAATAGTAATAGATTTGTATCATAACTGTGTAGCTAAAGATTTCCATTTCTACATAAAGCCCTACTTATATGATAAGAATATCTGTGCATTTACCATCATATAGTCGATGTTTGTAAGATCAACAAATGTGAATTAAAACTTGAATTGCGGTAACATACAAGACACTATCATGTATACAAACTATAAAACTACAATTTTTAATAAAACCCATCGCTGAATTATTGAATAAAAAATTTCGTTTCTTAATCAAGAAGAATGCTCAAGTCATATTCATTTATGAATTCGTTGTATTTATATGATCATTATAATAGCCGTCCAGTAAACGTAAAAGTATTGCATATATGAATAAACATACACATATATTTAGCATATATTAAATATTTGAAAAAAAAAGTATTTTGACTTTGTTTAGTTTTCATGAAGTTGATTATTGTGAACTGAACGACTAATATATGAATACACATTAAATATTGATATATAGTACAAATTTGTGCAAACTTTTTTATATCCGATTTCAGAAAATATGGAATAAGACAAAACTACTCCTGTGGTTATGACATAATTTAACACTATCGAATACAGTATGGAAAATTTTGCTCATAATTTGATTTATTTAGAGATCTACTGTAAGATTCCATTCTTGGTAATTTTGTGTTACACTTTTCCAAGCATTTTCTTCCATGCATTTATTTTTTTTTATTAGCCTATATAATTTGTTTATTTATTTACTTCAGAGCTACATATTTATTTTCAGATTAATTCATAAGCTCGGCATATTATTTATTTGCTTTTTTTTCAGCTTTGTTCTAATAATGAATTATCCTGATCCTGTTACTAACAATAATTTTATCATACCATGTTTAGCAACTTACTGATAGTATACATAATATTAAATTACAATATGTACTAGAATATGGTACATTTGAATCTATATATGTTCAGTACATTAGAATCTTTATACGTAGAAAGACAGTATATCTAGCATAAAATTCATTTTATAGAATCATATTTATATACTTTTGAGCTGCACATCATCCAGTAACTGCATTATGTTTTTAATATAATGAATAAGGCCATGTATGGATAATAATGCAGAATATTCATAACATTGCAGAATAACGAACGTAGAAATGAATTTTAAAACTGATTGGTAAACGCAGTTTACGTCAAAACCATATAAAAAATTGCCAACTATAGGAGACCTTCTTCTAGAATTCTGAGTACATTGAATGTATTTACATTTGAACTTGTGTTGAAGATGAAGCTTGGTAAAATATATATATATATATATATATTGTAATCTTCCTGGCATTGGGAGTTTGTACTTGAAAATTACTACCCTTGTAGAAAGCTAGCAAAGAGTTTGGTGGGACTAATTGTTTACTTCCAAAACTCCGCATAAGAACATTTGTAATAAATAATCAATAAATATATCTTCTTCAATTAGATCTTAGTGACAAATTAATAGTGTAATTAGAACAGCACCAAATACATAAATTATGCCAATAAATCAGTGTTTCACACAGCACTGCTACAAAGGTTAAACTAACCTAGCATCTTGAGTTAATCGGAGGAGACATTCAATACTTAATCTTGCAATAATCTTGATATGATATTGTGATCTAAGCAATAATTTTATCTTAATTATTTTTCCAATCAGATAAGAACTTTTTCACCATATTATATTATATTTTATATTGTACTGATGTTTTTTTAACCATATTTAACCAATGCTGGTCTCCATTTCACAGTTATCCGGGATCTGCGGTATGATAACAAATATTTGCCGAATATATAAACAAATACCATGAATTTTTTTGGAATTCACCAAAATCTCGAAGATCATTAAATACTATTCAATCTTCAATTTCAATACAAATCAAATTATGAGCAAATCAAGCATTGTATTAATATATTTTAAAATATATCCCAAAATCAAAAAATCGAATCTAAATCAACTAATTCAGAAATAGAATTTTGCACAAATTTGTTAACCTTCATAAGCTGCAAAAAAAAAGTTTTAAAGCCAAGTTTGAGACCATATCAATTTTGATCAAGAAGCGAATTACTTAAAATATATTTCATAATTACTGTTTTTTAAGAAAAATTTACATAAAAAAGCGTATATATTTATTTGTATAATAATAGTGTTTTGTACGTTCCATGAGCTTCTACATATATCTATATATATACTTTCACGACTAAAAATTATAAAAAAAAATTCTTCAAGGTAACATTTCTTTTAAAACTGTAATAATTTATAAATTATATTATGTAATACTTTAGGAAATGTGAATTATTAGAAAGAAAATTGAAATTAATTGAAACCATAAAAATAAAAAGCATTAAAAATAATGCATTTTTGCACCGATCAACCGTTATATTAAATGTTATTTAGATATAAAATATGCCCCAGGAGCATTTTTTTTAATTTAATTCAGATTTTTTAAATTTAGTTTAGAGCAGATTGATGAAATGCCGACGACTTCGTTTCGTCGTAAGGAAACAAAACGAGACAAATTGACGAACAGACTTCTACAACATATGGATAAAATAGAACAGAAAAAATCTCGAGAAATGAAAATGGCAGAAATTTTCGGAAAAACTCTCGAATTGATGAATCCGAGACAAAAAGAAATTGCAAATAGTTTAATACATCAATTGATGTGTCATGGCATTAACGATATTCTATCAGAGCATACGACGAAAATGAATTGGCTAAATCATAATTATCAATAAATTATATTTTGCATTTGAGTTGTTCTTATTTAAAATATTACTTTTTACTTATTTTATTGATATATGTATATATAACATATATAATTGCCAGAATCGAAAATCGTCCAAATGGTTTCCATCATTCACTCGGCTGTTATGGTTGAGAGCCATAATATTGATATTCTTCACACTTTGCTTGACGCAAGCAAACTTGTGAAGGAAGATTGTATACTTTACCGAACGCATCATATGCTTCAGGAAATTCTGCTTTCATATCGTGGAACTGCTGGATACGGCATGATAGTAGTTTCTGATGTTTCAGCTTTTTTTTTAAAATCATCTCTATCTTTTCCTCTTAGTTGCCTACTTCTAATAATTGGATTATTTACTGTACCATGATTAACTTTGCCTTCAGGTGTGATTAAAACTTTTTCAATAATTTTTTGATCAGGATCAAATTTTATGTTAACATTAAATATCATGCAATTTCCAACTTTCTTCACTTCCTTTTTATTGCGATTCTTGGTTTTTATATGAGCACTAGTTTTTTTCACACGTGTATAACGAAAGTTCAAATCGCAAGGATATACTGCAGCTTTCCTAAAACACTTCAAAAATGCTTCTTTATAAGATTTATTCATTTTAACTGTACCATCGACTATGTGAAATAAATCCTCGAACTGAAAATCTAAAGAAAATTGTCGATACTCCCTCGAGGATTCGGCTGTAATACTCATAGATGCATTTTGGATATTACTATATTCTAAAGAACAATTATTACCAGTCGATGTGCTCGAAAAAATATCCATTTTTGTTAAAAGTTTATATGGTACAAAGTAAATATTCTATAAATGAAAGATTAAAATTCTATCAGCAATAGAGATGATAAGTTAATAATAAAATATTAATCGTGTATCTTATAAATATAATATATGCCTCACCTCTAATATTGCTTTTCAATAAATAACCTAAAACTATAAATTATTACCAAGTAAAAATTCTAAAAATAGAATACTAAAATTCAATAAGGAATAATGATGATAAGTTATTAAATAAAATATTGATCGCGTATCTTATATGTATAACTGATATGCTGATATATAAATGATATATAACTGATATTATATAACTTGTAAGTGTATAGTTTTATAGGTTCCGTACCTATGTTGACATTCTCAAAAACGGTTAGATCGATTTCAAAAATTTAAAAGCCTAATATTAATTTAATTTTTTATTATTTACAATGAAAAAACAACCAACTCACCTCACTATATTATTCCAGTCCTAGTGAATTCCTAGTGAACGAACTCTGCCCCAATGCTCCTTCTAATTTTATCTCGATTATATGTTGATTGAACGCACTGAATTTCCAACACACTAATTACCACAAATTTACAATATGATGAATTATGAACTATTATTGGAAAATATCAACTGCGTACCGATTGACACTTATCTACGGCTTTTCAAATTACAACTGAACCACTTTCGCAAAGAGAACGCAAATAAATAACTTACGTGGAATCACACACACACACGCGCACTTATAGTGAATAATTTCTTATGTTATATACGAACAGGGCCGGATTTAGAAATTTGGCTCCCCGGGGCACTGACAAAAATGCCGCCCCATCCCTGAAATTTTACGGACTTTCGAACTTTTTTTTAAAGCAATCGTGCTGCTTCAGCTGCGAGGAACAAAATATAGAAGCGCGTAAGCGCCGCGTTGCTACAGAACTTATATAAATGTAAACAAAATTTATACTTATTATTATAATGACTTTAAAATATCTGATAATTTAATGTGCATATGTCTAATGATCACTCCAAACCTCCAATATCATTAAAAGAAATTTACATATATAGAAAAAATGGAGAACTGATTAAATTTGTGGGAGGCAGGTCTAGCGGTTTCGGTGATCCAACAAAAAAATTTGAAAGAAAAACATTTGGCGGTCAAAAATGACCATTAGCCATATGCACATTAAATTATCAGATATTTTAATAATATAAATTTTGTTCACATTTCTATGGGTCCTGTAAAATTATTTATCTGTTATTCTGCGAGGCGGCGCTTACGCACTTCTTTATTTTGTCTGTACGTAGCTAAAGCAGGCCGATCGCTTTAATTTGTTTTTTAAATTATAATTTTTGGTACGGGAAGTTTCAGCAATTTATCTTAAGGCACGTTACCAAGCACCACTATTTCAAATAGTTATTTTATTTTAATTTAGATAGTGTAATGCGTAATAAATTTTCTGCAATCAAATAGTTATTTTAATTTTAGAAAAATGATATATATATATATATATATATATATATATATTTATTCTAAGTAAAAATTTAGGGATGGGGCGGCATTTTTGTCAGTGCCCCAGGGCGCCAATTTTTCTAAATCCAGCCTTGTTACTGTGATTAATGCAAATCCATGATTTTCTTCGAACGACTTGATTTGCTGTATTAAATTCATAGCCTAACAATAATCGATTATAATTGTATTAATTGATCCATTTTCAGGCCAAACTTCTGAGGTTTTTCCAAGATTATCGGACAATCGCACAGCTTCTTAAACGGTATGAAAATTGTCGCGTGAATAATATTTTTCGTAGATTGCTGTATTTTTGTTTATAGAGGAAATTAATTGGATTTAATATAAGTAGGTGCAGATAGCCACAAATAGTTTTGGTTATAATAAAAATTTTCGTCCGTTGAGAAAAAAAAAATTTGACGTTTGTTAAAATTAAAATTAAGCGATTGGCTTGGTATAGCGACCTGGTCTTAATGAACATGCTTTACGATTATAAGTACTAAGAAAACTGATGGTTCAATTCACAAACTGTTCGAAAGATATTTGTTGGAAATGATACTGATTACTTTTAAATTACTGTGATTAATGCAATCAAATGATTTTCTTCAAACGACTTGATTTTTGTTCACGTTTATAATATTTAATTTAATTATTCTTAGGCATCCATCCAGTAATTAAAAACAGTTTTATTGAAAGAAAATGTTTTTATTAAGAGAACATACGTTTCGGGTCTTGATTTGACCCATCTTCAGTGCTACAACTCACCATACAAATAAATTTGAAAATAAAAAATGAAACAAAAAAATATGAAACAAAGTATGTTCTCTTAATAAAAAGATTTTCTTTCAATAAAACTGTTTTTAATTACTCGATGAATGCCCAAGAATAATTTTATCATATATATATATATATATATATATATATATATATATATTTTGTAGAGTTTCGAACAAGAATCCAAAAATAATACAAAATAAAAACAAAAAATTCTTGTTCGAAACTCTACAAAATATACACAAATCCAAGACTCTACCATTCAATATATATATATATATATATATATATATATATATATATATATATATATAATTTACATATATAATTACATATATAATTTTATTTGAAAACTATTTCTTCGTTTCTATTATCATAGTTTTTATTTTTCTAGCATTCTTAAATGAAATGGGGGGAGCTTTGAAAAATTTCACTCTGGCGAGTGAAATACCCAAAGAAAAAGTGCTGCTAATATTAACAGACTGCCACACAGAATCACATTGGGAGGACAGGCTTGTGTAAGTAAATTAAATCCACTTTTTATTCTTCAGGACATGTGTATAATTAGAACATTTTTATTATTATAGCTCGAGTGCAAAATCAAGACCAATAAAATTAGGAGATGTGACATTGGTGACTTCAATTCTTGGTCATACGGTATTGTTGTGTGGGGTGTCGGAGCATAACCAAGGTATATATTTCTTTATATATTTCTTTATATATATATATATATATATATATACATGTATACATTGGTATAGTTAAGGGATTTTTCATTATAAGTTTTTTTTATATAATAGGTTACAAAATGAAGGCGGTTGGTTTATGCTTCGACACAATAAAATTGCTGTGTCAAAAGGAAGAGCGTGTGTTATTTCTCCTGACGGTTATTTACGAAGACAGGGAAAACGTGGAGGAATATTTCTTCCATTTTTTCAAAGATAATCAAATAAGATTATATAGTTATAAAAAGGTAATGTTAATTTTTTATAATAATACATAAATACATAGCAATCAGCTATTATAATATTATTAATTATTATTTTAGTCCGCAGACGATGCGAGTTGGAGCGGCGGCGGAGGAAACAGCCGCGGCGGTACAGGCAACAACGGCCGCGTGAACAAACGCGCCGGCCGCGGAAATTACCGCAAAAACCACCGCGGCGGCCGCGGAAGCAACCGCGGTTATCAAAAAAAACCATCGCGGCGACCAGGGCGCTAATGATAGGATGGAAACGCAAATACCAATGGTCAATAACATACATGGATGTATAATCTGTTAAAATTATAAATAATATATAATATATAAAAGCGTAAATTATATTTTTGTCTATTTGTATTTTTTTCAGGGGTTGAATATATATTTTCAAAATGACTTTGTTTAGCATTCTTTCTATCCTTCTATAATAACTAATATATCATGTGTAATTTTAAGCGCATTATAAATAAAAATCTGGGCAAAAGACAAATCAAGTCTTATATCATTTGACACTCTTCAACTTACAATCTTAGAATCAATATTAATTAATATATATGATACATAGCTTGGATGTTTGACTTACAACTAATTGTTTTCATTATTTTCACATTTATTTCGCATTATTACTTTATATTCATAGTTATTTATTAATATTCATCACTAATTCAGTTATTGATAAGATAAATGTAACAAATTCTGGCAGACCCGCCACTAATTTATCAAAAAAAAAAACAACTTTCACTATGTCGAACTAATATCAAACACAACATTATTACTTTATATTCATAGTTATTTATTAATATTCATCGCGAATTCAGTTATTAATAAGATAAATGGAAAAAATTTGCCAAATAATACCCGGCAGACCCGCCACTAACATAACCTCAAGAACGATTGTTAACAATTGCAAAAAGTAGCCTGAAAACGTTGTCGAACTAATATCAAACACAACATTATTACTTTATATTCATAGTTATTTATTAATATTCATTACTAATTCAGTTATTAATAAGATAAATGTAAAAAATTTGCCAAAAACACTGGCAGGCCCGCGACTAATTTATCAAAAGAAACACAACTATGTCGATCGTTTGGGTATTCTTCGAGAGAACCTCTACCCACATAGCACGCGTCGAACCGCAGTCGCACCGCTTTAGCCTATTTTGAACCCGCTAGGTTAACATCGATCAAAAGTGGCACATTATTTGACCCTTTCTGGTTCAACCAGGTTTAACCAAATAGGTTCATTTTTGGTCCAGACTTATGACGCATGCGCGATAGATAGTGCGCATGCGCAGCAGCTAGTGCGCATACGTGGACGTAGACCGAGCTAGATACCAGGTAGATGAGCGCCATTTTAAATTCGCGCTTGGCTTGGTTTATTTATACGTGATTTTGTTGATTTATTTTTCTAAAAGAAACTCCATATAAATATGTCGACTAGAAAGTTTCGCAAATCTATTGGCTTTGTGACAGACCGACATTTTAGAAGGAGGGTGAAGTGGGAATTCGAAAGAATAACCGCGGAAAAAAAGAAAGAATTGACTCTTTCCAGTGTAAATGATAGTGCTGTTCATCAAGTTGAAATTTCAACAAGAGTCAGTACTCAGGATGATTTTGGAATGCATTTTAATGATCATCACGATCAAGCTAATTATAAATTAAATTTTATCTAATTATTTAATAGTAAAGATAATAGAAAAATATGCAAATAATTTAGTTTTAGCATGTAATCAGAATGATTTTGGAGCGACATCTTCTCATGAATATGAGAATCAAGGTAATTATGAATTTAATTATATATAATTATTTAATAATAATGATGTTTTAAAAATTAATATATATTTCAGGCTCTGATTCTGAGGAGAGCCTCAATGGAGAGGTTATACCAGAAGTCTTCGATGTAAAGCAATTTTTAACAGAATGGGCTGTTACATACCAGGTTCCTCATAATGCTGTATCGGCACTGCTTAAGGGTTTAAAAAAGCATGATTGTTTTAGAGATTTACCAGCAGACTCCTGGACAATTTGAAAGACGAGAAGGATAGCAGTATCGAAAGTTATAAATCCAGGAGAATATATTCATTTTGGATTGTTAACTGGTTTGAAAGATTCTATTGATAGATTGAAGTTAAATTCTTCTATCATTAATTAATGTTGATGGTTTGCCCGTATCAAGTTCCTCGAATATGTCTGCATGGCCTATATTGTGCACCATTATTCCTACTAAATATATTTTTATTATAGGACTCTACTGCGGGATTGAGAAACCTAACGATTCGAATGAATTTTTAGGTGACTTTGTTGATGAGGCGATTGGCATAGTGAATGAGGGTTTTGATCACAACGGAAGTCATTATGAGACTCGAATTAAATATTTTGTTTGTGATACTCCTGCAAAATCATTTATTCTGAAAACAAAAGGACACACAGGATATTATAGCTGTTCAAAATGCCTTGTTCAAGGTTCTTATATTAATCGTAGAATTTGTTTTCCAGAAATGCAATCACCTGCAAGAACTGATGAACATTTTAGAATCTTACAAGATGAAGACTACCATAATGGCTATACAAGATTGCTTGAAATACCTCATGTTGGTTTAGTTAGCAACGTACCACTTGATTATATGCATTTGATTTGTTTAGGTGCAGTTAGAAGAATGTTGTTGCAGTGGACTGAAGGAGATCTTCCGATTCGCTTACCATATGTAAAAGTTAATGAAATTTCAAACTCTCTATGCAGGTTGAGAAGTTACATACCTAAGGAGTTTGCTAGAAGACCTCGATCGTTGAAATATGTAAAATCCTGGAAGGCTACAGAATTCAGACAATTTTTATTATATAGTAGTCCACTGGTTTTGAAATCGCACATTTCATTTGACTTTTATATGAATTTTTTAACACTGCATGTGGCTATTAAAATTTTGTGCAGCGACCGCTTGTTGAATGACTATCTGGATTATGCTGAGCAACTACTGCATTATTTTGTTAAGGGTTTTATGTTATTATATGGAGAACATAATGTTAGTCATAATATTCATAACATATTGCATTTAGCAAATGATACAAGAAGCTTTGGTAATCTGGATTCATTCAGTGCATTTAAATTTGAAAACTACATGCAGGTGTTGAAAAAAATTATAGGAAAGTCAGATAAACCAGTGCAGCAAATTTACAAGAGGTATTTCGAGGTAAAAGAGCACTTTATAGAGAAAAATGTAAAGGCAGTAACCAGGTTAAGAGCATCTGAAAAATCGATGCATTTTGAAGGACCCTTGATCAACAGCTGTGGAAATCCACAGTATATAAAGTTATATATTGTTCTGATTTTTTATTTAATATTGATGAAAAAAATCAGATTCATTTTGTGCTTTGGCTAATGATAAAATTATTAATATTATTAATATTGCATTTTGTTCGATTAGGCAGGAACTCGTAGTCGTAGAAAAGAGTTTAAAATTAAAGATGATTTGTATGATCATCCATGCAAATCATCTTTAATAGGAGAATATATACTGAGTGGAATATCGGATTTGGAATCATGGCCAATAACCGAAGTTAAGAAAAAATATGTTGTATTTCCTCTTGGGACAGAAAAATATGCAGCATTTCCAATGGAATGATAGTAAGTTGTTTGTTATTGATAATTTTTATAGTTTATAATAGAATGTATTATTTGTTATATTTTATATTTATTTTTTTAAATTTTCGTGCGTCACATAGATGGCATTATTCCATTATTGTTAAGTTGTCTAGTCTGTCCATATTGTTATGTTGGTAGAGCGCACCTAACTTCATGATGACGCCAGATAGAGGCCATTTTAATTTCTAAATAGAAAGACCATTCTTGATTTCTCTGCCGCCATTGAAAGAAGTTATCATTCATTATTCTGTTGAAATTAATTTATATTGATTATTTCAGAATTGACCACATTTGCCAGGAACTAAGTGTTTCAATACTTGAAGCTTCGTTGAAGAATTGAATACATTTATTTCGTTATTTAATACATTTGATTTATATTTTAATACATTTAACAGATTTCTTTCAGGAGTTAACACATTTCTTTCAGGAGTTAACACATTTCTTTCAGGAATTAGCAGATTTCTTCCATAGTTCAAGAGTTTGCTGATTTATTTCAAGAGTTTGCTGATTCATTTCAAGAGTTTGCTCATCTAGTTCAAGAGATTTCAGAAGTTCAGGATAAAGTTTGAATATTTATAAGTTGTGTGCCTATTTCTAAATATATCAAGGTAAGATGTTTCATATAGTTATATTTGGATGGTTGTGAAATGTAAGTAACTATACAAAGTGCCATTAATTGTAATACATAATTAAATTTTTCATAGTATATAATATTCATAATTTTAGAAATTATCATGATTGGTTTTGTTATAGATGAGTCAGAAATCCTACATGGTTGTTCAGTTCGAAGATGGAATGAACGTTATAGCGAGCAAATGGTATAACAGTAATGAAGGCACCTGTTTATACCCAATCTACAAGGAAGATGGGTTCTACTATCGATCGGCGAGGGAAATGAGGGAACCTTTTACTCCGCCCGCTTCATGGATAGTGTGTGAAGTTAAGCGAATTTTCGCATCGACCGGTGAGTAAAGAGGAATAATTGATAATAAACGTATCAAGAATATTTGTAATAAATCGTGTTTGCAGATGTATTTCAATCGGCGATGGAGAAGCTAAAGGAGGCCCAAAACCACTCCGATATCACATCGGACATAGAGTTGCAGAAGGTCCAGAGACGTGAGCGTAAAAGAATTCACCACAGCAGTGGAGAGGAAGTTGAGATATTAGAGCGAAGTATTTTACCACCACCTCCTGAGGTACCGTGTGTTGCCAATAACACACCTATGATTAATGGACAGCCCGGAAGTAAGTGAAAATATTAAATAAATTCAGTTTTTAATTGACACTAATTTATCTGAAAATACATTTTAGGTATTCAAGCTTCACCATCGATACAATACACACCTAGACTTGCTGCCAAAAGATTGTTTAATACTCGTAAGTGAAACGTAACGTAATGAAAATACTCTTAATAATAAATTTGATAAATTAACATATGTAAAACATAATAATAAATTTAAGGATCACCTACATGGGGGATTTATGAAGCAGCCGGTAGCAGTATTGTAGGACAACAATGGTCGGGTGCTCAAGCTCAGCCGATAAGTTGTAAGTTGATATTATTGAAATGTAATGCAAATGTATGTTATGAAGATAATAAAAAAGTTTAACGAATACAGATTCCCAAGAACAGATGACAAGGAAAGATGACACAACAAGGAGCTTTGAGAAAGGATATATGCTGTTGCAGCAGATAAAAGGTAAGTTGCTTTGCTACTAATGAAATGTAATTATATATTATGAAGATAATGAAAGAGTTTAACAAATGCAGATTCTCAAGAACGAAGCCAGGAGGAAACTAAGAGGAGCATGGAGAGGATTCAATTGCAAATTGGTAAGTTGCTACTAACATAATTTAAAAATATGTTATATAGATAATAAGAGTTTAACAAATGCAGATTCTCAAGAACGAAGCCAGGAAGAAACTAAGAGGAGCATCGAGAGGATTGAATTGCAAATTGGTAAGTTGCTACTAACATAATTTAAAAATATGTTATGTAGATAATAAGAGTTTAACAAGTGCACATTCTCTAGAGGATATCAACAGGAGAATAACAAAAAGCGAGGAGGAATCAGCAAAAAGCACTTCGAGGATGCAAATGCAATTGCAGCGGATGACTGAATTGGTCACTTCAGTTGTCAACAAACCGCTGCAGAGTACCCAAGAGGATGTTGACGATTGTGAAGAATTGTATAGATTGTTGCCGGTGACAAATGATGAAATATTGGTTGAATTTGAGGAGTTCCTTAGAACTGAGACAACAAGACTGAGTTTGGTAAATATATACTTATTCAAAATGGATGGTATAATGAGTATGTACTAATGATATGATGTTTTTATTTTAAGAAAACACGACTTGCGCGTATTGGGGGGCATTGTCCAAAAGTGGCAACCGTTTCCTTATGCAAAACTATATTTACTGATGTGGTTGCCAAGGGGTACAGTTGGGCCGGGACCAAAGGAAAGAAGAATTTTTCAATACTGCAGTTGGTTAAATTGATAAAAGATAATAATGATGTTCTTATAATAGTAAATAATAAAACTCGTCACCTAAAATATTTGTATTAATTTTTTAAACTAACAATGATCTCAGAGATTGTAGCTGAAATGGTTTTTAAGGAGATTAAAGTGACGGAGGCTCAGGTAGGAGACTACGTTAGAGGATGGCTTCGTCACGCACAGGACCGGTATAACAGGATCGAAGAGAAGACCAGAAGACATGATTAGTTTTTAAGTTTAATTAAATTTATTGGAATATTTAAGTTTATTGTAATTTTTAGTTAAGTTTATTGTAATATTATAGTAAAGTTTTTCATTGTATTATTTTATTTATTTAATTAAGTTTATTATATACTTGTATATTGTAAGATTTTCATATATCATTTTGATAAAATATTACAGTAAAATGCTTTGATTTTTTTTTCATGAAAATAAATATTATTTTAATCTAGAATTGCATTTTTAATTTATTAAATATTCATTTCAGATTTAATTCATTAAAAAAAAATATTCACGTTCCATTTTTAACCCATTTGCCAAATTTGATCGAACGGTGTTCAACCCATTTACCAAATTTTTGACCTATTATCAAAATATTTTCAATGTGTGTGCCAAATTTTGACCCCCAATAGAACTTTTCTCAACCCATAATATATGCCAATAAGGTTGACTAATATTGCAACCGGGTTCGAACTTTAGGTCCATTTCTGTGCGAAGATTGACCTAAATATACGTATGTGGTGCGACCCAAGTTTAACCGATCGACCTAAAAGTCGAACCACAGGTCGCCCCTGACTCGCACTTGTGCTATGTGGGTAATCACTTTCTTCAACTGTTCAATACAATAATTAATGAATATTCACTTTTTACCACTTTTTAATACAATAATTGATAAATATTTGCAATGATTTGCACTATTTCAACATATCTTCGACCCATCGAACATATTTTGACACGGCAGATCTTGTCGGTTGGTATCAATGTACTATGACATATGTAAAAATACTTGATTGTAGGTTAAAAGATTTTTATGTCAAACAAAGATAATGCAAAATAAATGAAATTTAATTGAATAAATTATTATATTTTAATCATTTTCATAAAAAAATTAGGTTTTAAATGTTGGCCACGCCCACGAAACTGTCAAATACCTGGGCCTACCAGATGTGCGTCTGCCAACTATATACACGTAAAACAATTTACAATTTTGATAAAAGTAATATTAGCATTTGACCCGTAGATTTACAATACAAGCCTCATAATCAGAATAATCTCAGTTCGTTCAAATAAAATAATGTATCAAGCAAGATATACAAAAATGAAACTGTAAAATGGTAATGCACATCAATTAGAGAACAATTTGTTTTAGAACATGAGGTTCTTACTTAAATTCAGTTGTATTAATATTTATTGGAATTATTTTAATTAAATATAATTTGTTTGTAATAATAATCATTTATCTATCTTGCTTTCCATAGTCATGACAAATTATAAGATAATATATTAATGCTAGCACTTACCGAGACATGAAGATAATTAGAACAGCTGTCATCAGATTCCTCACATAAGGCACACAATTATTTTAATAACGCGCAATCGTATTTAATAATTGTAAGTAAAAATGTCACTAAACTAATAAATTAAATAATACTTTCACTTATCATTTAATAAACTTTGTCGGTAAAATGTGTAATAACGCGTCGAGTCAACAGCCGAGGCGACGCTGCCGACTGCAGAACCTTAACTGAAAAAATTTTGGGTTCCTTCTTCGACCTAACCTCGAGGTAGAGGAATTTTGGTACCTGCTGACCAATCAGAAGAAAGGACGTTTTTCAATAACAAATTAAAATCTACGGTAACAAGTTATAATGTGAGTCATCATCCAGAGCATGTTTGGACATGCAAAAATATTTAATTGTCATATTATATAAGATGTTTATAATGAAATAGAATTTTTGAAATAATTTAAAACATATGATTATATTAATTAAATAGAATATATTTCACACTGATTTTTATAATGCAATTTTAACTCAAATTGAAATAAAAAAGTATGTTGAATACTTACTTTATTCTGATTGTTACATAAAAATTTAATAAACAAAATGTTACAAATAATCACAATAAACAGATATTATATTTGATTCACAAATATTAAATTATTAATATGAAATATCTATTAAGATTTACATTAGTATTCCGTTTATTTTTTGCTTCATGTGAAAAACCATTCTATTACTATTATATTAGGAATTATAAATTGGTATAATTTTATATTATAAATAGTGACTTTATGTAAAAATTATTCATAAATTTGTTTTTTGGAGGTTTTTCAGGGAATTCAGTTATTTCTTTGCTACTAAATACCAAGTTACTTAATACCTTTGCCTAATGAGAAAATGTTGTATTTATAACAAAATGACAATTTGGCGTTTCATGACTTTAACTACAAGTTTTCTTTCTAACTTTACTCATACTACATTTTTTTTACCAAAATATGGTCAAGATCTTCTAAGAAAAAGTGGGTAAAAAATAGAGTGCATTTTTGCAAATTCAAAAGGCTCGGCCGATCATCTTGCAAAACTAATGCGAGTACTCCAGTTTCAGCAAACATTTCCTTTGAAAAGTAAAAACTTAAATAAAAAAAAAAATATTGAGAAATAATAATATTAGTTTAAAAGGTGTAACTAATAAATATAATACAGATAAATATATTAATGAGAGACCTTATTGAGTTTCACCGAATTTCCATTCGGAAAGTCAAAAACTCGAATAAAAATAAATTTTCTGAGAAATATCAAAGTGGTTTTAAAATTAAATGTTTGACTAATAAAAATGTTACTCTTCTAAAGAAACGGCGCAACCGATCACCTTTCAAAACTATTTCAAGATATTATCGAGTTTCTGCAAATTTTCCTTCGGACAGTTAAATACCAGATAAAATAAAATTTATTTAAAATAATAAAATTCTTTAAAATTAAATCATTGACTAATAAAAATAATACAACATAACAGTTTACAGTCCACGATTCTTACCTCAAGTTTTCTTTCTAATTTTACTTATACCTCACTTTTAAAGAAATATTTTGAAGGTGTTTCATCAAAACGTTGCAAGAAATTGCACTTTTTTGCTAATAGCTTATAATAACGAAAAAAAAAATGGTTCGACCAATTATCTTAGAAAAATAATGCGAGATCTTATCAATTTTCACCAATTTCTTTATTGGGATGTTAAAAGGAAATTATTGTTATTAGTATTATTTTATTTACATATAAATTATAATTTGTCTATAGATAGTCATGGAGGAATTTGATTTATATGTAACAGTGTTTTTTTTACCTTAGTTTACATTTTATTTGTTATCTACACATCTAATTTTTGTTTTGCTATTATGGTTTTGCTATAAAAAAAGTACTGAGAAATTTTAAAAATAATGTTAAATAAAAAGATTGACTTATAAAAAGTTGAATAATATTTTAAAAAATGTATTTAAAAAAAATTAAAATGTAGTAAATCCGGCAGAAATGCTAAGGGTATACTTTATTTTTAGTTTTAATTTGTAGTTCAATTAGAAATATTTTCTCAAAAATTATCAAATAATATCAAATTTATTGAAATATATAATATCTTTATTATTTTAATATTGTTTGATATCAACTGAACGAGATCTTACAATCCAAATCAGAACTATTTTTTTATATGCATTACAATTTGTTTTTGGGAAGACATTGAGTTTATATTTTGTTAAATTTTAAACTAATTTTAGAAGAAAACCCAACTTGCAATATGCAGTATATGTAATATGCAGGTATATTTTAATTATACTTTTGTGGTCAGGTTTAATGCTAGATAATGACAGAAAAGATGTATGTTCAATTCTGCTGTGGAATCATATTTCAATGAATTAAAGAACAATCTCTGATATGGTGAGAAAAATAAGAAATCGACATAATATTATAAGAATTATAAGAATAATTCAAGATAATATCGATCGTTGCAATGATGAGTTAATAAATGATTGTTCTGTACTACAGAAACTTAATCCTGAGAAAAGCAACAAAAGTTATATTAGAAAAAAAGAAGTGTAAGTCAGAAAAAATTAACGAGGAAAAACAATATTAAACAACTAAACAAAGCAACACAATGCCATTGTAACTAAATGAGGACTTGCAAACTAGAAATTGCAACTAATTTTAGATACAACTCAAGATTTGTCAAAGATTGACCAACTTTCTCTAGTTTTCCGATACATCTCGATTGCAGAGGATGGTAATAATGTGCCTAAATAATTAAAAATCTGCGAATTATTTTTGGGATTTGTAGCAGTATCTGACAGCAGAGCCGAAGGACTTAAAATTGAAATTTTGAATATAGTTAATCAATATGGAATCGATTTAACTAAATGTAGAGGACAGGGTTATGACGGAGCAAACATTATGTCGGGTGTTTATGGAAGGTTGCAATTCCTAATAAAAGAAAATGCTCCAAATGCCGACCACGTTCATTGTGCGGCGCACGCATTGAGTTTAGTTTTAAACGATGCCACAAAACATGTCCGTGAAGTGTCGACTTTTTTCGACAATTTAGAAAAAATATACACTTTTTTGGTAATAGCATACAACGCTGGTCAATGCTAAATCAAGATTCTTCCGAGGAATATTTAGTAACTTTTAAAAGGGTATACCCTACCAGATGGTCTTCAAGGAACGACGCCTTATTAGCAATAAGCAAAAATTATTTATTAATTGTAAAAACTCTGTACAAATTAAATTTAATTTCTAAAAAAAAGATGAACGTGAAGAATGTAAGAATTTAATTAACCTTTTAGAAAGCTACGATTTTTTAGTGCTCGTAACATTTTTTTCTTTATTGTTTCAAATTATTAATCCAATTTCGAAAGCTCTACAGGATGTGAGTGATGACTTATAACAAACTAGCATACTATAGGAAATCTTTTAAAGAGTCTGCGCGAATTGAGACATGAAAATTCATTCATTATTTTGTTAAGGAATACTAAGGATTTAGCAAAAGATTGGAATATAAAAACAATTTTCTATCACAAGAGGAGAGAATTTTAGACCCTGAATCATATTTTAAAGTAAACGTGTACTATTGCTAATTAGATATTTTAATTTCTCAAACAAAACAAAGGCTTCAAAACCTTTGTGACGTAAATAGTATGTTCAAAATATTGCAACCGAAAAAACTCATGTCTTCTTCAAATGAAGAAATAATAATTGCTTTCGAAAAACTGACGACAAAATACTGCAAAGATCTATCAGGTAATCTTTGCGATCAATTGATAGCTCTAAAAGCATGGTTAAAATCATAAATCGAAAATATTCATTCCATTAAGGAACTCGCTGAATTATTATTAATAAAATTTAATAGTATGGCATCCATTTTTTGGATGTAATAACTGCTTGGATTTTATTCTTGACCCTTCCAGTTACAACCGCAACTGCTGAAAGGAGCTTTTCAAAATTAAAATTCTATCAGACCTGTCTCTATTGTCCATAGAGGCAGAAACATTAGAAAAACTAAAAACATCATCAGCTATAAATGACTTAATAAATCAGTTTGCTGAAAAAAAGCAAGGAGAGTGAATATTTAAGTTTAGTTACTTGTAAAAAAATTAAGAATAATATTCGATGTATATTTGAAGATTTAATAAATAAATGTTCTTTTAATTTTATGCTGAATTTATTAATTTTTTTATGTTTCTTTAAAAATCTTTAGGAGAGCCCCCAAACCAATTTTGATATGGGGCCCCGCCAAGGCACGCTACGCCCCTGGGTGATTCATACCCTTTACCGAACATAGTAGACATACCGGACCAGTTAGGCAATTGTAAGTACTTTTCGACCTATTTCTCGGTTCTGGCTTCCACCAGATTGCTATGAAAGACGATGACAAGATTAAGATTGCGTTCTCAACTCAATCCGCACATTACCATTACTAGAGAATGCCTTATGGACTCAAAAATGCTACCACAACTTTTATGAACTCCGTGCTCATGTGTAGCCCCATGTCTGAACATGTACCGTTTTCTGCAGATCATATAACCTACAACACTTATTTCAATAATTTCCGCAACAACCCTAGAACATCTGCGCCAGTATTCAACAAACGGATAAACTATCTTTCACATATGTGTACCAAACACGTTATTGAACAAAGATGCAACAAACAATAACAACATTATGATTTTATAGACACCCCTATGAAATTTCTACCATCACTATTGAAAACAATTGCGGATATAGCTTTATTTGGGAGTGCAGAAAATGATAGAAGACGAACGGAATCTATTCGCAGTGTAAAAACTCTTGATGAACTCACACAAGAATTACGTAAAATAGGATTTGATATTAGTCGCAGTCGGACATATCTTCGTTTGATCCCCAGAAAATCTAATGCTGCTGAGGGACGAAGACATGTATCGACAGTCCCTGTTAGCCAAGAGCCACTTAGATAGCAAGTTCGCTGAAACATCAATTCATTAATTAGAGAACATAGCATCCATACTTGGACCAGATCAAGTATTTTTCATATCTCAAGATGATAAAGCTCGAGTTCCTATTGGCGTAACTGCGGCAAATAACCAAGCACCTCTGTTTATGCTGGTATCAAAATCACTTCCAGTATGCTTGGACAACCGCACGGCATTATTATTCTTTTCTTCGGTCTGATATAGCCATTATCTGAGTATATCTGGTCCTTCGACAATATAAATAAAGTGCAAGTGTTTTAATAGAGTTCGGCAGCATCTTGGTAGATCACGGACTTCTTATACATCTTTGCAATCTAGCTTACAACATACTTTTGGTCCATTCGAATCGAATGGTCAAATATTGGACACGTGTCATGGGCATCTCTATGTTTTAGGAAAGGTTTGGGAATTAACACAAACAAGTTTCTTGAACAGTTATCAGAACAAATTAAGGAGCAGGTTTTTAGAACGTTAATTATGCAGGCGTCTGAATAGAGCCGTTGACAGGTTATAAAAAGACGCATTTCATCAGAGAAACCTAAGACTGAATAGCAATGCATGTCAGAAAGACGGAGACAAGAAAGGATAAGTCATGCAAAATAATTAAAATAGTATGTGTTAGATAAGTAAACAAACAGACCATAGAGAATGGTTAGTTCAATCTACGGAAGACGATAACGCACATTATAAAATTACAATAAAAAATGACACATATAATACAACCTGCATTAAGTGCGCACAATACAAGTTGTGTTATAATACTTACGCCTGCACATGCATGGATTATTTAATAAGAACCAACGTTTGTAAGCATATCCAAGATGCAAGCATGTGCAAGAATCTTTCCAACAGACACCGAATTGAATAATCGCATTTTTGAAAGAAAAATGCTCGTAAAATCATATCAATTCAGAAGTCTAAACGATACTAATGAAGCAGATTCCACAGAACTGCATAACAATGATGTACAAGGAACAAATTCATGATTTACTCGAGCTAATAAGATAATGCTATCTCATTTTGATAAAATGAATGAACACATTACAGACAGAAAAATGATTGAAAAAGCTGTGACCTATATGGCCATGGCATTACTAAGCTATAAACTAGAAGAAGTCAACATATAAAAACATATAGCAACACAATGGTCAAATTCAAAGTAGAAATAGACTTGCCCAAAAATAATAAAGAACAAAATTTTATTCCAAACCATCAATTTGGGTTTCGAAACAAACATTCAACAATTGGGCTAAATCATACAATTATAGACATAATTAATAATGCACTACATAGAAGAGTACTATACTGCTGCTTTTTTGGATCTCAAGCAGGCATTTGACAAGGTCTGACATACAGGCCTAATGTATAATGGAAAATAGAAGTCAATAGCACAAAATCAGTTCATGTGACTTTCACGCTTCGCATTCAAACTTGTCCTGCAGTTTGCATTTATTCCCCGAAAGAATCAATAAAGTATCTCGACATTTACTTAGATAAGCAAGCGCGGGTAAACGGCGGGAGTAACAATGACTCTCTATACCTAGGATCCGGCGGCGCCGGTATCGTCTAGGTGGATATCTCAGTGGACCATCTACACCACGAAGAGGTAAAATACATTATGGCATTATAAAGAACGTATCGATCCTAAATTTAAAATCTCTATTAATAGATAATACAATAATGACCAACCAAATAAATGGCGCAGGTATCGGACCCTGCGGAAATGCTTCTCGTAACGAGCCAGGAGAGATGATTTGATGGATCTGGCTCAGGGAATGATCTGAATATCATTGTGTGGTGGCCGTTTGCTGAGATAGTCTGTCATTTCTGCCCGGGTGCCTGTGCTCTCGTGTCCTCGAGTGAAGCCTCGAAACAGTTCGCGGCACTTGAAACAGTTCCGCTCTGACAGAAGGGCCAAATATATCTGCAGCAGTTGTCAGCAGGTCTGTGGGAACCAAGGGGGCCTGACCGTCCACTCTCGTTCTAGTAAAGGTCCGAGATCAGAGGAGGCTTCTAAGTGTAATGAATGCACGGCGAGTTTTCCCTCTAAAACGGGCCTATCTCAGCATGAGCGTCATACTCATCCTGGAGTAAGGAACGAGGAAAGACGGTTGGCCTCTCAGAGACCCGAAAGTTCAACCCGCAATCTGAAAGTGTGGACAGATGAAGACATTGAAACTTTGAGGAGGGTCAATGACCAATACCTCGAATGTCGACATGTCAACGTCAAAATTAGGGACGAACATCTCACTCATATGACACGCACACAAATCTCAGATAAAAGGGGCGAACTGAGCCTGCGTACGAAATCCGGTCGAATAGACGAACCAGCGGTTGCCAGCCAAGCGTTAGTCAATCCTGATCAACTGGATGACGATGATTGTGAGACTAGGCACCAACTGGTTGAGACAACATCAGTAGCAGCCTCTCAACAAAATCGAGATGGCGATGATCTTAAATCTTGGGCACAACAACTTTTGAAAGATTGGGAAGATTGGCGGGACATAAAGATAGACGATAAGCTTAACGAGGCGTCTGCCCAGCTCGAGGATCTAAGAAAGATGCTAGAAGCTGACTGTATACCGAGTGATGTGGTTAGGCACGTTGATAACCTCGTTGAGTGCGTTCTCACCCCAGCCCTTACATCTACACCGAGTTCAAATCAGGGAATGATAAGATTGCAGTTAACATAAAACGAGGAGTTAAGCAGGGTGGTCCGCTTTCCCCGCTGTTGTTTAACTGGGTCTTGGACCCCCTTCTCGAACAACTTGAGAACGCGGGACGGAGTGCGCGCTGTTAAGCGAGCCAGGTAGTCGACGCTTCAAGTAAAAGGGTATCTTCCGTTATAATAACTAGAAAATACTTCTTTTGTCTTATAACGGAAACTTCTATAAATTTTATTACAGGCGTAATATTGCTATACGAACAAAAGCTAGTCGAGAAATATATTTAGTTTAGCTGGAAAATTCGTAGTGTTCAGTCGATTTCAAAACATAAAAATGCCAAATTATCTAAAAGGTAAGCGAGGTAATATTGCACGACATAATGCTAAAAAAGACGTTATCAAGGCAATCAGTTCACTGATAGCGCAGGTGAAAAAAATGACGCTAGTACAAGTCATGATGAGAGTGCCAGTGGAAGAAAACTCAATATGCGTGATATTACAGACATAAAAACTAATCCTTTGCACGGGTATAGAATAATTGAATTTTTTACAGTGTTTACAGCTTTATCTGAACTTGTGAATTGTTCGGTGTGCAGTCAGAAGATAAATTTCAGTGAGTGTGGCTCTAGGGGCCTCGGTTTTAAAATTGTTCTTACGTGCCGATGTGGTGATAGAATAATAAATTCAGGTCCTTTTATTAACAATGGATTTGAAATAAATCGTATATTAGTGTTTGTCATGAGACTTTTAGGCGTTGCAAGAAAAGGAATAAATGTCTTTTGTAATCTGATGGACTTATGCACTGGTTTGAGCAAACATTTCTACGATACCATCGTGGAACACATTTATGATTCAACCAAATTATCATTTGATTTACTATCGCAAAAGGCCGTTAAAGAAGAGATAGAAAAAAATTCGAGCAAGGACGAGAAAGACATATTTTAAAAGTATCTGGTGATGGCACCTGGAAAAAGCGCGGCTTCAAATCAAAGTACGGTGTTACAACGCTCATCGGTTATTATTCAGGAAAAGTGATTGACTTGATAACAAAAAGTAGTTACTGTCAAGGCTGTACTTACTGGAAAAATAAGACTCATACAGAAGAATTCCGTGAATGGTTTGAGAATCACGAGGATGAGTGTCAAAAAAATCACGAAGGCACGTCAGGCAAGATGGAAGTCGATGCCATGAAAGAAATGTTCTCGCGTTCTGAAGAAAAATTTGGAGTAAAATATGGTAACTACATTGGCGACGGAGATTCTAAAACATTCAAGGCTATTTTAGATCTGAATCCTTATGGTGATGAGTTAACAGTTGTGAAGAGTGAATGTATTGGTCATGTAAAAAAAAGAATGGGTTCAAGACTTAGAAATATAAGGAAAAAAAAAAACTTTCTGGAAGAGGAAAACTAACTGATAAAGTTGTGAAAAAACTAACAAAATACTATGGTTTGAGTATTCAAAGAAATCTTCACAGTGTTAAAGATATGAAAAAACCCATAATGGCAACTTATAATCATATTTTTTCTACTGAAAAACACCCACAACATGAAAACTGTCCAATAGGCGTTGATAGCTGGTGCAAATGGCAAAAGTCTATTGCTCTAAATCAAGATCCTCTAGACGTAGATTTAGCTCCATTGCTTGGAAAACAAATGAAAAAGCATCTTTTACCAATTTACGAAGATTTGTCAAAAGATGATTTACTTGAGCGATGCCTTGATGTCATACGCAGAACGCGAATGGAAGTTTCAACGCGTCAGTTTGGCGACTATCACCAAAACACCTTCATTGTGGGCTAAAAGTAGTTGAAATTTCAGCATATATTGCTGCTGGGATATTTAATGAAGGTTTTAGTTCAATATTAAGAATAATGAACCTTCTTAATTTGACTGTAGGCACTTATGCTAAAGCATTTGCTGATAATACTGATGAGGCGCGAATAACTCGACAGGATCGCAGAAGCCTTTCACAAACAAAAGATGCTCGTACAGCTCGCAAACAACAACAACTTGAAGAAAATCAGCTTTTTGAAGAAGAGGAAGGACTATTGTATGGACCTGGGATAGCAGATTAATCGGTAAGTAACTAAAACTAGTAGTTTTTCTTTACCAAATCTTTAAACGCGATTATCTCAAAACTGTGTTTTCAAAAACTGCTCGTGTTGTAGCTCAAAAAGTTATGTATCGATTTGTCTGAAATTTGGTGAGGCCTTTCTCTATATTATTATCGGAAGGTTAAACCTAAATCTTTAAATCTTTCGCGTTTATAAAGTATTTTCTGCAGCCCAAAATGTCAAAAAATAGCCAAAAATTCAGATTTTTTTTTCAAACGCTTGTTTTTCATTGAATTTTATACTTTTTTTTTCAATTTTATAGGTTTATCCTTCCCATTGATATGTTCTCAAAAGAAAACATTAAAAAATTTTTTTCAGGTCGACGATTGATGAGTGAGAAATGCAGCAGTTTTGGACCTCGCGCCGGAGGCAGTCCACAAAAAGTTATGCTGAGCCGCCATTTTGAAATAAATTTTTTTTAAATATTTTTTTATATTCTAGAAGGGTTAAATAAAGTTATGTCAAAGTTTAAAAACAATAAAATTATTCCATCACGTTTAAAAATATTTTTAAAATATGACCTATTTTCATGCGTCTATATGGACTTCCCCCCTTAAGCAATTTATCATCCCGCATTATTTGTACCGGCTAACCGTAGACCCACCATCTTAAGGCGACCTATAAGGGTTAGACAAGGCACTTCGCAACTTCACAAGGGAAATTTTCCATCTCCCTCATTCTACTAGCTCTGCCTTCCTGTATACCTCCCCAGGAAATGGAGGACTCGGCCTACCTCGATTGGAAAGAGTTGCTTTTTACTCTTTCCTAAAATCAATGGCTAGATGTCGAGATTCTGGAGATCCAGTATTAGAGGCACTATGGGAGCAGCGCAATGTTAGCGATAGAGTTGCTGAAATGGCACATGGCGCAAGTATTAGAGGCCCGCTGAACATAAAGGCCATTGAGAGCGCGAAGCGAAGAGCTGTCGAGGACGAGTTCCGAAGATGGGCGAGTTGCGCGTCTCAGGGCATGGGGGCTACAATGTTCCAAAAGGACACTATTGGAAACTCCTGGCTCTGGAAGCCCCACCTTCCCAAAAAAAAAATTCTCGCTATATCGATGCTCTTCGACTCCGCAGCAACACATTTGGTTGTCGAGCAGCACTTGCTCGCGCAACACCAATGAGCGATATAACATGCCGGCGTTGCCATTCTGCCAATGAGACCCTTGGACACGTACTAGGCCAGTGTACCTTCGAGAAACCGTAGAGAATTCATAGACACAATGAAATCGTGTCTCTATGTCGAAATGACTTTATCGATAAACACCCTGCTGGGCGTTACATGATCGAATCATCATTTACAGTCGATGGAAAAAGGTTAAAGCCCGACTTCATCTTATGGGATGCTGAAGAATTATATATCGTCGACGTTACAGTCAGACTTGAGCAGGAAAATTCTCTCGGAAAAGCGAGTACAGAAAAAATCTTTAAATATGAGTGCCTCTACCCAGAGGTACTCAATATCACCGAAGCAACACACTGTCGGGTTCTCCCGATAGTTGTGGGGTCCCGTGGTTCACTACCCCCCAAAACCCTATCAAACTTATCCCTTCTTTCCAAACACCCCAAACACACTGGCTTAACATCAGCACTGGTTGTATTAAGAACATCGATAGAAATGAGCAATAGGGTTTTTGACGGCTGGTACAAGATGCCAACGGTTACCATGAAAGTAACAATGGATATGATTTTTCTTAAAGCGATATTTAATTTTAACTGCCGGGCGGTGAACTTCCAAAGCGTACCCGTATGTGTCGGAGCTACGGGTTTCTTTAAATTTATTCTTATACTAAACGCAGAGGAAGCAATCATGAGAAGCCCATTGTGTTGTCTGTGTTGTCCACTTTTTTGTTATGTGTTATAGCCCTTCTGGCTTTTGTGAGGCATTTGACAAACAACAACATCCCGTTGTCAAAGGCAGCAGATACCTCCACGCGTTGCCCCGTGGACGGTTTCCGATGGCATGTCATCTTCCAACTCTGAGGTATGCCGTGCGATCGGACACTGACTAAATTCTGCTGTTCCCTAAAGAAGTAGGTTGCGGAAATAACCTGCAAGGGATCCTCTACATCAGTGCTGAATTGGATCAGTAGCGATCCGCTTTGCTGTTACTGAACTCCAGTACTGGTGGTTTTTCCTTGCCACATCCGGTGGTGATTTCGATGGAAGGTGATAGTGAGGTGGTAAATCTTGTTAATCCTGCGTCACTATATACGCTTGATTGAATCGTGGCAATTAGTGTGCCGATGTCTTGGCACGGTGCTCTTGTCACGAGGTAATCAAGCGTCTTAATCGCGACTGGTCAATATCATACCAAAAAGTGTCCCACTTTGGGACAGTTTTATAGCCAAATGCCTCGTCATCTAATTAGTGACGCGCATGAATGGATTATTAACGAGATTCCCACTGTCCTTATCTACTTTCTAGCAAGGTGTATATATATATATATATTCCCACTGTCCCTATCTACTTTTCTAGCGAGGTATATATATATATATATATATATATATATATATATATATGTATAAGGCGGTGATCAAACACTGCACATATGATTATGAGCTCGGCTTTATGTTCACGAATAAATATCGATGTAAATCCATTAATAGTGAATAAAACAATAATAGTAATCGTTGTTACATTGGAGAAAGTTCACAATATATTTACAAAAGAATAAATCAATATATCTGTAATTCAAAAAATCCTGATCACTTTCCATAGGTTAACACTTGCAAACATAAACATAATTTATATCTTGTATCTGGTACATGATCAGTAAGTAGTAATGTTATTATTGTGGAAAAGAAAAAGAATAAGTAAGAGACTTTTTTCCGCCTCACTACCACCAATCTTGTGTGTTTATTTCAAAGAGGCATGAGCAAAATATTACATTGTTACTATTCGTATTTTTTTACCATTAATATGTAAGTCATGATACCAATTTTCATTCAACAATAAAAGTTAAAAAATAAAAAGCCAATATACATTTTAAATCCCTAAGTGTTGTATATTCGATTAATTTACAAATTTATCCAATTTACCACTCATTGTTGTTTCCAGTGATGTTCTTAAGAAACAACATCTGTCGATGACAAATTTGTATAGTGGAAACATTAGGGTTGTATTGGAACACTGTTGATAACAGTGTGGAAAGTTCTTATTTTAATTTTAATTTCATATTTAATTCTTCTTCCGATACTAAATGATCCATTCTTTCAAATATAGGTTGCTCACTTAATAATTTTATGTATACATTTTCAAAGCTGCAACAGGAATTGTTCTACATTTTTATTGGTTTTAGATAAAACTTAATAAGCCAATAAGCCAATTCAGAAGACAAAATACAATAAGAAAGCAATGAATAAGAATAATAAAACTATACAGCGCCAGTCTAATCTTCATAATATTCTTTATTAAAAACTTGTGTAAATGTCATGAACAATTTCTTACTTGAAAATAAATATGCCAATTCAAATGACAAAATGCAATAAAAAAGCAATGGATAAGAATAATAAAACTACAGCGCCAGTCTAATCTCGCATAGTATTCTTTACTAAAAACTGGTGTAAAAGTGAAAAATAATGTCTTACGGGAAAATTAGCCAATTCATATGACAAGATACAATAAAAAAGCAATGAATAAAAATAATAAAACTAAACAGCGCCAGTCTAATCTTCATAATATTCATTACTAAAAACTCACGGGAAAATTAGCAAATTCATATGACAAGATACAATAAAAAAGCAAAGAATAAAAATAATAAATCTATACAGCGCCAGTCTGAAAGAGCTTGGTAGCGACAACGAGGGGTAAATTTAGAAAAGTTGTGTTTTACGCTGTTTTAGTGTTTTCTGCATTCAAGCTTGATGCACTACAGTGATTACCAACGTGGGGCGCAGGCCGCACCAAAGGGCAATTTGAAAATCATTTCATTTCAAACTTTTAATAAGAAAAACTTATTAGATTGTACAAAAAAAATATTTAAATATAATTTTATTGGCTTTACTGCCAAACGTTTCAAATCAACTGGATAAATAGCATTATAGAGATAAGAGAGTCAACTACTTCATTTTGAACGAAGGATTCGTAAGTTCATATTGAGCACAGTAAAGCCATCTTTTTTGTTTATATAAATTAAGTTAAAAACAATAGATAGGATCTAGAATATAGTGAATATATAATAAATTTGTAAGTAAACCATTTAATTTATATTTGTATTGCTTGAGGCATTTAAATATATAGACCATTTTGTCAAGTGAAAATTTTCTTCTAATTTAAATAATTTCAATACATATTTTTAACTTATTACTTTTTAGCCCATAATATAATGAGCGGAACAAGCGAAAAAAAATTCAAAATTTTGATAAAAACTTAAAATCTGGCTACATATCCGCTATTCACAATGAGCAGATATTCTTTTGTCTTTTATGTCAGCAGTCCTTGAGCAACGAATCAATGAAATTTGAAGGTAAAACATCAAAATCATATAAATTTAGATTTGAGTTACTGTAAAACTAAACTACATTTTTCTGCATAAATGTGTTCTGTAAAATATTAGAAGGCACCACTAAATCCCAAGCTATACTGCTTACAGTTGAATAATACACCAATGAAAATATAATATTTTGTTCGGCAGATGATCCTTTTATATAATGGGCAATAAAAATGACTGCTTAAAGTTGATGGAACATGTGAATCTTGAAATGGTTATTGTCCATCGTGTAATTCAAAAGAAACACTTAGTAGCTCTAAATATATACCGCCTGTTCTAAATGAGAGATGAACATGAAGTTATAAAATGCATTAATACTATTAACCTTTGGTAACTAGTGCGCATATATGTGCGCAAATCATCAAACTTGCGGAAGAACTCATATATGCGTTTGTGCGTAGACAGTAATTATGGCCGAGGAACGCATATATGCGTCGCAACTAATATATGCCGATGGCCAAGGAACTCAAATATGCGTTCACTCTCTTTCTCAACAATCTCCACTTAACCTTCGGATTTGTAAACAGCAACTAGGTTTTAGCGTCAGCGCAAATTCAGACAACATATTACTCACTAGTATTATTCGAAAGATTTTATAACCTTCAAAATAAAAACGTGTAAACTAAACTATTTTTTTTAACTGTCTAAACTTTAGCAAATTTTTGAATTTAAATTGCCAGCAAGGACGAAATGCGTTTTACTTCTAAATATAAATATATGGTATCACTTATCTATTGTTAGATTATTTTTCAAACAAATGTTAAGGAAAGAGACAAACCGTACATAAAAATGTCAAAAAAAAATAATTTGGAAAAAGCTTTCCATTGAATCCCCGTCGCTTTTTAATGTAATTGTTTGTAAACTTGTGAAAAAGCGCAGAAAGATATCAAAGGCAAAACCTAAAGCACGCGAATTTTAAATAAAAGTGGAGCATATCCACGTGAAACGTACCTTGTTACAAAAATTATGAAAATGAAAATATTTGATTAGAGTTTACATTATCAACTAACAACATAAAAGTATACCAAGATTAAAATGTAAACCTACATTTGAACATTACAAACGTTGAAATGTTTGTAAAAATATTGATCAAATATTATAGTTTCTATCTACATATATATAATATAAAAACAGGATTCTAACAAATACTGAATGTGCAGTAATCTTGTATAGTTGAAAATAAATCTTGTGCGACGTTGAATAT
>NW_020536999.1:78409636-78447011 GCF_003426905.1 Ctenocephalides felis
AATGTAGAGGACAGGGTTATTTGACGGAGCAAACATTATGTCGGGTGTTTATGGAAGGTTGCAATTCCTAATAAAAGAAAATGCTCCAAATGCCGACCACGTTCATTGTGCGGCGCACGCATTGAGTTTAGTTTTAAACGATGCCACAAAACATGTCCGTGAAGTGTCGACTTTTTTCGACAATTTAGAAAAAATATACACTTTTTTGGTAATAGCATACAACGCTGGTCAATGCTAAATCAAGATTCTTCCGAGGAATATTTAGTAACTTTTAAAAGGGTATACCCTACCAGATGGTCTTCAAGGAACGACGCCTTATTAGCAATAAGCAAAAATTATTTATTAATTGTAAAAACTCTGTACAAATTAAATTTAATTTCTAAAAAAAAGATGAACGTGAAGAATGTAAGAATTTAATTAACCTTTTAGAAAGCTACGATTTTTTAGTGCTCGTAACATTTTTTTCTTTATTGTTTCAAATTATTAATCCAATTTCGAAAGCTCTACAGGATGTGAGTGATGACTTATAACAAACTAGCATACTATAGGAAATCTTTTAAAGAGTCTGCGCGAATTGAGACATGAAAATTCATTCATTATTTTGTTAAGGAATACTAAGGATTTAGCAAAAGATTGGAATATAAAAACAATTTTCTATCACAAGAGGAGAGAATTTTAGACCCTGAATCATATTTTAAAGTAAACGTGTACTATTGCTAATTAGATATTTTAATTTCTCAAACAAAACAAAGGCTTCAAAACCTTTGTGACGTAAATAGTATGTTCAAAATATTGCAACCGAAAAAACTCATGTCTTCTTCAAATGAAGAAATAATAATTGCTTTCGAAAACTGACGACAAAATACTGCAAAGATCTATCAGGTAATCTTTGCGATCAATTGATAGCTCTAAAAGCATGGTTAAAATCATAAATCGAAAATATTCATTCCATTAAGGAACTCGCTGAATTATTATTAATAAAATTTAATAGTATGGCATCCATTTTTTGGATGTAATAACTGCTTGGATTTTATTCTTGACCCTTCCAGTTACAACCGCAACTGCTGAAAGGAGCTTTTCAAAATTAAAATTCTATCAGACCTGTCTCTATTGTCCATAGAGGCAGAAACATTAGAAAAACTAAAAACATCATCAGCTATAAATGACTTAATAAATCAGTTTGCTGAAAAAAAGCAAGGAGAGTGAATATTTAAGTTTAGTTACTTGTAAAAAAATTAAGAATAATATTCGATGTATATTTGAAGATTTAATAAATAAATGTTCTTTTAATTTTATGCTGAATTTATTAATTTTTTTATGTTTCTTTAAAAATCTTTAGGAGAGCCCCCAAACCAATTTTGATATGGGGCCCCGCCAAGGCACGCTACGCCCCTGGGTGATTCATACCCTTTACCGAACATAGTAGACATACCGGACCAGTTAGGCAATTGTAAGTACTTTTCGACCTATTTCTCGGTTCTGGCTTCCACCAGATTGCTATGAAAGACGATGACAAGATTAAGATTGCGTTCTCAACTCAATCCGCACATTACCATTACTAGAGAATGCCTTATGGACTCAAAAATGCTACCACAACTTTTATGAACTCCGTGCTCATGTGTAGCCCCATGTCTGAACATGTACCGTTTTCTGCAGATCATATAACCTACAACACTTATTTCAATAATTTCCGCAACAACCCTAGAACATCTGCGCCAGTATTCAACAAACGGATAAACTATCTTTCACATATGTGTACCAAACACGTTATTGAACAAAGATGCAACAAACAATAACAACATTATGATTTTATAGACACCCCTATGAAATTTCTACCATCACTATTGAAAACAATTGCGGATATAGCTTTATTTGGGAGTGCAGAAAATGATAGAAGACGAACGGAATCTATTCGCAGTGTAAAAACTCTTGATGAACTCACACAAGAATTACGTAAAATAGGATTTGATATTAGTCGCAGTCGGTCATATTCGTTTGATCCCCAGAAAATCTAATTCTGCTGAGGGACGAAGACATGTATCGACAGTCCCTGTTAGCCAAGAGCCACTTAGATAGCAAGTTCGCTGAAACATCAATTCATTAATTAGAGAACATAGCATCCATACTTGGACCAGATCAAGTATTTTTCATATCTCAAGATGATAAAGCTCGAGTCCCTATTGGCGTAACTGCGGCAAATAACAAGCACCTCTGTTTATGCTGGTATCAAAATCACTTCCAGTATGCTTGGACAACCGCACGGCATTATTATTCTTTTCTTCGGTCTGATATAGCCACTATCTGAGTATATCTGTTCCTTCGACAATATAAATAAAGTGCAAGTGTTTTAATAGAGTTCGGCAGCATCTTGGTAGATCACGGACTTCTTATACATCTTTGCAATCTAGCTTACAACATACTTTTGGTCCATTCGAATCGAATGGTCAAATATTGGACACGTGTCATGGGCATCTCTATGTTTTAGAAAAGGTTTGGGAATTAACACAAACAAGTTTCTTGAACAGTTATCAGAACAAATTAAGAGCAGGTTTTTAGAACGTTAATTCTGCAGGCGTCTGAATAGAGCCGTTGACAGGTTATAAAAAGATGCATTTCATCAGAGAAACCTAAGACTGAATAGCAATGCATGTCAGAAAGACGGAGACAAGAAAGGATAAGTCATGCAAAATAATTAAAATAGTATGTGTTAGATAAGTAAACAAACAGACCATAGAGAATGGTTAGTTCAATCTACGGAAGACGATAACGCACATTATAAAATTACAATAAAAAATGACACATATAATACAACCTGCATTAAGTGCGCACAATACAAGTTGTGTTATAATACTTACGCCTGCACATGCATGGATTATTTAATAAGAACCAACGTTTGTAAGCATATCCAAGATGCAAGCATGTGCAAGAATCTTTCCAACAGACACCGAATTGAATAATCGCATTTTTGAAAGAAAAATGCTCGTAAAATCATATCAATTCAGAAGTCTAAACGATACTAATGAAGCAGATTCCATAGAACTGCATAACAATGATGTACAAGGAACAAATTCATGATTTACTCGAGCTAATAAAATAATGCTATCTCATTTTGATAAAATGAATGAACACATTACAGACAGAAAAATGATTGAAAAAGCTGTGACCTATATGGCCATGGCATTACTAAGCTATAAACTAGAAGAAGTCAACATATAAAAACATATACCAACACAATGGTCAAATTCAAAGTAGAAATAGACTTGCCCAAAAATAATAAAGAACAAAATTTTATTCCAAACCATCAATTTGGGTTTCGAAACAAACATTCAACAATTGGGCTAAATCATACAATTATAAACATAATTAATAATGCACTACATAGAAGAGTACTATACTGCTGCTTTTTGGATCTCAAGCAGGCATTTGACAAGGTCTGACATACAGGCCTAATGTATAATGGAAAATAGAAGTCAATAGCACAAAATCAGTTCATGTGACTTTCACGCTTCGCATTCAAACTTGTCCTGCAGTTTGCATTTATTCCCCGAAAGAATCAATAAAGTATCTCGACATTTACTTAGATAAGCAAGCGCGGGTAAACGGCGGGAGTAACAATGACTCTCTATACCTAGGATCCGGCGGCGCCGGTATCGTCTAGGTGGATATCTCAGTGGACCATCTACACCACGAAGAGGTAAAATACATTATGGCATTATAAAGAACGTATCGATCCTAAATTTAAAATCTCTATTAATAGATAATACAATAATGACCAACCAAATAAATGGCGCAGGTATCGGACCCTGCGGAAATGCTTCTCGGAACGAGCCAGGAGAGATGATTTGATGGATCTGGCTCAGGGAATAATCTGAATATCATTGTGTGGTGGCCGTTTGCTGAGATAGTCTGTCATTTCTGCCCGGGTGCCTGTGCTCTCGTGTCCTCGAGTGAAGTCTCGCGGCACTTGAAACAGTTCCGCTCTGACAGAAGGGCCAAATATATCTGCAGCAGGTGTCAGCAGGTCTGTGGGAACCAAGGGGGCCTGACCGTCCACTCTCGTTCTAGTAAAGGTCCGAGATCAGAGGAGGCTTCTAAGTGTAATGAATGCACGGCGAGTTTTCCCTCTAAAACGGGCCTATCTCAGCATGAGCGTCATACTCATCCTGGAGTAAGGAACGAGGAAAGACGGTTGGCCTCTCAGAGACCCGAAAGTTCAACCCGCAATCTGAAAGTGTGGACAGATGAAGACATTGAAACTTTGAGGAGGGTCAATGACCAATACCTCGAATGTCGACATGTCAACGTCAAAATTAGGGACGAACATCTCACTCATATGACACGCACACAAATCTCAGATAAAAGGGGCGAACTGAGCCTGCGTACGAAATCCGGTCGAATAGACGAACCAGCGGTTGCCAGCCAAGCGTTAGTCAATCCTGATCAACTGGATGACGATGATTGTGAGACTAGGCACCAACTGGTTGAGACAACATCAGTAGCAGCCTCTCAACAAAATCGAGATGGCGATGATCTTAAATCTTGGGCACAACAACTTTTGAAAGATTGGGAAGATTGGCGGGACATAAAGATAGACGATAAGCTTAACGAGGCGTCTGCCCAGCTCGAGGATCTAAGAAAGATGCTAGAAGCTGACTGTATACCGAGTGATGTGGTTAGGCACGTTGATAACCTCGTTGAGTGCGTTCTCACCCCAGCCCTTACATCTACACCGAGTTCAAATCAGGGAATGATAAGATTGCAGTTAACATAAAACGAGGAGTTAAGCAGGGTGGTCCGCTTTCCCCGCTGTTGTTTAACTGGGTCTTGGACCCCCTTCTCGAACAACTTGAGAACGCGGGACGGAGTGCGCGCTGTTAAGCGAGCCAGGTAGTCGACGCTTCAAGTAAAAGGGTATCTTCCGTTATAATAACTAGAAAATACTTCTTTTGTCTTATAACGGAAACTTCTATAAATTTTATTACAGGCGTAATATTGCTATACGAACAAAAGCTAGTCGAGAAATATATTTAGTTTAGCTGGAAAATTCGTAGTGTTCAGTCGATTTCAAAACATAAAAATGCCAAATTATCTAAAAGGTAAGCGAGGTAATATTGCACGACATAATGCTAAAAAAGACGTTATCAAGGCAATCAGTTCACTGATAGCGCAGGTGAAAAAAATGACGCTAGTACAAGTCATGATGAGAGTGCCAGTGGAAGAAAACTCAATATGCGTGATATTACAGACATAAAAACTAATCCTTTGCACGGGTATAGAATAATTGAATTTTTTACAGTGTTTACAGCTTTATCTGAACTTGTGAATTGTTCGGTGTGCAGTCAGAAGATAAATTTCAGTGAGTGTGGCTCTAGGGGCCTCGGTTTTAAAATTGTTCTTACGTGCCGATGTGGTGATAGAATAATAAATTCAGGTCCTTTTATTAACAATGGATTTGAAATAAATCGTATATTAGTGTTTGTCATGAGACTTTTAGGCGTTGCAAGAAAAGGAATAAATGTCTTTTGTAATCTGATGGACTTATGCACTGGTTTGAGCAAACATTTCTACGATACCATCGTGGAACACATTTATGATTCAACCAAATTATCATTTGATTTACTATCGCAAAAGGCCGTTAAAGAAGAGATAGAAAAAAATTCGAGCAAGGACGAGAAAGACATATTTTAAAAGTATCTGGTGATGGCACCTGGAAAAAGCGCGGCTTCAAATCAAAGTACGGTGTTACAACGCTCATCGGTTATTATTCAGGAAAAGTGATTGACTTGATAACAAAAAGTAGTTACTGTCAAGGCTGTACTTACTGGAAAAATAAGACTCATACAGAAGAATTCCGTGAATGGTTTGAGAATCACGAGGATGAGTGTCAAAAAAATCACGAAAACACGTCAGGCAAGATGGAAGTCGATGCCATGAAAGAAATGTTCTCGCGTTCTGAAGAAAAATTTGGAGTAAAATATGGTAACTACATTGGCGACGGAGATTCTAAAACATTCAAGGCTATTTTAGATCTGAATCCTTATGGTGATGAGTTAACAGTTGTGAAGAGTGAATGTATTGGTCATGTAAAAAAAGAATGGGTTCAAGACTTAGAAATATAAGGAAAAAAAAAAACTTTCTGGAAGAGGAAAACTAACTGATAAAGTTGTGAAAAAACTAACAAAATACTATGGTTTGAGTATTCAAAGAAATCTTCACAGTGTTAAAGATATGAAAAAACCCATAATGGCAACTTATAATCATATTTTTTCTACTGAAAAACACCCACAACATGAAAACTGTCCAATAGGCGTTGATAGCTGGTGCAAATGGCAAAAGTCTATTGCTCTAAATCAAGATCCTCTAGACGTAGATTTAGCTCCATTGCTTGGAAAACAAATGAAAAAGCATCTTTTACCAATTTACGAAGATTTGTCAAAAGATGATTTACTTGAGCGATGCCTTGATGTCATACGCAGAACGCGAATGGAAGTTTCAACGCGTCAGTTTGGCGACTATCACCAAAACACCTTCATTGTGGGCTAAAAGTAGTTGAAATTTCAGCATATATTGCTGCTGGGATATTTAATGAAGGTTTTAGTTCAATATTAAGAATAATGAACCTTCTTAATTTGACTGTAGGCACTTATGCTAAAGCATTTGCTGATAATACTGATGAGGCGCGAATAACTCGACAGGATCGCAGAAGCCTTTCACAAACAAAAGATGCTCGTACAGCTCGCAAACAACAACAACTTGAAGAAAATCAGCTTTTTGAAGAAGAGGAAGGACTATTGTATGGACCTGGGATAGCAGATTAATCGGTAAGTAACTAAAACTAGTAGTTTTTCTTTACCAAATCTTTAAACGCGATTATCTCAAAACTGTGTTTTCAAAAACTGCTCGTGTTGTAGCTCAAAAAGTTATGTATCGATTTGTCTGAAATTTGGTGAGGCCTTTCTCTATATTATTATCGGAAGGTTAAACCTAAATCTTTAAATCTTTCGCGTTTATAAAGTATTTTCTGCAGCCCAAAATGTCAAAAAAATAGCCAAAAATTCAGATTTTTTTTTTCAAACGCTTGTTTTTCATTGAATTTTATACTTTTTTTTTCAATTTTATAGGTTTATCCTTCCCATTGATATGTTCTCAAAAGAAAACATTAAAAAAATTTTTTTCAGGTCGACGATTGATGAGTGAGAAATGCAGCAGTTTTGGACCTCGCGCCGGAGGCAGTCCACAAAAAGTTATGCTGAGCCGCCATTTTGAAATAAATTTTTTTTAAATATTTTTTTATATTCTAGAAGGGTTAAATAAAGTTATGTCAAAGTTTAAAAACAATAAAATTATTCCATCACGTTTAAAAATATTTTTAAAATATGACCTATTTTCATGCGTCTATATGGACTTCCCCCCTTAAGCAATTTATCATCCCGCATTATTTGTACCGGCTAACCGTAGACCCACCATCTTAAGGCGACCTATAAGGGTTAGACAAGGCACTTCGCAACTTCACAAGGGAAATTTTCCATCTCCCTCATTCTACTAGCTCTGCCTTCCTGTATACCTCCCCAGGAAATGGAGGACTCGGCCTACCTCGATTGGAAAGAGTTGCTTTTTACTCTTTCCTAAAATCAATGGCTAGATGTCGAGATTCTGGAGATCCAGTATTAGAGGCACTATGGGAGCAGCGCAATGTTAGCGATAGAGTTGCTGAAATGGCACATGGCGCAAGTATTAGAGGCCCGCTGAACATAAAGGCCATTGAGAGCGCGAAGCGAAGAGCTGTCGAGGACGAGTTCCGAAGATGGGCGAGTTGCGCGTCTCAGGGCATGGGGGCTACAATGTTCCAAAAGGACACTATTGGAAACTCCTGGCTCTGGAAGCCCCACCTTCCCAAAAAAAAAATTCTCGCTATATCGATGCTCTTCGACTCCGCAGCAACACATTTGGTTGTCGAGCAGCACTTGCTCGCGCAACACCAATGAGCGATATAACATGCCGGCGTTGCCATTCTGCCAATGAGACCCTTGGACACGTACTAGGCCAGTGTACCTTCGAGAAACCGTAGAGAATTCATAGACACAATGAAATCGTGTCTCTATGTCGAAATGACTTTATCGATAAACACCCTGCTGGGCGTTACATGATCGAATCATCATTTACAGTCGATGGAAAAAGGTTAAAGCCCGACTTCATCTTATGGGATGCTGAAGAATTATATATCGTCGACGTTACAGTCAGACTTGAGCAGGAAAATTCTCTCGGAAAAGCGAGTACAGAAAAAATCTTTAAATATGAGTGCCTCTACCCAGAGGTACTCAATATCACCGAAGCAACACACTGTCGGGTTCTCCCGATAGTTGTGGGGTCCCGTGGTTCACTACCCCCCAAAACCCTATCAAACTTATCCCTTCTTTCCAAACACCCCAAACACACTGGCTTAACATCAGCACTGGTTGTATTAAGAACATCGATAGAAATGAGCAATAGGGTTTTTGACGGCTGGTACAAGATGCCAACGGTTACCATGAAAGTAACAATGGATATGATTTTTCTTAAAGCGATATTTAATTTTAACTGCCGGGCGGTGAACTTCCAAAGCGTACCCGTATGTGTCGGAGCTACGGGTTTCTTTAAATTTATTCTTATACTAAACGCAGAGGAAGCAATCATGAGAAGCCCATTGTGTTGTCTGTGTTGTCCACTTTTTTGTTATGTGTTATAGCCCTTCTGGCTTTTGTGAGGCATTTGACAAACAACAACATCCAGTTGTCAAAGGCAGCAGATACCTCCACGCGTTGCCCCGTGGACGGTTTCCGATGGCATGTCATCTTCCAACTCTGAGGTATGCCGTGCGATCGGACACTGACTAAATTCTGCTGTTCCCTAAAGAAGTAGGTTGCGGAAATAACCTGCAAGGGATCCTCTACATCAGTGCTGAATTGGATCAGTAGCGATCCGCTTTGCTGTTACTGAACTCCAGTACTGGTGGTTTTTCCTTGCCACATCCGGTGGTGATTTCGATGGAAGGTGATAGTGAGGTGGTAAATCTTGTTAATCCTGCGTCACTATATACGCTTGATTGAATCGTGGCAATTAGTGTGCCGATGTCTTGGCACGGTGCTCTTGTCACGAGGTAATCAAGCGTCTTAATCGCGACTGGTCAATATCATACCAAAAAGTGTCCCACTTTGGGACAGTTTTATAGCCAAATGCCTCGTCATCTAATTAGTGACGCGCATGAATGGATTATTAACGAGATTCCCACTGTCCTTATCTACTTTCTAGCAAGGTGTATATATATATTCCCACTGTCCCTATCTACTTTTCTAGCGAGGTATATATATATATATATATATATATATATATATATATATATGTATAAGGCGGTGATCAAACACTGCACATATGATTATGAGCTCGGCTTTATGTTCACGAATAAATATCGATGTAAATCCATTAATAGTGAATAAAACAATAATAGTAATCGTTGTTACATTGGAGAAAGTTCACAATATATTTACAAAAGAATAAATCAATATATCTGTAATTCAAAAAATCCTGATCACTTTCCATAGGTTAACACTTGCAAACATAAACATAATTTATATCTTGTATCTGGTACATGATCAGTAAGTAGTAATGTTATTATTGTGGAAAAGAAAAAGAATAAGTAAGAGACTTTTTTCCGCCTCACTACCACCAATCTTGTGTGTTTATTTCAAAGAGGCATGAGCAAAATATTACATTGTTACTATTCGTATTTTTTTACCATTAATATGTAAGTCATGATACCAATTTTCATTCAACAATAAAAGTTAAAAAATAAAAAGCCAATATACATTTTAAATCCCTAAGTGTTGTATATTCGATTAATTTACAAATTTATCCAATTTACCACTCATTGTTGTTTCCAGTGATGTTCTTAAGAAACAACATCTGTCGATGACAAATTTGTATAGTGGAAACATTAGGGTTGTATTGGAACACTGTTGATAACAGTGTGGAAAGTTCTTATTTTAATTTTAATTTCATATTTAATTCTTCTTCCGATACTAAATGATCCATTCTTTCAAATATAGGTTGCTCACTTAATAATTTTATGTATACATTTTCAAAGCTGCAACAGGAATTGTTCTACATTTTTATTGGTTTTAGATAAAACTTAATAAGCCAATAAGCCAATTCAGAAGACAAAATACAATAAGAAAGCAATGAATAAGAATAATAAAACTATACAGCGCCAGTCTAATCTTCATAATATTCTTTATTAAAAACTTGTGTAAATGTCATGAACAATTTCTTACTTGAAAATAAATATGCCAATTCAAATGACAAAATGCAATAAAAAAGCAATGGATAAGAATAATAAAACTACAGCGCCAGTCTAATCTCGCATAATATTCTTTACTAAAAACTGGTGTAAAAGTGAAAAATAATGTCTTACGGGAAAATTAGCCAATTCATATGACAAGATACAATAAAAAAGCAATGAATAAAAATAATAAAACTAAACAGCGCCAGTCTAATCTTCATAATATTCATTACTAAAAACTCACGGGAAAATTAGCAAATTCATATGACAAGATACAATAAAAAAGCAAAGAATAAAAATAATAAATCTATACAGCGCCAGTCTGAAAGAGCTTGGTAGCGACAACGAGGGGTAAATTTAGAAAAGTTGTGTTTTACGCTGTTTTAGTGTTTTCTGCATTCAAGCTTGATGCACTACAGTGATTACCAACGTGGGGCGCAGGCCGCACCAAAGGGCAATTTGAAAATCATTTCATTTCAAACTTTTAATAAGAAAAACTTATTAGATTGTACAAAAAAAATATTTAAATATAATTTTATTTGGCTTTACTGCCAAACGTTTCAAATCAACTGGATAAATAGCATTATAGAGATAAGAGAGTCAACTACTTCATTTTGAACGAAGGATTCGTAAGTTCATATTGAGCACAGTAAAGCCATCTTTTTTGTTTATATAAATTAAGTTAAAAACAATAGATAGGATCTAGAATATAGTGAATATATAATAAATTTGTAAGTAAACCATTTAATTTATATTTGTATTGCTTGAGGCATTTAAATATATAGACCATTTTGTCAAGTGAAAATTTTCTTCTAATTTAAATAATTTCAATACATATTTTTAACTTATTACTTTTTAGCCCATAATATAATGAGCGGAACAAGCGAAAAAAAATTCAAAATTTTGATAAAAACTTAAAATCTGGCTACATATCCGCTATTCACAATGAGCAGATATTCTTTTGTCTTTTATGTCAGCAGTCCTTGAGCAACGAATCAATGAAATTTGAAGGTAAAACATCAAAATCATGTAAATTTAGATTTGAGTTACTGTAAAACTAAACTACATTTTTCTGCATAAATGTGTTCTGTAAAATATTAGAAGGCACCACTAAATCCCAAGCTATACTGCTTACAGTTGAATAATACACCAATGAAAATATATTTTGTTCGGCAGATGATCCTTTTATATAATGGGCAAGAAAAATGACTGCTTAAAGTTGATGGAACATGTGAATCTTGAAATGGTTATTGTCCATCGTGTAATTCAAAAGGAACACTTAGTAGCTCTAAATATATACCGCCTGTTCTAAATGAGAGATGAACATGAAGTTATAAAATGCATTAATACTATTAACCCTTTGGTAACTAGTGCGCATATATGTGCGCAAATCATCAAACTTGCGGAAGAACTCATATATGCGTTTGTGCGTAGACAGTAATTATGGCCGAGGAACGCATATATGCGTCGCAACTAAATATATGCCGATGGCCAAGGAACTCAAATATGCGTTCACTCTCTTTCTCAACAATCTCCACTTAACCTTCGGATTTGTAAACAGCAACTAGGTTTTAGCGTCAGCGCAAATTCAGACAACATATTACTCACTAGTATTATTTGAAAGATTTTATAACCTTCAAAATAAAAACGTGTAAACTAAACCTATTTTTTTTAACTGTCTAAACTTTAGCAAATTTTTGAATTTAAATTGCCAGCAAGGACGAAATGCGTTTTACTTCTAAATATAAATATATGGTATCACTTATCTATTGTTAGATTATTTTTCAAACAAATGTTAAGGAAAGAGACAAACCGTACATAAAAAATGTCAAAAAAAAATAATTTGGAAAAAGCTTTCCATTGAATCCCCGTCGCTTTTTAATGTAATTTGTTTGTAAACTTGTGAAAAAGCGCAGAAAGATATCAAAGGCAAAACCTAAAGCACGCGAATTTTAAATAAAAGTGGAGCATATCCACGTGAAAGACGTTCCTTGTTACAAAAATTATGAAAATGAAAATATTTGATTAGAGTTTACATTATACAACTAACAACATAAAAAGTATACCAAGATTAAAATGTAAACCTAACATTTGAACATTACAAACGTTGAAATGTTTGTAAAAATATTGATCAAATATTATAGTTTCTATCATACATATATATAATATAAAAACAGGATTCTAACAAATTACTGAATGTGCAGTATCTTGTATAGTTGAAAATAAATCTTGTGCGACGTTGAATATGCATATATTTAATATAATAGTAGAAAGAAAAAATAAGAAAGTATAATTATGAAGAAAAATACCTTGATGTACTATTATAGCGATATATATTTAGTAATTTATTTATATAATTTTACATTCAAATTACCACATTGGAAATGGTATACTTGCCTGCATTGTTGATTTGTATTTGAGTGTTGGTAGTTTTGAATTATAAATATTGGCTAAAATCTAATAAAATACTATTATATCTTATGCGTTATAAGGAGTGTTGTTTATTGAATATTTAAAATCAGTTAAATGTAATTTATTGCATTTGAAATTAATTATTCTCCAAGCATATCTTAATAGATGCAAACCATCAAACTTCTTGATATCAATTTCAAATGTCGTTGAGTGAGTACGAATCGATCTCATTAAATATTACTTTTATAATATTTATGTTGCATAACAACATAAGTCTCAATTTATACATTGATTATACAAATTATGATATTTGTATAAGTAATTATACAAATAACTCGGCAAAGATCAAAATCAACTTGAACCAGAGATCAGGTAAGTTAGGTGCAAATCCAATTATTTGGAATGCAGCAATGCAGCATTTGCTTTCAATCTTATTCATATGTCGTTCACATCGAAATAAATGTCATTATGATACAAATTCAATGTTCTGTTCACTATTACATTAAATACTTAGATTGTTTCACTTCCAGCAATACTTAATTGTTTTTTATCTGGATCCAATGAAATCACAAGTTCGTGTTATCAGTCGTTCCTAGTAATAACCATCAATTGTTCGTAATTGTTAATAAATTAAGAAAATTATATCTATAAATTACTTTTATAATTGCCGTAGTATCATTAATAACAGTGCATTTACTTCAATTCCATAGTCCATAATAACTTGTTCCACCACATCTCATGTTATTAATATTAATTTCAAATTTGTTTGCATTCAACTATTAAAATAACTTTCGAGTCCAATATATTTTAACAAATTTTACATATTCAATGACCACACACAATACTTTCGAAAAAAAAAATTATTATTTAAGGAAACTACCAACACTTAACAATACAATAACAATATAATAACATTAACAAAACAATATACAATTTGAATCTTTGGTGTACTGTATTTTAACTGATTAACCAACGCACACATTTAAGAGATTTATTTTCGCTAACAAGAAACTCATGAAAAAATAAAATTATACTAGTTTAAATAATAGCATATGTAACTAACCGATTCAATATAATCGGAAAAATTTCTAAATTAATAAAAAAATGACACTTTCAAACGATTAGCTCGATTTACCTTACATGCTTTTTATGTAGTGTTTTGCTATGCAATGCTCTACCAAATGAAAATACATAAAAGTATAAAAGATTATTTCAACGTAATATGTTTTACTGGGCAGTATTTACTCGCAAAAAAGTTGCAATTTGTAATTTAGGCAATAGGCAATCTGCGCAAACATGGAATATACACTTCAAGAGCCAGTAAAATGGAATCCAGTATACAAGCAAATCTACAAAATACTCAATGATTGAGAAGGCAGAAAATGAAACCCAGTATGTGAGCCATTCAGTGTCATCTTTTTAGAAGATTCTATAGCATTCATTGAAGCGTAAGCAGGATACATAAATCCAATAATATTATATACCAACTGAGCTCCAAAACCAAAAACCAAAAAAAGTGAAGTAAATGCAACAAAACCAACAAATAAGTATAAGCGATTAACGCCGGTTTTAGTTTTTGGCCACTGCAAAACTGATGGCCAAGGTTTAGTATTACCATATAAAATTTTTCTAGATTATCTTTACATTCTTCGACCCCATTTTTACTAAAATTTTATCAATTTATTACTATACAAAAAAGTGTAATTTCAAAAAAAAAAAAAAATTACGCAACACTCATTCGGCTGTCGAGATAAACGGCCTTCTGATAATAGAACAACATGGTGTTGAATATAATTATATTTGCAATGATACTAGTGAGGTATATGCAGATGAAAATAATATAAGTGAAAGTAATGAGTCAGACATTATTGTTAGTGAAAAGGTTTTACCTATTGAAAGTGATTCGGAGGAAAGCGATTCCGATGACGTTTTTAACAATGTTACATTTACACCATGGTCCGAAAGTGATATTGATATGCACATAAGTGAGTTTTTAGGTAATGATGGTATTAAAGTTTTTCCAAAGGATTCGAAAATTATAGGAAATACAGTAGATTTGGTTTTTGGCGATGTTTTTTTTTTGAGTTACTTTACTTTTTTGTAAAGGAAACGAACAGGTAGCACTTGCAAAATGTCAATAAATTTAAATCTGGAAAGAAGATAAAACAATGGGAAGAAACCACAATGGGCGAAATAAAGAAATTTCTTGCTTTAAATATTTTAATGAGCTAGGTGAATAAGAGCAACTTAAACGATTATTGGTCTACGTGTTCACTTATCGAGACACCGATTTTCGGAAAAGTTATGCCTCGAAATAGATTTAGGCAAATTTTACAATCATTACATTTTTCTAATAATGATATAATATTAGAGAGTACAAATAGACTAGTCACAATCATACCTATAATAGAATACTTATTAAATAAATTTAATACAATTTATAAACCAAAACAAAATCTTTCATTGGATGAGGCATGATACCCCATAGAGTTTCCGGGGGTACAACCCCGGCGACAAATCGAAGTACGGGATGCTTGTCCGGATGTTGTGTGAATTTGAATGCGCTTAAATCACAAATTTTAAATTTTATAACGATGAAGATGTTTTAGAGAACTAGGTGAATATTTGGCACCACGTTTACATGGAAAAATATTATAACACTGTGGAACTGGCGGCAAATTTACTGGAGAAAAAATTGGGGTATGTGGTACTATAAGGGAGAATCGTGGCTTACCTAATAATATAAAAAAATCAAGTTAAAAAGAGGAGACCATGTATTTCTCAGAAAAAACAAAATTTTAATTCATGTATGGAAAAGGTATGTCAGAGTGATCTCTATGATCTCTATGATATATCAAGCTCGACTTATGGAAACAAATAAAATTGATAGAAAAACGGGAGAAATAATTAAAAAACCAGAAACGATCATATATTATAAAAAATACATGAATGGCGTTAACTTGGCTGATCAATATCTTTCCTACAATCCAATTATAAGAAAAAGTGTCAAATGGACAAACAAAGCTTTTATGTTCATGTTAAATTGTGCATTGTTCAATTCATTTGTAATTTACAAAAAAATGAATCCAAATAAAAAAATAAATATTAGCTCTTTAATTTTAGATTAAAAATAAAGAAAATGTTTCCCTGTAATCGAAAATTTCTGAAGGTCCGCCAAATAGAGATGGTCGGGAAAGATCCAAAAACTAGACTTTCAAGAGATATGAAAGTACACAGGCAAGTTAGAATTGTCAATTCGGGAAAGGAAAGTTTCCACAGGAACGTATGTGAGAATCCTTTATGTATTGGAAAATGTTTTGAAGATTATCATATTAAAAAAATTATTAGTTTTCAATATATATTATCTTTTGTAATAGTAGTTATATATATTTTTATAAGAATAGTTATATATATATTTTGTAATAATATAGTTATAAATTAAATAAACATTATTCCGTTTATTTCTTTTTTCTTATGTTTTTAGATATTACATTTTTACAGCTTTATATTAATAAATATTATTTTCTTGTTCAACCGGTTAAAACCAGTTAGTTGGATATTGGTTTAAACGTGATTCGTAATAAAAATTGTAGCGGCTTTCGGGCTTATTTGGCGGTGAACAATGCCGGCATTCAAAGGATTTACCTGTTATACAATGCCCGGCCTAGCGGGGGTTTGATTGACAATATTTGAGCGGCCCTTTTACTAATTAATGATTCTATCCTGTGTTTAGACACTCTCCCCAGTGTTACTAATTCTTTCGTGTTACCGCATGTTAACTCTAACACTGGAGAGAGTGTCTAAAGACAGGATAGTATCATACTGAGAAAGCTCTGAAGTTTGCTGTAACACGTTACAGAACTGCCAAATCTGCACTGGGCTTTCAACTTTTTTATGTTGTATTCGCTGTTACGATTACTTCATTACTATAATTTCTTTTATCCGGCAGGCTTATTTGTGTAACTATACAACGATCCCTTTCCCAAAACAGTCTTTACTCATATTATCAACACTGTTCTAAATTACTCATATTTCCATTGCCAAGACAACTTTCATTCTCAAATTAAAGGCGCATCTATGGGTTGTCCCTTATCTCCCGGAATTATAGACTTAGTTTTAGACCCTAGAAATTTCCGTTTTCTCAACTTTAAATTTCACATTAACTTTTATATTAGAAATGTAGATGACACTTTTTTATCATTAACAAAAATCATATGAACTAAATAACTTTAACAATAATATAACTTTCAAACATGAACTACAAAATAACAACAGACTTAATGTCTTGGATGTATCCGTTTACAATACTAACAACATTATTCGAACAAATTGGTATAAAAAACTACATGGTCGGGTAGATACTTACACTTTTCCTCATATTGTCCCAGAAATTATAAAATAAACACAATTATTTCCCTTACAGACCATGCTATTTTGTTGTCTCACCAAGCTTTCCATCCACAAAATATATCCTTGGTAAGAAAAACTCTAATTGAAAATGGTTACCCAAAAAATCTTATTCATTCGGTTATTCAAAACAGACTAACTTTTTTTACACACATTACCACTACCAACATCAAAAACACTAATCTTATTTACTGCAGCATTCCATATGTTGAAGAGTTATATTATTATTTTACCAAAATTCTGCTAGATGAAAACATTTTAGTATCAGGTTCATCCTTACACTTCTTCAAAAAAAAATTTACGAACATTAAATCTCCTACCCCATCCAATTTCAATACTAACGTAGTATATTCTGTTTCTTGTAACGACTGTGCCAATATATTTGACAAACCTCACAATATGTACACAAAAGAATGAGACAACATGAACTAAGTGTGGTCCACCATAAACAAAAAAATTTCAAAAGTAACCTAGCACAGCACTCTATTGAAAATGCCCACTCGTTTAACTTCACTCCAAAGATCTTATATCATGAAAGTTGCATCTTTAGGAGATTATTTGCGGAAAGTTGTCTTATTCTTATGAACGTTTCTAATAGTGTCAACATTAGATCAGATCACAATTTATTACATGATTCTTATTTAAATTTTTTACACTTTTTGACAAACAATTAATATCGACTTCCATTTAAGATCAATAATTTAAGTATTCACATCCTAACATATAAAAACACACACATACAACCTCACAGTTCTCAAGTCTTTACACGTGTTGCGTGTGACTCAGATTTAGTTAGTTTATTTCCAACAGGCGCAGCCAGAATGCAGCATGTTGATGCTCTGAGCAGGTGTCATGAGCTTCTGGTAATAGAAGAGAATAGTTTCGACAGAGTGCTGGCTTTACGGCAAGCTCAGGATGCGTCGCTTGTGGCGATCCGGGACAAGTTGGAGAGAGAGGAAGATAAATTCTATGAGATGAGGGATGGACTGTTATACCGTAAAGCCAAGGGGAGACTATTATTCTTAGTTCCAGAGTCCATGGCGGAGAACGTGGTTAGGCTGACTCATGAGCAGATGGGACATGCCGGAGAGGAAAGGACTAGATTAGCAGTTACCAGACAGTACTGGTTCAGGGGAATGTGCGAGGTGATAAAGAGAGTTATTGAGGGGTGCCTGAAATGTATTTCCTTCTCAAGGTGGTGCAAGGGAGGCCCAGGAAGGTTACATAAGATTCCAAAGGGAGTGGCTCCCTTCAGAACATTGCACATAGATCATTTAGGACCATTGCAGAAGACGACCAGGGGTAATAAGCATGTGCTCGTAGTAATGGATGGGTTTACAAAGTTTTGTAAGCTTTACCCATATAAGTCGATTACTGCGAAAGAGGTAATTGGCCATTTAACACAGTATTTTCAGTACTATAGTACTCCTTGGTCATTGACTACAGACAGGGGTAGTTGTTTCACATCAGATGCTTTTAAATAGTTTTTAGAGGACCAGGAGGTAAAGCTAGTGATTGTAGCCGCTGGAGCATCATGGGCCAATGGACAGGTGGAGAGAGCCAATCGGACCATTGTACCGGCAAAATATGTAGAGGATGCAGTTAGATGGGATACGGTTTTGCATAAGGTAGAGTATGCTATAAACAATACTGTATTGCAAAGCTACTGCAGAATTAGCCAAAGAGGAGAGGTGCAGGATGCAGTTAAGGATTATCTAATGCAGAAAGAGGAAGCATTGGATAAAGTACAGATACGGGAACAAGCAGCCTTGAAGATTGAGAGGAGCCAAGGATATAATAAGGAATATCATGATCGTGACAAGCCTCTAGCAAAAAGGTACCAGGTAGGAGACTTGGTAATGATCTCCAATGTGGATACTACTATCGGAGTGAACAAAAAGTTGTTGCCCAAGTTCAAGGGGCCGTTAGAGGTGTTAGAGCATGACAGGTACATCGTGGAGGATATGCCTGGATTCCAAGTAGCACAGACCCCTATGAAAACAGTGGTAGATCCTAGCCGGATGAAGCTATGGTTCAGGCAAGGAGATGGGAGTAAACCACCTAGAGCTAGAGTGAATAGTAAATATGGTTCAGAAACTGATGGGTCAACCGAAGAGAGTGATAGTGGAAGTGGAAGTAACAATTAAGGGGGTGACAATGATAAAGACATAGCGATAATGGATATATACAGTTGTGTAAAGTGTAGTATTAGGAACAATAAGATAGAGTTAAGTTCATATTCATTTAAATGTTTTATGTTTAATATGTGTAATGCCTGTTATTTTAGATTATTAGAGATGAATTTTAAGTCTAATTAGTCGGGGACGACTGTGAGGTCAGGAATGGCCGAATTGTAAGATTATGTAGTTTGGTTAGTAACTGTAAGATTATGTAGTTGATTAGTTTGAATGTAACGGCTGGTAGTGCGGGTCGGTTGGATAGATGGCTCTGGGTCTTGAGAGAGTGTCCGATCCCGTAATAGCCAGCAGGATGTATGTATGGTTGGGTAAGGATGACAGAGTAGAAGGGACAGAGTACAGATACAGGAATGATAGAGATAAGTAGAGTTTAAGGTTAAGTAAAGAGCAATAAGAGTTTTGTAACGAGTTAAAGAATACACCGAGTTATTGAAGAGTTAGTTGAAATTTAACAAGAATTTCAGGTTATTCAAGAGGAAGTTACAAGCTTAAAGTAAGTATATATTGAATGTAGAGAAAGAGATTACCATCGCGTCGTTGTATATGATATTATATAAACCATTGATTGATAATATTGAATACGATCGATGCACCAACAAATGTATGTAAGAACTTCATCTTCTATAAAAGAGGTCCATTGTTAGTTTTTAGTTAATTACTGAATGTGAAGCTAAGCGGTCGTTGTGTGTTTAATAGGAAGTGCGAAAATTACGAAATATTATTACGATATATTTTTATTTGTTTTAAAAGAACGTCGTGTAATTATGGTTTAATAATGAGTGGAAAAGTAGTGTATTGTGTTGTTTTATTTCCCAATGATACAAGTGAAAATAAGAGTATCGATGTAGTACCGGTAGATAGGTTGATATATAATGAAGGAGATGATAAATTTGAATGCTCATTTTTAAATAATTATGAGCTATCACGTGAAAATTTACTTCTTCAAGATTTGGTGAAGAGTCGGGCACCAGCACCGGATAATTGGAGTCTTCATGAGGTGGATGTACGAGGTTATGCGAGTAAGTATTATTGATCAACTAAGTATTGTGTATTTTGTTATACACACACATTTGTATATATATATATATATATATATATATATATATATAAACATATATTTGATTTGAGTTGTAATTTCAGATACATTTCAAATTGCCTTGGAAAAGTTAAAAATATTGCAATAAAAGGAATATGCGTTTTCTACGGACATGAAGAAACCATAAACAGAAGGCAAAATGTTCTAAAAATACAATCCCGCTTGAATAAAGGGCGTTTTGTAAATCAGAACAACGTCGATCAGCAATTGTCGGAATGTAACCTAAATTTAGGCAATAAGTTGCGCAATGCTTCAAGTAAGTGTATTCTTGTTAACAATTTATCGTGTATTTTTCTTTTTATTATTATTGAATAATTTAATTTTAATTTTTAATAAATAAACTATTTTAGAATAGATTATTCATGTAAATTGTGAAAACTTTTGTGTCATTGTTATTACTCTTGTTAAAGTAATTTTTTTCCGTGTGAATTTCTTTCATTTTTAATTGATATATTCATTTACATACATACATACTTTCATTTTTGTTTATTTTTCAGAATTATTTTATTTTATTCACAGATGGAAACGAATTAAATGCTTTAAAATCTTTTGTTGAAGATTGTTATAACAAATTATCGCAGCAAATCAGAACAATGCAAGGGGAGATAATAAAATTACAAGGATTAGTGGCTAATATGGGAACTAACCCCGTTGACACATCTGATGAAGAACACGGTCTAGTTATACCGTTCAAAAATTTGGAAGACTTTCAAACATTCAACAAAAATCTAAAAAAGAATGAGTCTTTAAAAAAATACGTGGTGAGAATTATTTATTTATTTATATGGAATCAGTTTTGTATAGTAAATAGTAAAAAAATGACATTATCTCACGGAAAACGTTCTTTCAGATCCATAAAATTTTTAGCTTGCTAGACAAGGAAGCAGCAATGCATATTTCTGTTAAAAAAGTATTGGAAAGATTTACCAATAAAGAAGTTTTAAAACATTTCACAGCGTCTACGCCTACAGCAAATAAATTGATACTGAAAGACACTGAACTTGTGAAGTGTTTATATGGTAGGTATTATTCACACAGTACACATAGATGATTTTATTATTTATGGCTATACATTTTGTTGCACGTAAAATGACAACTGAATCAATTAAAAATCCGCGGTTGAGCCCTATTAAAAAGCAAACATTTAACCAAGCCCTCGGGAAGGATATACAATATTCCCGCGATTGGGAGAATGGGAGAGATCATAGGCGGACCAATAAAACCTAATTAACATTTGTTATTTATTATTATTATACAATATATTATATAATAGGCCCATTAAAAAATTGTTATCGAAAGAATTAATATAAAAAATAGCATATGCATTTTTTTAATGGGCCATGCCAATTATGATTCTCAGGGCCACATCAAATATATTTTTCAGGGCCATATCAAATATATTTTTCAGGACCATATCACATATTATACACAGGACCAGTGTAGGCACATTGTTTTTTGATTAGCCAGTGTGCTATTGACCTTGCTCGAGGACGCTACTGTTTCGCTACGGCTTACTTTTGTTTGTGCGTGTACAATACTGTATTGTTTTTTACCATGGCTTCGAAAAGAAAACGTGTTGTGCTATCGTTAGCGGACAAACTGAAAATTATAGAGCAACTCGATAAAGGTGTAACGGATAAGAAGTTGTCTGAGATTTATGGTTTTGGACAAGCAACAATTTGTGACATTAAAAACAGTAAGTCAACACTTTTAAACTTTGTTTCGGTGCTTGAAAATGAAGATGGAAGTTCCTCCAGGAAAACAATGAAGACAGCAACCAACAAAAATTTGGAAGATGCCGTGTTTAAATGGTTTTTGCAGCAACGTTCTATGGGAAATCCGATTTCAGGTCCAATCATTTGTGAAAAAGCCAAAATCTTAGCAGAAAAGCTTGGTTATTCATCTTTCAAGGCTAGTAACGGCTGGCTAAGGAACTTTAAATTCAGGCATGGTGTACGCGAGTTAGATTTGGCTGGTGAGTAGCTTTCAGCAGACTCTGAAGCTGCTGAAAATTTTATTGAAAATTTTGAAACTACATCAGAATCCTATGATCCGGAGTTTGTTTATAATGCCGATGAAACTGGCCTTGTTTGGAAAGTATTACCAAAAACCACTTTGGCTTCTAAAAGGGAATCTAGTGCCCCTGGACATAAGTTCAGTAAAAACGTGTTATAGTGCTTAACTGTGCCAACTACACTGAAAATCATAAACTACCACTTCTTTTGATAGGAAAATCAAGAAATCCAAGAGAAAATCCAATCCATTCATATACATATGTATATATCTATTTTTATATATTAGTTATTATAATATTAATAATTATTATTTTAGTCCGATGAAGCAAATTGGGGCCCCACCGGTCCAGATAGTCACGGTAACGATGGCGAAAACAGCGTATGCGAAGTCCTAGGCAGCAATAAAAATGGCAGCGGCCGGGGTAACATCTACCGCGATTACTATCGCGGCGGTAACTATGGCGGCGGTCGATATCGCGGCGGTAGAGGTTACTATCGCGGCGGCGGCAGAGGTTACGATCGCGCCATCTATATTTATTAAATAATATAAGTATATTTTGTATTAATTGAACTTTGACGAAGTTTTAGACGAAGCTCTGAAGTTAATTGAACATGACCAACTTCAAGATGACAATAATGCAAAAGATACAGAAGAAAATTCATTTGAAAACGACAAATATAGTGCAACAAGAAGGAAATAAAAGCACAAGTAATAAAACCAAAACTACTTCTACAAAGAGTCGATAAGCATGCTCCACCGGGGTATCCGAAAATAACCTGTACGAAATGATGCGACAATTAAATGCATGCATATATTTAAAGTGTTCAAAATAGTGGAATTGCCCTTTTAAATATTTTTAAGCGGATCGGCCAGTGTAGGGAAAAGCATGGTTATAAATACTTTATATCAGCTTATGACAAACTACTTCCATAGTCTCCCTGGAAGAGATTTAGATAAAATTATGGTGCTATTATGATTCGTTAGGAAAAGCCACTTTTATAATAAATGGCGTCACGTTGCATTCCGCGTTCCCGTTACATTGCAAACAATTCGGTATCAATTTAGCTGAGCTCTCGAACGACGTCGCAAATACAATACCTGAACAATTGTCAAAAGTTCAACTTTTGATAATTGACGAGATATCAATGGTAAGTTGCACGATACTAATTCGTGTTGATACTCGATTACGGCAAATTAAAGGCATTAAAGAACCTTTTAGTGGGGTATCCGTATTAGCAGTTAGCGATTTGAAGCAATGACTTCCGGCAAAGGATAAGCCGCTACAGGAAGTGTCGCGCCATAATGAAATGGCTCCATTTTTTAATACTAATCCTTTGTGGAATATTTTCGTTTTTTTTAATTAACGGAGGTAATGAGGCAGCAAAGATGATTTAGCGTTTATAAATGCCTTAAATAATTTGTCAGAAAACAAAATGACAGAAGAGAATATACAATTAATAAGGACCAGAAAAGTTAAACTAGAGGAACAAATGCAACGTAGCAGCACGTAATAAATTAAAAATTAATCAGAATAAGAATCCATTAATAATCTCGACAGCCGAACATGTATTTTCAAAAAAATTCATCAATGCAAAAAGCTAATTTTAAATTCGTTAAGAAGAAACAGTAGAAACGACATAAGATTTAAGGAAACGATTGACTTAAAATTGATATCAAGTATATGCTTACGAGCAACATTGATGTCGTGGATGGGCTGGTTAATGGCGCTTGCGGTGTTTGAAAACATACATATTACTTTTGACGAGATAAAAAACATGCCTGAGATTTTATGGCTGGATTTTCAGCTACCTAGAGTGGGAAAAAAGGCCAGGGTTAATTACAAAGAATACATGATGAATAGTGATATAGATAATATTTTAACTCCTATAACAAAATTAGCCTTGCGCATAAACTCTTCAGATGATGAAAAATATCATATCATTAGGAATCAATTTCCCGTCGTCATCGCAGAAGCTATAACAATCCATAAAAGACAAGGCCAAACTTACGAAAAGATTTGCGAATTCTACAAATGCAATATGTTTCGCACTTGATGTTGGCGTTGATGCCACCCTTGGAACAAATGGTTGCAATTACCAGTCGCATACATTAATGATGATTGATGAACTTGGAAGCGGAGTTCCAGTTGCATTTTTTTGCAAACAGACAAGATGAAGTAACGTGTAAAATATATTTTGAAGAAATCTCTAAGGCGGTCGGTAAAATCAATACAAAGTCATTCATGACAGATGGCTGCCCAGCATATTTCAATGCTTGGTCATCTGTCATGAGTGCTCCACAGCATAAACTGTTATGCTCTTGACACGTGTCCAGGAGTTGGAAGAGGGCAGCAGCTGCCAAGATTGTTTATAGAGAAAAGAGAGACTTAATGTATGAGAAATTGATAACTATAAAAAAGAATTTAGATTAAAGAGAATTCAGGACTAGTTTAAATAAATTTTTGGATGAGCTTGAGGGAGATGATGATACAAAATCATTTGTTTCATATTTTAGGAAAGCTTACTGCTACCGTAAAACTACATGAACATATTGCTATAGGAAAGGATTAGGAATTAACACCTACATGTTCTTAGAAAACCATCATAATCAAATGAAGAAGCGAGTCATGGGAGGAAAGTACAGTAAGAGAATGAATAAGGCCATTGATATGGTGTTAAGGACTGAAGTGGAAGCCTTTTGTTACAGAAATAAAAGAATAAATTGAACTTATATATCAACAAGACAGAGAGAGACAATAAAAAGGCATAAGAGAATTGAAAATACAAAGCAGATACAAATTATTTCCGATAAACAGTGGAATGTATCATCATATGTGGTTACACAGACTAATCAAACATGTAACAGTTCTTGTATGAGATGCGAAAAGTGCAAGATTTGCTTTCGTACATATTCCTGCACTTGTGTAAAATATTTAATTAGGTCAATCATTTCTCAGCACATCCACGCATGTGTAACATTTTTCCCATCTGACACTGGCTTTAAGCGTGAATTGTTAGAATGAAATATGGTGCAGAAATATGAACTTTTTAGCAAAATGACGTAAAAAGTTTCTTGGAATGTTAGTAATTTTCCGAAAGCATTAGAAATAATGAAAGTTTTGAAAATTATTTGCAATTGGCTAATCAACTTTATGAAGCATTAGAAACAGTGCCAAATTTTCCTGCTGAAATTAGTGTACGTCGCCGACGCCACCGAAAACAATTTAGCATGAAGGAGATGAAGACATTCAATTGACTACAAAAGAAAATTTTAAAAGTAATCTTTACTACATCATACTTGATACTGCAGCTCCAACATTGACTGCCCGATTTGATACTTTAACAAACTTTTGGATTTCTTTATACATTTATTGATATTATTGCGGGCCGAGAGACTATGCCTTGACGATCTATTGATCAAAGCACAGGCTGATAAAAAGGCAAGAAAAAGATACGTTAGGAAAATAAGGAAACACAAATCTACTTCATGGGGAGGCTTTGTAACCAGCGTAGGTAACGAAGACCCTTAGGATATTGTATAAAAATTTTGTGTGTGATAAATTAAACAAGAAGGCTTTCCTCTATTCTCACTTGAACTGTCTTCTGAAAATAAAAAGGCAATTCGATCTAGTAGTCATATTAAATAACTGCTTCCAAGAAAGTAGTTTTCCTGTTGATTGAATTCCCAAAAGATGAGGTTTTCACTGACAGAAGAGACAGCAAAATCATACCGCTTTTCCATCACTGCCCTTCTGCCAGTGATGGGTAAGGTCTTCGAGAAAATACTAGTAGAGCGTATTCACGCAAAGTATAGAGAAATGAGTATGTGTATAAACCTTTGATAACTATGATGGCCCGCCATCATACATAGGCTGACGCAGACCAAATTGAGCAGCCTCATGGTAAATGTAGTTAAGGACCACTTTAAAATGAGAAATTCTTATGCAACAGGCAACACCAAAATGGTTAAGAGAAAAACGCAGAAGGGATCAATAATTGGACGTGCTGCATAAAACTTCTGCATGGACGTTATGTTGCATATGCATATGACTTGGCGCTAGTGATCAAATGAATCTCCAGAGATGACCAGGAAAGAACTGTATTAAATAATAAGGCATGCCGTACTACGGCAAGCAATGCGCTCCAAACAATAAACGGCAAAATGCCACTTGACTTGGAGATTATACAGCAAGAAATCTAAAAATGATCCCATCTAAATATTTAAAAATACTGTTGAATCTGCATGCCTTCGAGAACAAGGTTTACTTCCCAGGTTCGGAATTACCGAACCGAATTCACCAAAACGCGAGACATTTTCTCTCATGTTAAAAAAAAAACAAATTCAAGAACGCAAATTACAGATGCACATTAATTTAAAGCATCAATTAAAACTGTGTGTTACAAAGCTTAAGCCAAATATACAATTACTGTCAAAAATAAAACAAAGTCTAACTTAGTGAATAAACAATAATTTTTGCATTTTTTGTATATTCTATATGCATATTACTTTCCTTCGGTCTATCTATGATATAATGATCAATGTTTTTTCTTAATATTATATATTGTTTTTCTAAATGAGCTGCAATCTGCAAGCGATTAGCAAACTTATGATGAAATCGAGAGCCAAGATGATCGCAATGAAAATTCCAATGTACCAAAGGAAAAATCTACCTGCGACATTTCAGTCTGTCCTGAAGACTAACTCACAACACCTGGCCAATCATGAACTGCAAGAATTTTAGGATAGTGCATGTGCATTAGGATTACTGGGAATACCACGAAAAAAAGCGTCGTAACGATTTAAACATCTTTAGAAACAATTATTGAGGCAGGAGACAAAACGTACATCCAAAACGTCCAATAAAAAATTGAGTTTGCTTTGCATTGCTTTTCATTAAAACCTTGAAGATTTTTGTACCATAAACATAATCTGAAATATGTATTTAATTTACAGAAATTTGTGAAATAGCTTATAAAGTCATCGAAACGTGCACGTGGATGTTACTTTTTCTAAAATTTATATATTGTTTAGATAAAAATTAACGTATTCGACTAGAGTTTATATGAGGCAAGCAACGACATAAAAAGTCAAACTTCACTTTCGCGATGTGCAGTATCATATATGGGCAAAAATAAATCTTATGTGACGTTACATTTGTTAATTATATTAATAAACAGACAAAAGAACAAAAGAACTATAATCACTAATTATATTATATTACATTAGAATTACCACATTGAAATATTTAAATTGTGAAATTTTTTGTATGTATTGTTGATTGGTATTTGTGTGTTGGTAGTTTTTGATTTATAACGTGTTACATTGTGTTGCTCATTGAATATATAAAATTAGTTAAATGTTAATTATTGCATCAGTAATTCCAATTATCAATTGTCGAGTGATTACGAATGCATTTTATTCAATATTACTTTTTCTTTATCTAACATCCATGCTGCATGATATTCTCAACTTGCTTCGTGTATTAATTTCACAAATTTGGTAATATATATATTAGACAAAAGAGAAATTTGTTGAAGATTGAAAAGAACTTGTACCAGAAATCAGGCAAGTCAGGTCAAAAAATTTTGTCATCACGATTGAGTTGGACAAATCTATCTTCACTACCTTGAATAATAATTTCTGAAAGTCTTAAAATATCTTCGTTTGACAATAAATTATACTTGATCCATAAAAAAAGTTCTGTATCTTGACTTCTTGTTAAGAAGTCCGTGCAAATTAAAAATATCCTTCTGATTGATTATATATGGAGGTGATGGAAGGTCAATTAATGCGTTTGATATGCTACTATTCATTGTGATGACACTTTTTCCACATACCTCAAAATACCATTTCATTTGATATATTGTATTGATCGAAGATGGTAAACAATCTCTGATGTTCAATGAAAAATATATTATTCAGAATAAGAACCCGCCTGAAATTCTAGACATGTGCACTACGCCTAGTCAATATAACAAACACAGAGCGGTGTCTTCCTGTTTAATTGAAAACTATTTTCATAATCACAAGGATAAAGAGATCCCTTAAATATCTTGGACTGTAATGAAAGCTTACAAAGATTACATATGTATAAAAGAATGTTTTACAAATAATAGGGCACATCCAAGCAAATAAATCATTGCTATCATAATGATCATTACGAATCAAGATTTTTCTTTATATCGTCATAGCTGAATGGGTATTCATGAACAAATAGTCCAACAAAATTCTAATGAACTTCTCATTTGATCACATCTCATTTGATTTATAAATCAATTAAAATACATATTAATTTCAAATTGTGCGGAAAACACCTTGCATTACGCACTACATCATCATATTATGTACATATTTGAATTAATATTGATTCCTTCCATGACATTTTTTATTCATATAGAAGCATATATGAATAACAAACTCATATTAATTCATGTAGAAGCACCATCAGCTTTATACCATATTCATATCGTTTTTCATTTTGAAATAAATGTGTCATTATAAATATGAAGCATTTTGCTTACTAATGTCAAACAATTTAATAGATTAAATATTTAAATTGTGTAATGTCCAGTTCTTTTTATCTAATTGCAATTAAATCGCAATTTGATATTTCTATATTATTAGCCCTTTTTAGTATTATCCATCATTCATCAGTAATTGTTATTAAAATTAATATTATTGTATCTATTTTTGATATAACTGCAGTAGTATAATTAATAACACTGTTTTCACTTTAATTAACTAGTCCATTATTTCACCATAACATCTCATGTTAGTAATATTTTGGAATTTGTTGTTGTTGTTATTTAATTAAACGTTGTTGTTTGCATTCAACAATTGAATTTTGTTCCAAATCTCATGCCTTTTAATAATTTTACGTATTCAAAGACCACATATACACATCTTGAAACAAAAATTACAATTCGAGAAAACTACCGACACTTTACGATTAACAACACAATACATAATTTGAACATTTTGGCAAATTGTACTTGAACTAATTTACAACACATTTTTAGATTTATTTTTGCTCAACAAGAAACTCATGAACAATTAAAAATCAATACGGTCATATAGTAGCACATGAAATTAAACGATTTAATAATTAATTATTTATTAGGAAATATTTGTCGCTCGCAAACCATTTTCGAGGAAAGGTTATGCTTTTTATGTGGTGGTCTGCCTTGCAAAACTCTAAATCGATATACAATATTATTTAAATCTAACATTTGAATAAATTTTACTGGTTAATATATTTCAGGTTTTGTTTTCCATACAATTTTTCATTTTCTTTTGTATAAAATGTATAATTTAACATTTTTGGTACATGATTTGGCGCCTCCTCAAAAATTGCATTTCACTTAGATCTTTAATTGTTCTTCTCAAAAAACTCGAACATTATGGATTAAAAAATTGCATATAATTAAGTTTTGAAACGAGAATCGCGCTTCTGATAAAAACATTTGTAAGTTTTTGGTATTTAATTATAGTTCTATCTTGCTGTGATTATTGCTATGTTATATTTATAATTGGAGTATTTAAGGAGTGTACTAATTAATTATTGTTCTTCTGCAAGATATGATGTTCGAATTTATTATTGTTCGTTTAATTCTTTTTGAAGTATAATTCAGACTCATTTAGTTTTTCACTAACATGCTTTGTTACGAAGTAATAATCTCCTGACAAGTTTTTATTTGAGTTGTGTAGTAATTACTTGTGCGTTTTGTTGTCACTCAAATTGGGACTCGAAACTTATGGATCTAATAAATTTATTTTAAGAAACATATCTTAGTTTTCTTTCTATTAATTATTTGCATAGATGACCGCTAAAAAGTTTTTTGTATTGACTATAGATTAATTTCTTGAAAGGCGTAACATCAAGTAAAAATAAATATAAGTAAAGAGTAAAAGTAAAGATAAATAAAGTATAATAAAAATAAAAGTAAAAAATTTTAAAATATATTTATTAACTTCCAGTAGTGCAAGTTATAGCAATCGCAAAAAAATCGAAAATGAAAATGTTTATATATCTTTCGTTTCAAAGGTTTCTGAATATTTTGGCATACCTTAGAAAAAATTGATCTGCGTGTGTGTGTGTGTGCAGATACAAATTTTCGTCGTCGATTTTGGGAACACCGATCAACCGATTTGAATAATTCAAAAAACATTCGATTCCTATTGATAAGGAGACGTGCTGATTAGTTTTTGGCGAAGGCAGGTCTAGCCGTTCCGAATATATGGGGCAAAAAGTGCCAAAAACGGTAACTCAGTTTTTAAGAGAACGGAGCTTCCGATTTTAATAATTCAAAAAACATTTTACTTGCATTGACAAGATGAAGAATTGGTCATGAAGGCAGGTCTAGCGGTTTCGGAGATCTAATGAAAAAAGTAAAATGCCATTTGGCGGTCAAAATTGATCATTAGACATATGCACATCAAATTATCAGATATTTTATAGAGATTTTAACAATAAGTATAAATTTTGTTTACATTCCTATGGGTTCCATACCAAAGTTCATCCGTTAGACGGCGACGCGGCGCTTACGCGCTTTGACATTTCGTCTCTATGCAGTTAAAGCAGTACGATTGCTTTGAAAAAAAAGTTCAGAAATTCCAAAATATGTTAAAATAAAGAAAACATTTTTTTTTTAAAAAAAAAACTTTTTTCAAAAAAAGTGATTTTTTGTTTCTCAAAAATTTAATTCATTTCAAGTAATTTTTTTTAAAAATGTTAATCGTTTTTTAAAAAATAGTAATTTTTGGTACGGAAAGGTCTAGCAATTTGCCTTAAGGCACGATGCCATGCGCTACACTAGTTTCTCCATACGTTTCGATGTAAAATTCTACGTCATCATTAGTGGTTCTACAATTTTGAAATAAACAGAAAAAAGAACGTTAAAACCAAATATAAACAGAGCAAAAAATTGCGGAATACAGAAAATTAGAAGCTGAAGTTGTCAAATCAAGAATGGAGCGATTACGTGGCGATAGTCTTCAAGCGGAAGAAATAGAATACTCATCTTTAAGACATGCTGATAATTTCTTCAGAGTGGAAAATGAACAAAATAGGGAACGAATGGCTATTAACAGAAAAAATGATAAAAACTATAAAAATAATGAAAAAAGGCAAATAAAATTCGTATGCAGAAATATAGAACAAATGAGGGTTTGAGAATAAATACATGTTACGAAGACATAAGGATAACGTTTTTCGAGAACAAAGAATAAATGAGTTACGAATGAAATTCATCAAACATAAAAACAAATAGGAAATATTAACAATATTGATCGTGTTAGAACACTCCGTACAGATGATGCATTTAAGCAACTAGAAAGTAATAAAGATATTAAACGTAATAGACAACTCCGTCAAGATGATGCATATAAGCGATTAGAAAGTAATAAAAATATTGAACGTAATAGACAACTCCGTCAGAATGATGCATATAAGCAACTAGAAAGTAATAAAAATATTGAACGTAATAGACAACTCCGTTAAGATGATGCATATAAGCAATTAGAAAGTATTAAATATATTGAACGTTAGAGATTTACAAGATGATGCATATAAGCAATTACAAACTAATAAAAATATTGAAAGTATGAGAGAACTCCATCAAGATTATGCATATAAGCAAAGTATTAAAAATATTGATCGTACTAGAACACTCTGTCAAGATGATGCATTTAAGCAATTAGAAAGTAATAAAAATATTGAAAGTAAGAGAGAACTCCGTCAAGATGATGCATTTAAGCAATTAGAAAGTAATAAAAATATTGAAAGTAAGAGAGAACTCCGTCAATATGATGCATATAAGTAAAGTATTAAAAAAATTGATCGTACTAGAACACTCCGTCAACATGATGCATTTAAGCAATTAGAAAGTAATAAAAATATTGAAAGTAAGAGAGAACTCCGTCAAGATGATGCATTTAAGCAATTAGAAAGTAATAAAAATATTGAACGTAATAGACAACTCCGTCAGGATGATGCATATAAGCAACTAGAAAGTAATAAAAATATTGAACGTAATAGACAACTTCGTTAAGATGATACATATAAGCAATTAGAAAGTAATAAAAATATTGAACGTAATAGACAACTCCGTCAAGATGATGCATATAAGCAATTAGAAAGTAATAAAAATATTGAACGTAATAGACAACTCCGTCAAGATGAGGCATATAAGCAATCAGAAAGTAATAAAAATATTGAACGTAATAGACAACTCCGTCAAGATGATGCATATAAGCAATTAGAAAGTAATAAAAATATTGAACGTAATAGAGAACTCCGCCAAGATGATGCATATAAGCAATTAGAAAGTAATAAAAATATTGAACGTAATAGAAAACTCCGTCAGGATGATGCATATAGGCAATTAGAAAGTAATAAAAATATTGAACGTAATAGACAACTCCGTCAAGATGATGCATATAAGCAATTAGAAAGTAATAAAAATATTGAACGTAATAGACAACTCCGTCAAGATGATGCATATAAGCAATCAGAAAGTAATAAAAATATTGAACGTAATAGACAACTCCGTCAAGATGATGCATATAAGCAATTAGAAAGTAATAAAAATATTGAACGTAATAGAGAACTCCGCCAAGATGATGCATATAAGCAATTAGAAAGTAATAAAAATATTGAACGTAATAGAAAACTCCGTCAGGATGATGCATATAAGCAATTAGAAAGTAATAAAAATATTGAACGCAATAGATAATTCCGTCAAGATGATGAATATAAGCAATTAGAAAGTATTAGAAATATTGATCGTGTTAGAACACTCCGTCAGGATGATGCATTTAACCAATTAGGAAGTAATAAACATATTGAACGTAATAGAGAACTTCGTCAAGATGATAGGTATAAATCGAAAGAGCGTAAACATAATATTTTACGAAATAAATTATTACGACTAAATAGTAGGTATAAATCAAGCGAGAACGTTAAAAACATCAAGAGCATGAGAATAAATCGTAATATATCGCACTATAGTAAAATTGAAAAATTTAAAAATATCAATCGAGTTAGGAGGATACGTACCAATAAAGTCACGTATGAAAATGAATTAAAGAATAATGCCGAAACTAAAATGAAAAATAGGGAAATAGATTTAATTAAGTATCGAGAAAATAATATAATCGATTATCGAATGACGAAAATTGTGATCCATTTATCCATTATGTGATGATGCATTGAAATATTCAATAACGACACCCTTATATCTAAAATATAACGTGCAGGAGATCTTGTCGAAGATGAATTAACTAAACCAACCACTCATAACGATGATGACTCTGTTCCTAATTCACTAACATATTCCGAAGTTGAACAAATTCCACCAATTGATTGCAGCCAAATTAATAATGAGGAGGTATTACTTAGCTGCAATTAAAGTTCATAGAGTTTAGAGCAGAAACTCCTTCCTATATTTGCTGTTGGGCTTGCTCGTAGGTAAGCGGTTAAGAGCGACGGGTCTTGTTTCAGAGGTCCCGGGTTCGATACCCACTTCGAGCAGCTTGTTGTCAGGCAACAGTGACAACGATTTTCACTTGGAAATATAAATAGCAATATGTTTCCAAGTGAAAATAGCCCTCAGCCGGCATTGTTGCACCATACTTGCCCTACTACAGAGATTGTAATAAAAATTTATCATACCGAGACAACTGTTTGGGTTGCCATCTGTAATAAAACAAACGTAGTTTGTAAGATATTAATCACAACAGTTCATAGAATCAATAAGTTCTGATCGCTGTTCAAATAAAATTATAATATATATATATATATATATATATATATATATATATATATGCGGCGACACCCAAATACAGCCCTGCATTAAATACGGGCCTGCAGCATTTGGGAATGCGCACGCATCAAGATGGCCGTCACAGGCCTGAATAAAAGAACCCGCCATCGAGGCAAAAGGTCTATTCTACCATTCACCAGCCAGGAGAGATATACAGCACGATATAAATATTGTACCTATATTTCACGGCGAATAAACAATAACAAACTATACCAACTGTTTCAATCCATAAACTGCTTCATTGGTGACACCCGACGTGATATAATAGTTGGTGACGTGAGTAAAACAGAACAATAGTGAATTAACTTAAGTTTATTATTCAAGATTCAACAACATTTTTTATTTTTTTTATAAGAAGTGTAATTTTTCTTTTTTTTTGAACATTCAGTGACATTTTTTTTAGTGAATATTTAATTTGTTTTTCTCAATTATTTGTGAAATGAGTGATCAACATTTTGGTATGAAAAACCTCAATTATGGTTCGCGATGATCGAGGCACATTTTAATCGATCACGAATAAAAACAGAAGATGTCAAATATGAGTTTATATTATCATATTTAGATGACAAATTAGCCAGTGAAGTGGAAGATATAATATTAAATCCACCGAAAGTCGAGCCCTATACTAAGTTAAAGAAAGAAATAATACAACGTTTATCACAGTCACAGGACCAAAAGATTCGAAGGTTGCTACAGCAAGAGGAACTGGGTGATCGAAAACCGTCGCAATTTTTACGACATCTAACATCATTGGCCGGTCCACTACTAGATGAGAACATTTTAAGAACCTTGTGGCTACAAAGATTACCTACGCATACACAACAAATATTAAAGGCACATCCGACCATGAAAATTGAAGACCTGGCCGCCATAGCAGATAGCATCGGTGAGGTTAACATCGGGCCAACAGTAGCCGCCACAAGCCTTACCGACGGTACAACGTCTGAATTATTAAAACGCGTAGAAGACCTAACAAAAATGATAGCTGAATTGCAAAATAGACGTCCTAGATTTCGGCATAATTCTCGTTCTAGGAAAATCTCGCGCACCAGAAGTTTTTCACGCCAAAGAAATGTAATAGGCAAAGATTTGATACGTGCTGGTACCACTTTAAATATGGAGACAAAGCTAAGAAATGCACGCAACCATGCAAAATGTCGGGAAACGAAGAAGACAGGCACTAAATGCGGCAAGTGTTTGTCAAGCACTTTCACGCCGCATGTTCATCTCAGACAAACCAACCAAAGTACAATTTTTGATAGACACAGGTAGTGATCTGTGTATATACCCACGTATGTTTGTACAACGCAAAGTTTTTGAGTCCGATTACAAACTGTCTGCAGCAAACAATACCGAGATTCGTACATATGGAGATATACAATTGAATCTCGACTTAGGTCTAAGGCGCAAATTCATCTGGAATTTTGTTATTGCTGATGTGTCAACACCCATAATAGGCGCAGATTTTCTGTCATATTACAACATAATCGTCGACACAAAGAATTCAAGACTAGTAGACGGTACTACAACCTACAGGTAAAGACAATAAACAAAGGAACCATTCAAAAGGGAAGCATTAAAACTGTTAATATCAAATCAAAGTTTAGTGAAATTTTTAAAGAATTTCCTTCTTTGACGCGACCGCCAGGACTTCCACGTCAAATAAAACATACAACAGTACATTATATCAAAACCTCGCCTGGTCCACCAGTGGTAGCACGAACCCGTCCATTAAAAACTCAGCTGTTAAAAATTGCCAAACAGGAATTTGAAGAAATGGTGCAATTAGGTACTGCCCGACCATCAAGTAGCTCTTGGTCATCACCGTTACATCTAGTCCAAAAGAAAGACGATGCATGGAGACCATGTGGAGACTACCGAGCATTAAATGCAAGAACAATCCCGGATAGGTACCCAGTCAGGCTCATGAGTGACTACTCACAACACTTATCAGGTTGTAACATATTTTCAATAATAGACCTTAAGAAAGCATACCAGCAGATACCTGTTTACGATGAAGATATTCCCAAGACGGCAATTACAACACCTTTTGGTTTATTTGAGTTCCCCTTTATGACATTCGGCCTACGTAACGCAGCGCAAACTTTCCAAAGATTTATGGACGAAGTAACCAGTGGATTAGATTTTTGTTTTCCATATATTGATGATATTCTAATCGCATCCAAAAGTGAAGAACAACATGAAACACCATCTCCGTAGGTTGTTCCAACGTTTAGCAGATTATGGTATAGTAGTAAACCCATCTAAATGCATTCTAGGCGCTAAGGAAGTTACATTCCTAGGATACTGCATTATGGAGCATGGTACAAAACCCCCAAAAGAGAGAATAACCGCATTGTTAAATTTTCCAAAACCAAAAACCATAAAAGGATTACGGAGATTTTTAGGCATGATAAACTTTTATCGAAAATTTTGTCCGAATGCTGCCAGATATCAAGCAGATTTACAAGTTTTATTATCAAAACCTAAATCAAAGGACACAAGCCAAATTGACTGGGATGAAAAACTTACAGCAGCTTTCGAAGCTTGTAAGAAGAATCTCGCTGAAGCTACCTTACTAACACATCCATTGCCGGATGCAGAACTTGCTTTATTTACAGACGCTTCAGACAAATCCGTGGGTGCAGTGTTACAACAATATACAAACGGTGAATGGAAACCTCTCGCTTATTTTTCGAAGAAAATTTCTGAAAAACAAAGAACGTGGCCAACGTACTACCGCGAGCTTTTAGCAGGGTATAAAGCATTCCAATACTTCAAGAATCAAATCATTGGTCGTAACTTTACTTGGTTCACCGACCACAAACCACTTATGTATGTTTTTCAGCAAAAACACGACCGCCTACCACCAGTTCAACTCAATCAGATAACATATATGTCACAATTCACGACAGATGTTAGACATGTGAGCGGGACAAAGAATATTCCGGCTGATTTGTTTTCTAGAATTGAATCAATCAGTTCCCAATTGGAAATTACCGAGATAGCAAAAGCTCAAAAGGAGGACCAGGAGCTTAAACAATATTTATCGATTGAAAACGGCCTTACAACTTAAGAAACGAAAATTCCAGGAACAAACTACTCCGAT
>NW_020536999.1:78448011-78473058 GCF_003426905.1 Ctenocephalides felis
TCTTGGATGTATCCGTTTACAATACTAACAACATTATTCGATCGAACAAATTGGTAATAAAAACTACATGGTCGGGTAGATACTTACACATTTCCTCATACTGTCCCAGAAATTATAAAATAAACACATTATTTCCTTACAGACCATGCTATTTTGTTGTCTCACACCAAGCTTTCCATCCACAAAATACGTATCCTTGGTAAAAAACTCTAATTGAAAATGGTTACCCAAAAAATCTTATTCATTCGGTTATTCAAAAAAGACTAACTTTTTTACCACGTTATTCTCCCATACCACTACCAACATCAAAAACACTAATCTATTTACTGCAGCATTCCATATGTTGAAGAGTTATATTATTATTTTGCCAAAATTCTGCTAGATGAAAACATTTTAGTATCAGGTTCATCCTTACACTTCTTCAAAAAAAAAATTTACGAACATTAAATCTCCTACCCCATCCAATTTCAATACTAACGTAGTATATTCTGTTTCTTGTAACGACTGTGCCAATATATTTGACAAACCTCACAATATGTACACAAAAGATGAGACAACATGAACTAAGTGTGGTCCACCATAAACAAAAAATTTCAAAAGTAACCTAGTACAGCACTCTATTGAAAATGCCCACTCGTTAACTTCACTCCAAAGATCTTATATCATGAAAGTTGCATCTTTAGAGATTATTTGCGGAAAGTTGTCTTATTCTTATGAACGTTTCTAATAGTGTCAACATTAGATCAGATCACAATTTATTACATGATTCTTATTTAAATTTTTCACACTTATTGACAAACAATTAATATCGACTTCCATTTAAGATCAATAATTTAAGTATTCACATCCTAACATATAAAAACACACACATACAACCTCACAGTTCTCAAGCCTTTACACGTGTTGCGTGTGACTCAGATTTAGTTAGTTTATTTCCAACAGCGCAGCCAGAATGCAGCATGTTGATGCTCTGAGCAGGTGTCATGAGCTTCTGGTAATAGAAGAGAATAGTTTCGACAGAGTGCTGGCTTTACGGCAAGCTAAGGATGCGTCGCTTGTGGCGATCCGGGACAAGTTGGAGAGAAAGGAAGATAAATTCTATGAGATGAGGGATGGACTGTTATACCGTAAAGCCAAGGGGAGACTATTATTCTTAGTTCCAGAGTCCATGGCGGAGAACGTGGTTAGGCTGACTCATGAGCAGATGGGACATGCCAGAGAGGAAAGGACTAGATTAGCAGTTACCAGACAGTAATGGTTCAGGGGAATGTGCGAGGTGATAAAGAGAGTTATTGAGGGGTGCCTGAAATGTATTTCCTTCTCAAGGTGGTGCAAGGGAGGCCCAGAAAGGTTACATAAGATTCCAAAGGGAGTGGCTCCCTTCAGAACATTGCACATAGATCATTTAGGACCATTGCAGAAGACGACCAGGGGTAATAAGCATGTGCTCGTAGTAATGGATGGGTTTACAAAGTTTTGTAAGCTTTACCCATATAAGTCGATTACTGCGAAAGAGGTAATTGGCCATTTAACACAGTATTTTCAGTACTATAGTACTCCTTGGTCATTGACTACAGACAGGGGTAGTTGTTTCACATCAGATGCTTTTAAATAGTTTTTAGAGGACCAGGAGGTAAAGCTAGTGAATGTAGCCGCTGGAGCATCATGAGCCAATGGACAGGTGGAGAGAGCCAATCGGACCATTTTACCGTCAAAATATGTAGAGGATGCAGTTAGATGAGATACGGTTTTGCATAAGGTAGAGTATGCTATAAACAATACTGTATTGCAAAGCTGCTGCAGAATTAGCCAAAGAGGAGAGGTGCAGGATGCAGTTAAGTATTATCTAATGGAGGAAGCAGGATACGATGAAGCATTGAAGATTGAGAGAGCCAAGTATATAGGACAGACAGGGAAGTAGCAGGTGAAGATTGAGAGGAGGAGCAGGAATGATATAGGAATATATGATCGTGACAAGCCTCTAGCAAAAAGGTACCAGGTAGGAGACTTGGTAATGATCTCCAATGTGGATACTACTATCGGAGTGAACAAAAAGTTGTTGCCCAAGTTCAAGGGGCCGTACCATATCACAGAGGTGTATTTTTATTACGGGTACATCGTGGAGGATATGCCTGGATTCCAAGTAGCACAGACCCCTATGAAAACAGTGGTAGATCCTAGCCGGATGAAGCTATGGTTCAGGCAAGGAGATGGGAGTAAACCACCTAGAGCTAGAGTGAATAGTAAATATGGTTCAGAAACTGATGGGTCAACCGAAGAGAGTGATAGTGGAAGTGGAAGTGACAATTAAGGGGGTGACAATGATAAAGACATAGCGATAATGGATATATACAGTTGTGTGAAGTGTAGTATTAGGAACAATAAGATAGAGTTAAGTTCATATTCATTTAAATGTTTTATGTTTAATATGTGTAATGCCTGTTATTTTAGATTATTAGAGATGAATTTCAAGTCTAATTAGTCGGGGACGACTGTGAGGTCAGGAATGGCCGAATTGTAAGATAATGTAGTTTGGTTAGTAACTGTAAGATTATGTAGTTGATTAGTTTGAATGTAACGGCTGGTAGTGCGTGTCGGTTGGATAGATGGCTCTGGGTCTTGAGAGAGTGTCCCATCCCGTAATAGCCAGCAGGATGTATGTATGGTTGGGTAAGGATGACAGAGTAGAAAGGACAGAGTACAGATACAGGATTGATAGAGATAAGTAGAGTTTAAGGTTAAGTAAAGAGCAATAAGAGTTTTGTAACGAGTTAAAGAATACACCGAGTTATTGAAGAGTTAGTTGAATTTTAACAAGAATTTCAGGTTATTCAAGAGGAAGTTACAAGCTTAAAGTAAGTATATATTGAATGTAGAGAAAGAGATTACCATCGCGTCGTTGTATATGATATTATATAAACCATTGATTGATAATATTGAATACGATCGATGCACCAACACATGTATGTAAGAACTTCATCTTCTATAAAAGAGGACCATTGTTAGTTTTTAGTTAATTACTGAATGTGAAGCTAAGCGGTCGTTGTGTGTTTAATAGGAAGTGCGAAAATTACGAAATATTATTACGATATATTTTTATTTGTTTTAAAAGAACGTCGTGTAATTATCGTTTAATAATGAGTGGAAAAGTAGTGTATTGTGTTGTTTTATTTCCCAATGATACAAGTGAAAATAAGAGTATCGATGTAGTACCGGTAGATAGGTTGATATATAATGAAGGAGAAGATAAATTCGAATGCTCATTTTTAAATAATTATGAGCTATCACGTGAAAATTTACTTCTTCAAGATTTGGTGAAGAGTGGGGCACCAGCACCGGATAATTGGAGTCTTCATGAGGTGGATGTACGAGGTTATGCGAGTAAGTATTATTGATCAACTAAGTATTGTGTATTTTGTTATACACACACATTTAAATATATATATATATATATATATATTATATATATATATATGAACATATATTTGATTTGTGTTGTAATTTCAGATACATTTCAAATTGCCTTGAAAAAGTTAAAAATATTGCAATAAAAGGAATATGCGTTTTCTACGGACGTGAAGAAACCATAAACAGAAGGCAAAATGTTCTAAAAATACAATCCCGCTTGAACAAAGGGCGTTTTGTAAATCAGAACAACGTCGATCAGCAATTGTCGGAATGTAACCTAAATTTAGGCAATAAGTCGCGCATGCTTCAAGTAAGTGTATTCTTGTTAACAATTTATCGTGTATTTTTCTTTTTATTATTATTGAATAATTTAATTTTAATTTTTAATAAATAAACTATTTTAGAATAGATTATTCATGTAAATTGTGAAAACTTTTGTGTCATTGTTATTACTCTTGTTAAAGTAATTTTTTTTTTTTCCGTGTGAATTTCTTTTACATTTTGTTTATTTTTTCAGAATTATTTTATTTTATTCACAGATGGAAACGAATTAAATGCTTTAAAATCTTTTGTTGAAGATTGTTATAACAATTATATCGCAGCAAATCAGAACAATGCAAGGGGAGATAATAAAATTACAAGGATTAGTGGCTAATATGGGAACTAACCCCGTTGACACATCTGATGAAGAACACGGTCTAGTTATACCGTTCAAAAATTTGGAAGACTTTCAAACATTCAACAAGAATCTAAAAAAGAATGAGTCTTCAAAAAAATACGTGGTGAGAATTTATTTATTTATTTATATGGAATCAGTTTTGTATAGTAAATAGTAAAAAAAATGACATTATCTCACGGAAAACGTTCTTTCAGATCCATAAAATTTTTAGCTTGCTAGACAAGGAAGCAGCAATGCATATTTCTGTTAAAAAGTATTGGAAAGATTTACCAATAAAGAAGTTTTAAAACATTTCACAGCGTCTACGCCTACAGCAAATAAATTGATACTGAAAGACACTGAACTTGTGAAGTGTTTATATGGTAGGTATTATTCACACAGTACACATAGATGATTTTATTATTTATGGCTATACATTTTGTTGCAGGAAAAATGACAACTGAATCAATTAAAAATCCGCGGTTGAGCCCTATTAAAAAGCAAACATTTAACCAAGCCCTCGGGAAGGATATACAATATTCCCGCGATTGGGAGAATGGGAGAGATCATAGGCGGACCAATAAAACCTAATTAACATTTGTTATTTATTATTATTATACAATATATTATATAATAGGCCCATTAAAATATTGTTATCAAAAGAATTAATATAAAAATTAGCATATGCATTTTTTTAATGGGCCATGCCAATTATGATTCTCAAGGCCACATCAAACATATTTTTCAGGACCATATCACATATTATTTTCAGGGCCGCATCAAATATATTTTTCAGGGCCATATCAAATATATTTTTCAGGACCATATCACATATTATACACAGGACCAGTGTAGGCACATTGTTTGTTTTGATTAGCCAGTGTGCTATTGACCTTGCTCGAGGACGCTACTGTTTCGCTACGGCTTACTTTTGTTTGTGCGTGTGCAATACTGTATTGTTTTTTACCATGGTTTCGAAAAGAAAACGTGTTGTGCTATCGTTAGCGGACAAACTGAAAATTATAGAGCAACTCGATAAAGATGTAACGGGTAAGAAGTTGTCTGAGATTTATGGTTTTGGACAAGCAACAATTTGTGACATTAGAAACAGTAAGTCAACACTTTTAAACTTTGTTTCGCTGCTTGAAAATGAAGATGGAAGTTCCTCCAGGAAAACAATGAAGACAGCAACCAATAAACATTTGGAAGATGCCGTGTTTAAATGGTTTTTGCAGCAACGTTCTATGGGAAATCCGATTTCAGGTCCAATCATTTGTGAAAAAGCCAAAATCTTAGCAGAAAAGCTTGGTTATTCATCTTTCAAGGCTAGTAACGGCTGACTAAGGAACTTTAAATTCAGGCATGGTGTACGCGAGTTAGATTTGGCTGGTGAGAAGCTTTCAGCAGACTCTGAAGCTGCTGAAAATTTTATTGAAAATTTTGAAACTACATCAGAATCCTATGATCCGGAGTTTGTTTATAATGCCGATGAAACTGACCTTGTTTGGAAAGTATTACCAAAAACCAATTTGGCTTCTAAAAGGGAATCTAGTGCCCCTGGACATAAGGTCAGTAAAGAACGTGTTATAGTGCTTAATTGTGCCAACTACACTGAAAATCATAAACTACCACTTCTTTTGATAGGAAAATCAAGAAATCCAAGAGAAAATCCAATCCATTCATATACATATGTATATATCTATTTTTATATATTAGTCATTATAATATAATTATTATTTTTAGTCCGATGAAGCAAATTGGGGCCCCACCGGTCCAGATAGTCACGGTAACGATGGCGAAAACAGCGTATGCGAAGTCCTAGGCAGCAATAAAAATGGCAGCGGCCGGGGTAACTTCTACCGCGATTACTATCGCGGCGGTCGATATCGCGGCGGTAGAGGTTACTATCGCGGCGGCGGCAGAGGTTACGATCGCGCCATCTATATTTATTAAATAATATAAGTATATTTTGTATTAATTGAACTTTGACGAAGTTTTAGACGAAGCTCTGAAGTTAATTGAACATGACCAACTTCAAGATGACAATAATGCAAAAGATACAAAAGAAAATTCATTTGAAAACGACAAATATAGTGCAACAAGAAGGAAATAAAAGCACAAGTAATAAAACCAAAACTACTTCTACAAAGCGTCGATAAGCATGCTCCACCGGGGTATCCGAAAATAACCTGTATGAAATGATGCGACAATTAAATGCATGCATATATTTGCCCTTAGTGTTCAAAATAGTGGAATTGCCCTTTTAAATATTTTTAAGCGGATCGGCCAGTGTAGGGAAAAGCATGGTTATAAATACTTTATATCAGCTTATGACAAACTACTTCCATAGTCTCCCTGGAGGAGATTTAGATAAAATTATGGTGCTATTATGATTCGTTAGGAAAAGCCACTTTTAAATGGCGTCACAGTGCATTCCGCGTTCCCGTTACCTTGCAAACAATTCGGTATCAATTTAGCTGAGCTCTCGAACGACGTCGCAAATACAATACCTGAACAATTGTCAACTTTTGATAATTGACGAGATATCAATGGTAAGTTGCACGATACTAAGTCGTGTTGATACTCGATTACGGCAAATTAAAGAACCTTTTAGTGGGGTATCCGTATTAGCAGTTAGCGATTTGAAGCAATGACCTCCGGCAAAGGATAAGCCGCTACAGGAAATGTCGCGCCATAATGAAATGGCTCCATTTTTTAATACTAATCCTTTGTGGAATATTTTCGTTTTTTTTAATTAACGGAAGTAATGAGGCAGCAAAGATGATTTAGCGTTTATAAATGCCTTAAATAATTTGTCAGAAAACAAAATGACAGAAGAGAATATACAATTAATAAGGACCAGAGAAGTTAAACTAGAGGAACAAATGCAACGTAGCAGCACGTAATAAATTAAAAATTAATCAGAATAAGAATCCATTAATAATCTCGACAGCCAAACATGTACTTTCAAAAAAATTCATCAATGCAAAAAGCTAATTTTAAATTCGTTAAGAAGAAACAGTAGAAACGACATAACATTTAAGGAAACGATTGACTTAAAATTGATATCAAGTATATGCTTACGAGCAACATTGATGTCGTGGATGGGCTGGTTAATGGCGCTTGCGGTGTTTGAAAACATACATATTTTGACGAGATAAAAAACATGCCTGAGATTTTATGGCTGGATTTTCAGCTACCTAGAGTGGGAAAAAAGGCCAGGGTTAATTACAAAGAATACATGATGAATAGTGATATAGATAATATTTAAACTCCTATAACAAAATTAGCCTTGCGCATAAACTCTTCAGGTGATGAAAAATATCATATCATTAGGAATCAATTTCCCGTCGTCATCGCAGAAGCTATAACAATCCATAAAAGACAAGGCCAAACTTACGAAAAGATTTGCCAATTCTACAAATGCAATATGTTTCGCACTTGATGTTGGCGTTGATGCCACCCTTGGAACAAATGGTTGCAATTACCAGTCGCATACATTAATGATGATTGATGAACTTAGAAGCGGAGTTCCAGTTGCATTTTTTTGCAAACAGACAAGATGAAGTAACGTGTAAAATATATTTTGAAGAAATCTCTAAGGCGGTCGGTAAAATCAATACAAAGTCATTCTTGACAGATGACTGCGCAGCATATTTCAATGCTTGGTCATCTGTCATGAGTGCTCCACAGCATAAACTGTTATGCTCTTGACACGTGTCCAGGAGTTGGAAGAGGGCAGCAGCTGCCAAGATTGTTTATAGAGAAAAGAGAGACTTAATGTATGAGAATATGATAACTATAAAAAAGATTTTAGATTAAAGAGAATTCAGGACTAGTTTAAATAAATTTTTGGATGAGCTTGAGGGAGATGATGATACAAAATCATTTGTAACATATTTTAGGAAAGCTTACTGCTACCGTAAACTACATGCATATTGTAATATACTTAAAACATATCTATAAAAAAATCACCTACATGTTCTTAGAAAACCATCATAATCAAATGAAGAAGCGAGTCATGGGAAGAAAGTACAGTAAGAGAATGAATAAGGCCATTGATATGGTGTTAAGGACTGAAGTGGAAGCCTTTTGTTACAGAAATAAAAGAATAAATTGAACTTATATATCAACAAGACAGAGAGAGACAATAAAAAGGCATAAGAGAAGTGAAAATACAAAGCAGATACAAATTATTTCCGATAAACAGTGGAATGTATCATCATATGTGGTTACACAGACTAATCAAACATGTAACAGTTCTTGTATGAGATGCGAAAAGTGCAAGATTTGCTTTGTACATATTCCTGCACTTGTGTAAAATATTTAATTAGGTCAATCATTTCTCAGCACATCCACCACGCATGTGTAACATTTTTCCCATCTGACACTGGCTTTAAGCGTGAATTGTTAGAATGAAATATGGTGCAGAAATATGAACTTTTTAGCAGAATGACGTAAAAAGTTTCTTGGGATGTTAGTTCGTGTACTGAATCAATTAAGTATTGAAATTTTCCGAAAGCATTAGCAATAATGAAAGTTTTGAAAATTATTTGCAATTGGCTAATCAACTTTATGAAGCATTAGAAACAGTGCCAAATTTTTCTGCTGAAATTAGTGTACGTCGCCGACGCCACCGAAAACAATTTAGCATGAAGGAGATGAACACACACATTCAATTGACTACAAAAGAAAATTTTAAAAGTAATCTTTACTACATCATACTTGATACTGCAGCTCCAACATTGACTGCCCGATTTGATACTTTAACAACCTTTTGGATTTCTTTATACATTTATTGATATTATTGCGGGCCGAGAGACTATGCCTTGACGATATATTGATCAAAGCACAGGCTGATAAAAAGGCAAGAAAAAGATACGTTAGGAAAATAAGGAAACACAAATCTACTTCATGGGAAGGCTTTGTAACCAGCGTAGGTAACGAAGACCCTTAGGATATTGTATAAAAATTTTGTGTGTGATAAACTGAACTGTTTTGAACTGTCTTCTGAAAATAAAAAGGCAATTCTATCTAGTAGTCATATTAAATAACTGCTTCCAAGAAAGTAGTTTTCCTGTCGATTGAATTCCCAAAAAATGGAGTTTTCACTGACAGAAGAGACAGCAAAATCATACCGCTTTTCCATCACTGCCCTTCTGCCAGTGATGGGTAAGGTCTTCGAGAAAATACTAGTAGAGCGTATTCGCGCAAAGTATAGAGAAATGAGTATGTGTATAAACCTTTGATAACTATGATGGCCCGCCATCATACATAGGCTGACGCAGGCCAAATTGAGCAGCCACATGGTAAATGTAGTTAAGGACCACTTTAAAATGAGAAATTCTTATGCAAGAGGCAACACCAAAATAGTTAAGAGAAAAACGCAGAAGGGATCAATAATTGGACGTGCTGCATAAAACTTCTGCATGGACGTTATGTTGCATATGGGTCATTCTTTTACAAACCGGACACTAATTAACCTTGACATTTTAGAATTGTCTGAAAATTTGTTTACAGATACTATTCATAAAATCATTTGACACGTATTTCAGGATTTTGTTGAAAAAAATTTTTTGACGTAAATATTTACGATTGAAATATGGATTTTTTGCTCAATTTCTATGAACATCATCTGCGGTAAATTAATTATCTCCGGATGTGCTGATCCGATCAGTATTATTTTTTTTTATTACACTCATATTGAAGTGAACTTTGTAATGATTAAAAAAATTTTTTTTGTTTTTGCAATTTTCTTAACAATAACAACCCTAAATATTTACAAAGGTTTTACTCGGCCTTTACCCGAATTGAATCAATCCCAAAAAAAAAATATATTTCTTTTTTCCTCTGCAACAAAATTCTTTTTACAATTTGTTGGAGGTTTTGTTACATCGAAAAATATTAAATATTTTCAAGCGCGAGCCGCGCTTTTTACGTCGTGGACCTCAAAGACTTGTACTCATTTGTCACTTTCGAATGACAATCTTATTGGTTTTCGGTTGAAAAATATTTTATAATTTCACTTCTGGCGAAAAATAAACATATAGTCGAAAAAACAACATTAGGGGAGAGCGGAGCTTAAAAGTTCGTGGGTAAAAAGATCCACTGCCAATATCTCAAAAACAAGTAAAGTTAGAATTTTTTAACAATAATATTTGAATGTAGACGGATTGTTCAGTTAGATTTTTCTAATAATAAAAAAATGTTGTTCAGCCACTTTTTTCAAATTCTTCTTTTTTAATTCTTAAATTAATTTAAGGGATCGACTTATTTTTAATTTTAATAGAATTTTACGTAATAATAGCTAAATTATATAGCCAATGTAAAATAAAAATTTCATTCGTATATTTTTATAAAGAAAATACCAGATATACCTTTGATCTGATGCTTTGTCAGAAATATTTATCAGCAGAGTTAATTAACTATTAATTTATATATAATTATATATATATCAATATATCTATTGTAAAATAGCTTCTTTCTAACTTAATTTAATTTTTTATTTACTATTTCCTTATTATTTACACCTAGGCCAGTATGAAGGTGTGGTTGACTCTGTTTACCCCACCCACATGTAAGCTTTAATAGAGATTATATCAGAAAGGGTTGAAGTCAACTTAAATATTCCTCTACATTCAAATATTGTTGTAAAAAAATTTCTAACTTCACTTGTTTTTGAGATATTGGCAGTGGATCTTTTTACCCACAAACTTTTAAGCTCCGCTCTCCCCTAATATTTTATTTCGACTATATGTTCATTTTTCGCCAGAAGCGAAATTATAAAATATTTTTCAACCGAAAAACAATAAGAATGTCATTCGAAAGTGACAAATGAGTACAAGTCTTTGAGGTCCACGACGTGAAAAGCGCGGCTCGCGCTTGAAAATATTTAATATCTTTCGATGTAACAAAACCTCCAACAAATTGTAAAAAGAATTTTGTTGCAGAGAAAAAAAGAAAATATATGTTTTTTTTTTTGGATCGATTCAATTCTGGTAAAGGCCGAGTAAAACCTTTGTAAATATTTAAGGGTTGTTATTGTTAAGAAAATTGCAAAAACAAAAAAAATTTTTTTAATCATTACAAAGTTCACTTCAATGTGAGTGTAATAAAAAAAAATAATACTGATCGGATTAACACATCCGCAGATAATTAATTTACCGCAGATGATGTTCATAGAAATTGAGCAAAAAATCCATATTTCAATCGTAAATATTAACGTAAAAAATTTTTTTTCAGCAAAATCCTGAAATGCGTGTCAAATGATTTTATGAATAGTATCTTTAAACAAATTTTCAGACAATTCTAAAATGTCAAGGTTAATTAGTGTCCGGTTTGTAAAAGAATGACCCATATGCATATGACTTGGCGCTAGTGATCAAATGAATCTCCAGAGATGACCAGGAAAGAACTGTATTAAATAATAAAGCATGCCGTACTACGGCAAGCAATGCGCTCCAAACAATAAACGGCAAAATGCCACTTGACTTGGAGATTATACAGCAAGAAATCTAAAAATGATCCCATCTAAATATTTAAAAATACTGTTGAATCTCCATGCCTTCGAGAACAAGGTTTACTTCCCAGGTTCGGAATTACCGAACCGAATTCACCAAAACGCGAGACATTTTCTCTCATGTTAAAAAAAAAACAAATTTAAGAACGCAAATTACAGATGCACATTAATTTAAAGCATCAATTAAAACTGTGTGTTACAAAGCTAAAGCCAAATATACAATTACTGTCAAAAATAAAACAAAGTCTAACTTAGTGAATAAACATTAATTTTTGCATTTTTTGTATATTCTATATGCATATTACTTTCCTTCGGTCTATCTATGATATAATGATCAATGTTTTTTCTTAATATTATATATTGTTTTTCTAAATGAGCTGCAATCTGCAAGCGATTAGCAAACTTATGATGAAATCGAGAGCCAAGATGATCGCAATGAAAATTCCAATGTACCAAAGGAAAAATCTACCTGCGACATTTCAGTCTGTCCTGAAGACTAACTCACAACACCTGGCCAATCATGAACTGCAAGAATTTTAGGATAGTGCATGTGCATTAGGATTACTGGGAATACCACGAAAAAAAGCGTCGTAACGATTTAAACATCTTTAGAAACAATTATTGAGGCAGGAGACAAAACGTACATCCAAAACGTCCAATAAAAAATTGGGTTTGCTTTACATTGCTTTTCATTAAAACCTTGAAGCTTTTTGTACCATAAACATAATCTGAAATATGTATTTAATTTACAGAAATTTGTGAAATAGCTTATAAAGTCATCGAAACGTGCACGTGGATGTTACTTTTTCTAAAATTTATATATTGTTTAGATAAAAATTAACGTATTCGACTAGAGTTTATATGAGGCAAGCAACGACATAAAAAGTCAAACTTCACTTTCGCGATGTGCAGTATCATATATGGGCAAAAATAAATCTTATGTGACGTTACATTTGTTAATTATATTAATAAACAGACAAAAGAACAAAAGAACTATAATCACTAATTATATTATATTACATTAAAATTACCACATTGAAATATTTAAATTGTGAAATTTTTTGTATGTATTGTTGATTAGTATTTGTGTGTTGGTAGTTTTTGATTTATAACGTGTTACATTGTGTTGCTCATTGAATATATAAAATTAGTTAAATGTTAATTATTGCATCAGTAATTCCAATTATCAATTGTCGAGTGATTACGAATGCATTTTATTCAATATTACTTTTTCTTTATCTAACATCCATGCTGCATGATATTCTCAACTTGCTTCGTGTATTAATTTCACAAATTTGGTAATATATATATTAGACAAAAGAGAAATTTGTTGAAGATTGAAAAGAACTTGTACCAGAAATCAGGCAAGTCAGGTCAAAAAATTTTGTCATCACGATTGAGTTGGACAAATCTATCTTCACTACCTTGAATAATAATTTCTGAAAGTCTTAAAATATCTTCGTTTGACAATAAATTATACTTGATCCATAAAAAAAGTTCTGTATCTTGACTTCTTGTTAAGAAGTCCGTGCAAATTAAAAATATCCTTCTGATTGATTATATATGGAGGTGATGGAAGGTCAATCAATGCGTTTGATATGCTACTATTCATTGTGATGACATTTTTTCCACATACCTCAAAATACCATTTCATTTGATATATTGTATTGATCGAAGATGGTAAACAATCTCTGATGTTCAATAAAAAATATATTATTCAGAATAAGAACCCGCCTGAAATTCTAGACATGTGCACTACGCCTATAGTCAATATAACAAACACAGAGCGGTGTCTTCCTATTTGATTGAAAACTATTTTCATAATCACAAGGATAAAGAGATCCCTTAAATATCTTGGACTGTAATGAAAGCTTACAAAGATTACATATGTATAAAAGAATGTTTTACAAATAATAGGGCACATCCAAGCGAATAAATCATTGCTATCATAATGATCATTACAAATCAAGATTTTTCTTTATATCGTCATAGCTGAATGGGTATTCATGAACAAATAGTCCAACAAAACTCTAATGAACTTCTCATTTGATCACATCTCATTAGATTTATAAATCAATTAAAATACATATTAATTTCAAATTGTGCGGAAAACACCTTGCATTACGCACTACATCATCATATGTACAAATTTGAATTAATATTGATTCCTTCCATGACATTTTTTATTCATATAGAAGCATATATGAATAACAAACTCATATTAATTCATGTAGAAGCACCATCAGCTTTATACCATATTCATATCGTTTTTCATTTTGAAATAAATGTGTCATTATAAATATGAAGCATTTTGCTTACTACTGTCAAACAATTTAATAGATTAAATATTTAAATTGTGTAATGTCCAGTTCTTTTTATCTAATTGCAATTAAATCGCAATTTGATATTTCTATATTATTAGCCCTTTTTAGTATTATCCATCATTCATCAGTAATTGTTATTAAAATTAATATTATTGTATCTATTTTTGACATAACTGCTGTAGTATAATTAATAACACTGTTTTCACTTTAATTAACTAGTCCATTATAATTTGTTTCACCATAACATCTCATGTTAGTAATATTTTGGAATTTGTTGTTGTTGTTATTTAATTAAACGTTGTTGTTTGCATTCAACAATTAAATTTTGTTCCAAATCTCATGCCTTTTAATAATTTTACATATTCAAAGACCATATATACACATCTTGAAACAAAAATTACAATTCGAGAAAACTACCGACACTTTACGATTAACAACACAATACATAATTTGAACATTTTGGCAAATTGTACTTGAACTAATTTACAACACATTTTTAGATTTATTTTTGCTCAACAAGAAACTCATGAACAATTAAAAATCAATACGTTCATATAGTAGCACATGAAATTAAACGATTTAATAATTAATTATTTATTAGGAAATATTTGTCGCTCGCAAACCATTTTCGAGGAAAGGTTATGCTTTTTATGTGGTGGTCTGCCTTGCAAAACTCTAAATCGATATACAATATTATTTAAATCTAACATTTAAATAAATTTTACTGGTTAATATATTTCAGGTTTTGTTTTCCATACAATTTTTCATTTTCTTTTGTATAAAAATGTATAATTTAACATTTTTGGTACATGATTTGGCGCCTCCTCAAAAATTGCATTTCACTTAAGATCTTTAATTGTTCTTCTCCAAAAAACTCGAACATTATGGATTAAAAAATTGCATATAATTAAGTTTTGAAACGAGAATCGCGCTTCTGATAAAAACATTTGTAAGTTTTTGGTATTTAATTATAGTTCTATCTTGCTGTGATTATTGCTATGTTATATTTATAATTGGAGTATTTAAGGAGTGTACTAATTAATTATTGTTCTTCTGCAAGATATGATGTTCGAATTTATTATTGTTCGTTTAATTCTTTTTGAAGTATAATTCAGACTCATTTAGTTTTTCACTAAGATGCTTTGTTACGAAGTAATAATCTCCTGACAAGTTTTTATTTGAGTTTTGTGTAGTAATTACTTGTGTGTCACTCAAATTGGGACTCGAAACTTATGGATCTAATAAATTTATTTTAAGAAACATATCTTAGTTTTCTTTCTATTAATTATTTGCATAGATGACCGCTAAAAAGTTTTTTGTATTGACTATAGATTAATTTCTTGAAAGGCGTAACATCAAGTAAAAATAAATATAAGTAAAGAGTAAAAGTAAAGATAAATAAAGTATAATAAAAATAAAAGTAAAAAAATTTAAAATATATTTATTAACTTCCAGTAATGGGAATCGCAAAAAAATCGAAAATGAAAATGTTTATATATCTTTCGTTTCAAAGGTTTCTGAATATTTTGGCATACCTTAGAAAAAATTGATGTGCATGTGTGTGTGTGTGCAGATACAAATTTTCGTCGTCGATTTTGGGAACACCGATCAACCGATTTGAATAATTCAAAAAACATTCGATTCCTATTGATAAGGAGACGTGCTGATTAGTTTTTGGCGAAGGCAGGTCTAGCCGTTCCGAATATATGGGGCAAAAAGTGCCAAAAACGGTAACTCAGTTTTTAAGAGAACGGAGCTTCCGATTTTAATAATTCAAAAAACATTTTACTTGCATTGACAAGATGAAGAATTGGTCATGAAGGCAGGTCTAGCGGTTTCGGAGATCTAATGAAAAAAGTAAAATGCCATTTGGCGGTCAAAATTGATCATTAGACATATGCACATCAAATTTTCAGATATTTTATAGAGATTTTAACAATAAGTATAAATTTTGTTTACATTCCTATGGGTTCCATACCAATGTTCATCCGTTAGACGGCGACGCGGCGCTTACGCGCTTTGACATTTCGTCTCTATGCAGTTAAAGCAGTACGATTGCTTTGAAAAAAAGTTCAGAAATTCCAAAATATGTTAAAATAAAGAAAACATTTTTTTAAAAAAAAAAAAAACTTTTTTCAAAAAAAGTCATTTTTTGTTTCTCAAAAATTTAATTCATTTCAAGTAATTTTTTTTCAAAAATGTTAATCGTTTTTTTAAAAAATAGTAATTTTTGGTACGGAAAGGTCTAGCAATTTGCCTTAAGGCACGATGCCATGCGCCCCACTAGTTTCTCCATACGTTTCGATGTAAAATTCTACATCATTAGTGGTTCTACAATTTTGAAATAAACAGAAAAAGAACGTTAAAACTAAATACAAACAGAGCAAAAAATTGCGGAATACAGAAAATTAGAAGCTGAAGGTGTCAAATCAAGAATGGAGCGATTACGTGGCGATAGTCTTCAAGCGGAAGAAATAGAATACTCATCTTTAAGACATGCTGATAATTTCTCCCGAGTGGAAAATGAACAAAATAGGGAACGAATGGCTATTAACAGAAAAAATGATAAAAACTATAAAAATAATGAAAAAAGGCAAATAAAATTCGTATGCAGAAATATAGAACAAATGAGGGTTTGAGAATGAATACATGTTACGAAGACATAAGGATAACGTTTTTCGAGAACAAAGAATAAATGAGTTACGAATGAAATTCATCAGACATAAAAACAAATAGGAAATATTAACAATATTGATCGTGTTAGAACACTCCGTCAAGATGATGCATTTAAGCGATTAGAAAGTAATAAAAATATTGAACGTAATAGACAACTCCGTCAGGATGATGCATATAAGCAACTAGAAAGTAATAAAAATATTGAACGTAATAGACAACTCCGTTAAGATGATGCATATAAGCAATTAGAAAGTATTAAATATATTGAACGTTAGAGATTTACAAGATGATGCATATAAGCAATTACAAACTAATAAAAATATTGAAAGTAAGAGAGAACTCCGTCAAGATGATGCATATAAGCAAAGTATTAAAAATATTGATCGTACTAGAACACTCTGTCAAGATGATGCATTTAAGCAATTAGAAAGTAATAAAAATATTGAAAGTAAGAATGAATACATGTTACGAAGACATAAGGATAACGTTTTTCGAGAACAAAGAATAAATGAGTTACGAATGAAATTCATCAGACATAAAAACAAATAGGAAATATTAACAATATTGATCGTGTTAGAACACTCCGTCAAGATGATGCATTTAAGCGATTAGAAAGTAATAAAAATATTGAACGTAATAGACAACTCCGTCAGGATGATGCATATAAGCAATTAGAAAGTAATAAAAATATTGAAAGTAAGAGAGAACTCCGTCAAGATGATGCATATAAGCAAAGTATTAAAAATATTGATCGTACTAGAACACTCCGTCAAGATGATGCATTTAAGCAATTAGAAAGTAATAAAAATATTGAACGTAATAGACAACTCTGTCAAGATGATGCATATAAGCAATTACAAAGTAATAAAAAAATTGAACGTAATAGACAACTCCGTCAAGATGATGCATATAAGCAATTAGAAAGTAATAAAAATATTGAACGTGATAGAGAACTCCGCCAAGATGATGCATATAAGCAATTAGAAAGTAATAAAAATATTGAACGTAATAGAAAACTCCGACTATGATGCATATAAGCAAGAAAGTAATAAAAATATTGAACGTAATAGACAACTCCGTCAAGATGATGCATATAAGCAATTAGAAAGTAATAAAAATATTGAACGTAATAGACAACTCCGTCAAGATGATGCATATAAGCAATCAGAAAGTAATAAAAATATTGAACGCAATAGACAACTCCGTCAGGATGATGCATATAAGCAACTAGAAAGTAATAAAAATATTGAACTTAATACACAACTTCGTTAAGATGATACATATAAGCAATTAGAAAGTAATAAAAATATTGAACGTAATAGACAACTCTGTCAAGATGATGCATATAAGCAATTAGAAAGTAATAAAAAAATTGAACGTAATAGACAACTCCGTCAAGATGATGCATATAAGCAATTAGAAAGTAATAAAAATATTGAACGTGATAGAGAACTCCGCCAAGATGATGCATATAAGCAATTAGAAAGTAATAAAAATATTGAACGTAATAGAAAACTCCGACTATGATGCATATAAGCAAGAAAGTAATAAAAATATTGAACGTAATAGACAACTCCGTCAAGATGATGCATATAAGCAATTAGAAAGTAATAAAAATATTGAACGTGATAGAGAACTCCGCCAAGATGATGCATATAAGCAATTAGAAAGTAATAAAAATATTGAACGCAATAGACAACTCCGTCAGGATGATGCATATAAGCAACTAGAAAGTAATAAAAATATTGAACTTAATACACAACTTCGTTAAGATGATACATATAAGCAATTAGAAAGTAATAAAAATATTGAACGTAATAGACAACTCTGTCAAGATGATGCATATAAGCAATTAGAAAGTAATAAAAAAATTGAACGTAATAGACAACTCCGTCAAGATGATGCATATAAGCAATTAGAAAGTAATAAAAATATTGAACGTGATAGAGAACTCCGCCAAGATGATGCATATAAGTAATTAGAAAGTAATAAAAATATTGAACGTAATAGAAAACTCCGACTATGATGCATATAAGCAATTAGAAAGTAATAAAAATATTGAACGTAATAGACAACTCCGTCAAGATGGTGCATATAAGCAATTAGAAAGTAATAAAAATATTGAACGTAATAGACAACTCCGTCAAGATGATGCATATAAGCAATTAGAAAGTAATAAAAATATTGAACGTAATAGAAAACTCCGTCAGGTTGATGCATATAGGCAATTAGAAATTAATAAAAATATTGAACGCAATAGATAATTCCGTCAAGATGATGAATATAAGCGATTAGAAATATTGATCGTGTTAGAACACTCCGTCAGGATGATGCATTTAACCAATTAGGAAGTAATAAACATATTGAACGTAATAGAGAACTTCGTCAAGATGATAGGTATAAATCGAAAGAGCGCAAACATAATATTTTACGAAATAAATTATTACGACTAAATAGTAGGTATAAATCAAGCGAGAACGTTAAAAACATCAAGAGCATGAGAATAAATCGTAATATATCGCACTATAGTAAAATTGAAAAATTTAAAAATATCAATCGAGTTAGGAGGATACGTACCAATAAAGTCACGTATAAAAATGAATTAAAGAATAATGCCGAAACTAAAATGAATAATAAGGAAATAGATTTAATTAAGTATCGAGAAAATAATATAATCGATTATCGAATGACGAAAATTGTGATCCATTTATCCATTATGTGATGATGCATTGAAATATTCAATAACGACACCCTTATATCTAAAATATAACGTGCAGGAGATCTTGTCGAAGATGAATTAACTAAACCAACCACTCATAACAATGATGACTCTGTTCCTAATTCACTAATATATTCCGAAGTTGAACAAATTCCACCAATTGATTTTAGCCAAATTAATAATGAGGAGGTATTACTTAGCTGCAATTAAAGTTCATAGAGTTTAGAGCAGAAACTCCTTCCTATATTTGCTGTTGGGCTCGCTCGTAGGTAAGCGGTTAAGAGCGACGGGTCTTGTTTCAGAGGTCCCGGGTTCGATACCCACTACGAGCAGCTTGTTGTCAGGCAACAGTGACAACGATTTTCACTTGGAAATATAAATAGCTATATGTTTCCAATTGAAAATAGCCCTCAGCCGGCATTGTTGCACCATACTTGCCCTACTACAGAGATTGTAATAAAAATTTATCATACCGAGACAACTGTTTGGGTTGCCATATGTAATAAAACAAACGTAATTTGTAAGATATTAATCACAACAGTTCATAGAATCAATAAGTTCTGATCGCTGTTCAAATAAAATTATAATATATATATATATATATATATATATATATATATATATATTTGCTGTTGTTGCGAAAGACTTTTTTTAAAACATTCAGGTACAAAACTTAGGTACTCAATAAAAACGCACTTATTCATAAAAGTCACGCTACTAATAATAAAATAAATGTCGGGAACGCAATACTAAATGTGGAAAAGTTCATGTCGCGCATATATAATTTTCCTAGCAAATGGATATGCAATACTTATAAATTAGCAACAAGCAATGATATGAAATTAGCAAGATTTATAAATTAGCAACAAGCAATGATTTAAAATTTCAAAATATACCCGAATGTTTAAAACAATTAACCGATTTAGAGGAAAGAATGATAGCACATATACTAAATTTTATGCAAATTCAAGCCCTGAAGCCTTATGCTTTAAATCCCCAATTAGGTTTTAAGGGTAGCGTAGTTAATATTTCAATACAGATTAATAATATTTTAAATGTTTCAACAAGGTTTCTTGATTAAATTAATCAAATGAAAACCATTCAAATTAAATTAAACCGAAATGTTAGTCATAAAAGCGATTATATGTTCAAATCAGTACGACGGGGCTTAGTATGTGATGCATTGAAATATTTAATAACGACACCCTTATATCTGAAATATAACGTGCAGGTAGATCAAAAATATCTAGATAGTCACGAATACGACCTTAAAAATATTGATTTTATTGTAGATGAATTAACTGAACCAACCATGGCCGGTAATCTCCGAACAAACATCTGTAATCTTGTTTTTAATTCCGTTTCCCTCGATTGGAGCGCATCAGGTAAGACGTTGTACAAGGGCAATACGAGAATGTTCGAGAACGTAATCGAAGTTGAGTTCGTTCGTAGTTCGTTGGTTCGTTGAATGTAGTTGTGTTACGAGAGATTTGTGTATTTTAGTCAAATTTGAATTAAGCAAGTATAATGTCGAAGTCTAGTGTACCACAGTGCAAGAACACAAAAAATAATGCTAAAATGCACGTATTTCCGGCGAGAAATGATAAGGTACGAAAACATTAATATAATAACCAAACTTTGGTAGCAAATAAATATGTTTTTGAATGTTATAGATGTTCTCAATTTGGTTGGAAGAACCAAAAATCCTTTAGAAAAAGTAACACCGTATCATTGTAATAGGTGCAGGAACACAAAAAATAATGCTAAAATGCACGTATTTCCGGCGAAAAATGATAAGGTACGAAAATATTAATATATGTAATAACCAAACTTTGGTAGCAAATTAATGTTTTTGAATGTTATAGATGTTCTCAATTTGGTTGGAAAGAACCAAGAATCCTTCTTTAGAGAAAATCATTGTATAAAATAATTGTATCATTGTAATAAATCTCGGTACGTGTGTGAAATATAAGAAAAAATGGAAAAGTGGACTAAAGAACAAATTGAATTATTAATTGATTATTTTAAGGGGGGCGATACATGTAATCGCCTTAATTTTTACCATTTTTTGAGGACTTTTTAAACTGGGAAGGAATGATTGAATCTTTTTGAACTTTTTTAGGGTTATTTATTATATATTAAAATACACAAAAAAAATTTTTTTTTATTTTTTTTCTTTTTAAATGGCTGCCGTAAAAATAAATCTGCCAAGACCCTCTCGGGAAACGCCATCAATTTGCGGGCGTTCTCACTTTTCGTACGGTGATCTGAATTTAAAAAAATTAGTTTGTACGTGTTCATAAAACATATATCTTCTAGTTAAACCAAAAAAAAATTAAAAAAGTCACAAAATCGTAAATTGGCACACCTTAGAAAAAAAAAGTTCGATTTTTCACCTTTTTTTCAATGGTTTTTTTGGTAAAAGGGTTAATTTTTGAAACATTTTTTGGAATGTTTGAGGTTTAACTAGAAGCTATTACTGTAAAGTAGATGTGTGCAAAATTTCATTGGAATCGGTTGAGAACTTTTTGAGTTATCCCGCCCGCAAGTTTCAAAAATGTCGTTTTGAGAAAAACGCGTTTAAAGTTTTGACACATAGAACAGATAAGAGTTGAGGCGTGGCACTTAAATGAATTTTTATTGTATAAATAATGATAATTTTGTTTTGAATATTTACAGGCATATTTTTGAGATGTTATTGTAACGATTTATGAAAAAAAAAAAACGATTTTTTTTTTCTTGTTACATGTATCGCCCCCCTTAAGGGGCGGCTTTGTTTATATGCCTGTAACTTGCCGGTATATCACAATAAGCATCTTCGAAGAGATGCGTTGGAACGGGTGTTTCAAAAGGTTTCAAAGATAAGGGTAAATAGTTCTGCGGGCGAGTGCCAGAAAAAAATTAAGAATTTGAGAAATCAGTTCAATATTGAAAATTGTAAAGTGAAACAGTCATTGAAGGGTGGTATTGAAACTGATAACGTATTATTTTTATTTTTTAGTTAATAATTGCATTTAATAAAAGAATAAATCCCTAACTAAACTTTAAAATTACTTTCAGGTTTATAAACCAAGCCTTTGATATTTCAATAGTTTACAGTTTCTGGAGACATATGTGACCCCGCGGAAAAGTCGAAACGATTTTGAACTTTTGGTTCAGCTTCAAGAATCACAGAGTTCGGTAAGTGCACTTACTACTAATAGCAGAATATCTAACACTTGATAATAAATTAAATGAGCTTAATGTTGAAGTTGAAGTGCATATTTTTCTCTTCATTTTAGAATACAAAATTAATGCTATTTTTAGAGCAATGCTACAGAATGCATATCGTCTGAAATGGAATATCCCATAAAGGTCGATTATGATGTTACCACATTTACCGAAGTGGATGATACACCACCATCTCCAGATTAACAAGAAACACCAGCTAAACGTAGAAAGAGAAATAAGCGGGACATCGAATCTGAAACAGCTTTCAAAGTCCTGAAAAAGCTGACAGAAACTTTGAAGGCTCCTCTTCCTGAACCCACTGAACAATATATGTACATAATATCCGAACATTTAGACAAACTACTAAAATCATTCACAAATGTAGAATTGCACCGAGCAATTCTATTGAAGATTGAGGGTGTTATATTGTAAAGTAAGCAACAGAATCTTCTAAGCTACGAAGACTACAAAATTTGATGCATCTTATGTCATCAACAAGTCTTATCTAAACGAACGCATTCATTTTATATTGGCAACAACAATTTATTTTACAATTACTGACAATTTTATTTGTACATGATCGATGACATCGAACAAATATTTATAGGTATGGCACAATGTACAATAAACTAACTCAAAATGTTTGCTTATCATGCTCTATTCGACTTAAAGAGTTTTATATTTATTATATAAAATTTTACCTCAATTTTGTGAAATGTTTGGTTATCTCATATCCTCACCATCTCATAAAGTCTCACTAATAATAGACTCAAATTTTATATGAATGTCTCCACCTCCTTAACAAAAATATATAAGGAATTTCTCGATATCATGTGCAAAACTGAAGAGAGCATGTCGAATGTTATCAAATCCATTTTTTACTGTCCGGGTTTTCTAATTATATAATGGACAGGTATATCCCAAGTTTGCCACTGTGGTCTGGGTTGATGCTCGACAATGAGAGATCACATTAGCATTCGAATGCTGCTGTAGAGTGTTATTTTAATACCCCTCAAATAGATGTTTGACAAGCCAAAAGAGTTCCAAATCTGACTCAGAGCTTTCAATAGGCACGCATCCTAATCATGCAGTAATAGATTTCAATTTTTATATAATACCCTACATCTACAATAGAACAAAATAAGAACCACACCGTGCACGACAAAAAGTGGTTAGATGATATAATTATTGATTCTTATTTAGCATCGCTTGAATGTACTGAAGAATAATTTAAAATTCTCGGCGGGCATGAATATAGTATTGGCCTAGTAGATAAAAATAGTAACAGAGTTATAAATATATCATCAGGTATAAAATATTCAGCACCATATAATTTCTATTCTCATTGGATTTTAGTCTTAATAGATTCTAGTATAAAACAATTCAGCGTAATCAATTCTATTCCCAATGAAATGACAGAGTCTATTATTTTTAAAAACTTTTGCGATAATTAACTTTTGGAGAACAAATGAAATGAAGTAAGTATACAATATTTTCCCCTAAAAACTGATAATCATAGTTGTGGAGTTTTCATATTATAAAAAGCTAAATTAAATAATGCTAATTTTAACTATGAAATGGATCCTATCGAAACCAGATAAAGTTTTGTGTAATTTTTCTTAAAAAAATATTTCACCTGTCGATGAAATCTGTCCAATTTGTAGCAGTTCAAATAGCCCTCCCGACAGACCGACCGACATATTATTAATGTTTTAAATGCGATACATGGTATAGACATGCAAGAAATTCTCAAGACTCATTTATTAGTTGCAAAATCAACTGTAATACGGAATTAATGCCATCCAGCACTTCTTGGCAAGAATGTGGAATGTGTTTAAGATGGACTCACTTTGAGTGGGATCCCAGTCTACTTTCACGTTCCTTAACGTCCCAATTGAAAAAAAAAATCGAAAATGTAACGATTTTTCTAGATACTAACCAATACAAGTTAGGTTATTCATATTCTATCAATTATTTTATAAATTTTCGCCATGAATATAGATTTTTTTGTCGAGAATACCAGATAACATTTACCACTCGCGGCTCTTTTTATCGGCACATAGACAGAAACGTAGTAGGAAGTAAAACCAGAGCAGACCAATATCTTCTCATTGTTCAACCCTTAAAACCTGGACTGGACTCTATCCACTAACGCTACGCCTTTTCTATTATAATAATTATTATATTTTATATTTATTATATAATTCTATTCTAACCCCCTAGGATAAATGACCACCTAGATTTTGGGATCCAAATTTCTGGCATAATAATTATATGGGACCCAGGAGGTTTCACCGGGAGGAATAGAGAGAACCGATGGCTCATGATGTACAAAGTATTAATAGAGAAAGAAAAAGTTAATAAATTCAAATCAAAATGTTCTTAGTTTTAAATGTTCTTAGTACAAACCACACACACACACACATATATATTTTAGGTTGTCAAATATCTCCCTTCCGCTTTTTGCACTTGGTTTATAATACAAAAAGGCGGAAAGCGAGGATATTTGACAACCTTATATATATATATATAT
>NW_020536999.1:78474058-78497037 GCF_003426905.1 Ctenocephalides felis
TCTGTAGATATAGTTTCAGTATCCAGCAACGTGCAAATGGAGGTAATCGAAATTCAGTGTGACTCAATTTGAAAGCCAAAGTTATTGAAGTGGGTACCTGAATTTTATAATATTTACCAGTCATATTTGAAAATAATAGAAATTTGCTCTAATGTGTGGCAGTACATATCGTGCGAGCAATTATTTACAATTATAAATAGTAATAAGTGTACTAGTCAAAATCGAATTAATGATGATCACCTTGGGGGAACATTTTTGAGTCTGCGTTTTTAATGTTATAAAGGCCTTATTCTAAACGACTGAGGATTTTGATGAAGTTAATGTTGTAGCAAGTATTGGGAAAAGTAAAATTTTGTCCCAAGGCAAAGATATATAAAAACCTGCCTAAGATAGTTACATTAGAGAGATTTTTTCAACCATGTGTTAATAATTGAATCCCTTAAGATAATTTTAGAAGAGTTTATTTTAGATTGCAATAGTCTTTCAACTTGTCTTTATAAGACAACTTTGGCTGACGCAAAGCTATTATAGCTAATCGATTCAAACTCGAGGAACTTTCCAGGATTTCAGCTTCTACTAATTTTATTAATAAAAAGTTTTAAATTTTGTATGTTGCAAATACAATTTTTGATTTCTAGTTTAATGATAGCTGAACTTAAAAAACTGAATTTATTATTGAGACTCTTGTTAGAATGAAAGAATTTTTCTAATTTAAGGCGATAGAAATTTGAAATGATACTTTTCTTCCTACAGCGTAATAAAAAGATATGTTTGTTGGTATTTGTTGTTAATTTTTTATTCGATTTAGAAAGTTATTTGAACTGAGATATGAAACATGTAAGAGCCGTAGAGTTTTTTTTATACTGATACTGATTTCATCTGTGTTATCGGGGCGGCCTACTTCGTGGCTGGTCGGGCCTCTCTTCTGTAGTATAATATAAGGTCCGTCGCGTCGGGTTTTGACGTAAACCCTTTCTTAGCGTTGCTCAGCGTATGCGTGGCTACCTATACTCCCCATCAGCCATCGCAATCGTCATCATCGATGGTTCTAATTGATGTCATGTTGACTGTAGTAGTCTGTACAACAGTCTGGCCATTGTGACTCAGAAGCAGATAACTAGGCTCCAAATTATTTTTTGTGTCAGCAATAAACACTGAGATCTGGGAATACCAAATGGGTAACCACGAAAGTTCGGTTCAAGTAGTAAGTGCGTTAACTATGATGAACCGAGGACTGGACGTACCTTATAAGTCGTCTCTGAAGACGAGTGATTATGGTGATGCGTCAAAATCTATATTTCTTAAATCCTCAAAAAATAAAACTGCTTCTTTGTCTTCATCTCAATCGTCGTAGGTCACCAATGTGAGAATCGTTATGTATACGAAAGTATAAACTCTACTTGCATAAAATTATATAAAATTTATTCATTATAAAATATTACTGATATGAAAATATAAATGACAAGTCCAATTGTTTTTCTACAATCACTAGCCTGCTTGATTTCCCCACAAACTGATAAACAGTAATCAGGATTGCCACACTTGTGCAATTGAGTTATTGAAAGATCCAATTGGCAAAGATGAAGCTTCTTGGATTGAATATGAGGATTACACAGGAAATTGTCTGAAGGTTCCAGGTACAACATTTTTTTATTTATTTCAAAAATGTTGTCAAGTATTGGATCATTTTATACAGACACTATGCACTGCAGACAATATTAAACTAAAACTATTAGAAACACTAGAAAAGTATGTTCTTCATTAATTTAGTTTCAGTTGCACTAAGCATAATTTAAAAGCCATTTTTTTTTTTCAAATCTATTGTAATATTTTTTATTAAAGATTGGTGCAACAGTGTTAATCGATGTCTCATGGGAAGATATGTCAATTCTAATGAACAAGATATAATAGAAAGAAAAGCTATGGATAAATATAATAAAACTCTGAAGTCTAGAAGTCTTTCTGGCGACAAAAAACCCTTATGTTTAATTTTTTTATTTGCTATTGTCACTTTTTTTTACAACTCTTATTCGCTCGAAGAACATTCTTTTCCAGTATCTTTCAGGATAGTCAGTAGATAGATGAAATGTTACTTATACTCATTTTTCTGTTACCTGACGAAATTATATGCATAAGCTTTGATTCAATTTCAAGATTATTCATTCTTATGGTGATAAATTACTATAAAAAGTGTTTCTCTCAAATTCATATGTTGTTCTTATTTATTGTTGAATATTTCTTCTGCATTGACTTCCACAAGCCATGCAATTTTTTGTATGTACATTTTTATTTATGTTGATTAATTGGGGGACTGGTGATACTATCAAATCAAATAGTTGATACTTGAACTGTATGCAATATTCATATTTTTGTGATTGTTTCATGAATGTGGTTTTATTTATAAATTTATAGTGATACATAATGAGGTTGTTAAATGTTTTAGCAAAAGTGGAAATTGTAAATAAGTTGCTATCTCGTGGAGTATATTATGCTATACAGTTTATTTCCGTTTATTATTGGTGATAATACGTTTAACAGATGTCGGGAAGTATATAGATCATGAATTGTACTATAATTTACTGGATAACAGCAAACTAGTTTTCAAATGTCATCCCCATATAGTAATTCATTTTAGTAAGCTGTTGATATGCTTTTCAGATGCAAGTAATTCTGGTTTTATCCTTTAATTAAATTGGCAAAAGTGTTAGCATATAACTTTCTTGAACTTTTTTCAGTTACTGTTATGACAACATAATGATTTCTTTTTCTTTGTGATAATGATGATAATGATATTTCGTTCAACATTTTGAAGCAGATTAACACAATGTGCAGAAAAGGTTTTCAGATAGAGACTATATATAGATTTAATGTAACTTTATCATTATTTGATTGAACACCAAGATAAATATAAACAGAGTTAATTTATAAGAATATCTTAGGCATAAATTTTATTCCTTATTTTTTAATATGTTCCTCTTTTTTGATTGCAATATAAATTTATGACCTTGTTGAATTGTTGTTGCTGGGATTTGAAGTTAACTTTAGAGCGCATGAAGAGAGATCTAGTAACTTCTATCTCTTGTTTATTTTTTATTATTTGGATCCATTATCAATGTCTAAATGATAATGTCTAAATTATATTTATATTTTCTAGAAATCTAGAAATATATATATATATATATATATATATATATATATATAATATATATATATATATATATATAATTTAGAAGGTTTGTTGGCATGAACTGCTAGGGCAGTTGTGTGAGCTGAGTTAGTTCGATCTCAAATCAGGGAAGAATGGTGTGTGATATCGTCCATTGCCATTTCATTATGCAGTGCCCCAAATGGGCTATTAAAGGACCATGTTTACTTATATACATGATGGCTAATGTGCACATTTGTGTATATTTCTATCCATTTCGTACATAGTTTATAAAGCTTACTACCATCTATTATTGTAATCATATATGATGTTATATGCAATATTAATATAACAAAATATATTATGTACAAACATTTATGCACATTTTTATGCTATCTGTGCATTGTTTATGAAGAAAACTACTTACGATATATTTTCATATAATCTAAAATATTATTGTTAAAAATAAATGTTTTTTAAAATTCAATTTCATTTTTTTTAATTTTAAATTTATAAAGAGAACTACTTACCATGTATTGTTCATATAATGTAAAATATTATTGAAATCTTTTTTTTTTAATTTTGAATTCAAACGGTCTACAATATTGGTGCATTTCTTTAGTATTTTTTGTACGCACCCGTTCTACGGTCGACGCGTGCGCACCAAAGGAGAGCAGCTCAAACTTGGTGTCAGTTGGCAACGAAATATGGCCCGAGAGAGCGATCTATATACTCTTCTTTTATCTATGACTGGACAGTCCAGTATCCCAGCCCATAGCATAGGCATATCTACAGCTTTGCTCTATGGCAACTTTCATTGGCAACACTGCTAGAAGGTGAAAGTGAAGAGGAAGCAAAGCTTTATTTTATTTTTGAGAGTTCACGCGTATCCACGAGCTTCCCTACTATAATAAATTAGATTTTTGTGCAGACGTCCCGGAGTTTATCTAAATTACTATAATAATTTAGACATTTATGCCTGTTTGTATCAGAATTCTGATAAAGATATCTTTCCATAAAAGAGTGAATTATCAGTATTTACAAGTTTGTTTGTATTTCATATAAAGTTCTTCATTTATCATTACAGTTATTCACTATGTCTGGAAAATTTGGAAATGTTAACAAATGCGCCATCCCTACTGCAAGGGCAAGTGACACGTGGCGTCAAAAACATTTAAATAATTTGTTTTTCATAAAGAAGTTGGACCTGGCACTGCTAAGTACGGGCTTCAAGATGAAGATTATATATTAATAATCATGACAAAAATGCAATGTAGAATGTTGAAGAACTTTGATACTGACAGAGTTTGTATTGATGGTAGTCATGGGTAGTGTTAGAACGATAGTATCGATACTGAGTAAGTATCGATACTTTGATTTCGATAATGAGTACTTTTGGAATCGATACTTCGGGTCGATTCTTTTGGCGGTATCGATACTTAGCGCCGATTCTACTCAAAAAGTATCGGCTATATTTTTTGACCCCACCAAAAGTTCGACCGCATTTTATGAACACTACTCATTCTTTTTTGTCGTGGCGGCACCGCTCTTCATAGATAACGAACGAAAGAAGCGATAAGTCGAGTGCGATATGGTTTTTGTTAAAGAAAATGTTTATGAATGCCCCTAGTTCGAAGCCAATGATTAACAATAAATAAAAAAATTAAAGTTTAAGATTACGTACGTCGATAATATAATTTATGTTACCTCCGAGAACATATGTTTATCAACGATAATAAATTTTGTATGTTATATGCAAAAACCTTGTTATCTGCGAAATTGTCACGCAACCAACTTTTGGTTAAATAATTTATTAGGACATTCGATTTCCGATTCTAATTTTTAAAGCCGATACTTTTTTTCTAAAATAAATACTACTTCATAATCACTAAGTATTTCCATTAAAATTATTATAATTCCGATTTTAATATTTAAAGCCGATACTTGTTTTTTCTAAAATAAATACTATTTTATAATCGCTAAGTATTTCCATTAAAATTATTATAATTCCGATTCTAATATTTAAAGCCGATACTTGTTTTTCCTAAAATAATAAATTCTTTTTGATATAAATTAGCCGACATTATAATTATAAATGAATACTTTCGTCACAAAACAATGCTTTTTTTAATTAATGAGTATTTTTCTTTGTGATATAAATTAGCCGATACTAAATTCATAAATGAATACTTTTGTCACAAAACAATACTTTTTTTTATTAATGAGTATTTCTCTTTGTGATATAAATTAGCCGATACTAAATTCACAAATGAATACTTTTATCACAAAACAATATTTTTTTTTTAATTAATGAGTATTTTTCTTTGTGATATAAATTAGCCGATACTGAATTCACAAATGAATACTTTTGTCACAAAACAATACTTTTTTTTTAATTAATGAGTATTTTTCTTTGTGATATAAATTAGCCGATACTAAATTCATAAATGAATACTTTTGTCACAAAACAATACTATTTTTTAATTAATGAGTATTTTTCTTTGTGATATAAATTAGCCGATACTAAATTCATAAATGAATACTTTCGTCACAAAACGATACTATTTTTTAATTAATAAGCATTTTTCTTTTTAGTATCAAAAAATTATTGTTTTAAACTTCTCAAAATATTGTAAATGATGCTGATTTAACAGTATCAAATACAGGCAATAGAATTTATCATAATATTGTAATTCGATCTGTAGTGAGTTTTAAATCTTTCTGCACTTATGTTTGATTTTGATGAAAAGTACTCGATACTGAGTAGTATCGATACTTTTGCCACGATACTTTTTTGGAATCGATACTCTGCCTCGATTCTTTTTTCAGTACTCGGTATCGATACTTTGCCTCGATACTTCTAACACTAGTCATGGGACGAATGGATATGGGTATCTGCTACAAACACTGCTTGTGGTAGAGGAATTTGGAAGCGGCATGCCAGTCGCATTTTGTTTTTCAAATAGGCAAGATGAGTTGATGTGTAAAATATATTTCGAAGATATTTATAAGGTGGTAGGTATACTTGAAACAAAGGTATTCATGACAGAAGATGCTCCAGCTTATTTTAATGCATGGTCATATGTCATGGGTGTGCCACAGCATAAACATTTATGCTCCTGACATGTCTCCAGGAGCTGGAAGGGAACAGTATCACATAAGATTGTAAAAAGAGAAAAGCGAGAAGTCATTTACCAGAAATCAATAGAATTAAAAATGATTTTAGATGAGGATGATTTTTGGAGCAATTTAAATTCTTATTTGAATGAGCTTGAGAAAGATGACGATGCTAAATTATTTGTTACATATTTTAAGAAACTTTATTACAACCGAGCAACTACTTGGGCGTATTGTTATCGGAAAGGTTTAGGAATAAATACTAACATGTTATTAGAAAGTTTTCATAACCAAATGAAAACTCGAGTTTTGGGAAGAAAGTGTTCTAGGAGGATGGATAAGGCCATTCAATTGGTGTTACGCCTCGAAATGAATACTTTTATTCAGAGGGCCCGTAGAGTAAATGGAACATTACTATCGACAAGGCAGAGAGATGTACGTCTAACCCATGTAAGAGGTGCAGCAGTATTGCCGCATCGAATTCTAGAATGTATTCCCAACACACAATGGAATGTATTGCCAACAGATGATACCGTTGCACCATACGTGATTATCAAAAAAAATCAAACATGTAATAGTACATGCATGAGATGCGAAGGATGTAAGATTTGTTTGCATACGTACACATGCAGTTGCATAGATTATTTGATAAGATCAAATATGTGCAAACACATCCACGCATGTGTAAGGGTTTACACGCATGAATAAGGGTCAGTTCGTGTATCTTCTACCTAACTTTTAACATGTGGTGCGCACATTGGTGCACATTTAGGCTTCACTCTCGCATCGGAATACGGAATTGCGAGATGTACTATACAATAAAAAATTCGTTTTAAATTTTTTTATATAATTGTTCCGATTTAAAGTGACAAGAATTGTTTTTTATCGTGCATTTGTGAACAATTATCATTATGAAATACTTAGGATTACTACAATTACATGTGAGTTTTTACACCATACCACTTTCTTATAAATTAGTTTTAATTAATAGTTTTAATCTGTGTTTTCAAACTAGAGTCCACTGAGGATGACACAAAACTATGTGTCGAAACGTATGGAAACAATAAAAAAGTTTTAAAAGTCATATAAGTTTTTAATTGATGTATTGCCCTAAAGACTGAATCTCACATATCTCAACATCAAAATTATAAAAATTTATAAGTTATATAAAAATTTAAGCAATGATTTTTCTTATGGCAGATTGCGAGCTCAAGATAGTTGGAGAAGTTTTGAATAAAATACGGGTAGAAATCAAAGCAGAGTGGAAGACGGGTGCTTTGCTGCCGTTTGATATGCCGTACGATAAAAATATATTTATTGACTTATTTAATAATCTACTGAAAAATACTGAGGGCGTTAGCCTTAAAATTTATCTTGATAAGGTAATGTAGCATTTATATAATATTATATAAATACATTCGCAAAATATACTTAGCTATAAGTTGTTATAATATTATTACTTTAGTCCGCGGAAGACGGGGATGTAAAACACAGCGGGGCAGAAAGCCACCGCGAAATAATTTCCTCCCTTCTGCAGGCAGCAGCAGATTCCATGGCAACAGAGGCTGCCGCGGTGGTCGTGCTCGAGAAGTAAGCCAATCTCATAACATTACATTGATGTTGCAGTCATTTCACACAGAGACTGTCATAGCATGCAAAAAAATTTGCAAACGGTAATCAGAAAATAATATCTGTAGCTGTAAGCTCAATTATTTCTCTTTTAGGTGAAAGATGTAGAGATTTGAACCATGCTCGAAAAATGTTCACTCATATTGTGTGGATTTTAGGTAGCAAGTATCATAATGTACAAATAGATTTAGCGATCAAGAAAATAAATCTATTTGAAAATAATGACTCAGTATCAGACAAGACAATCTTGACTGATAATGATGTTTCAGAAATAACAAATGATCGTGAGCCATCTCGAGATCTTTTACGAAATAGTCTATTTTATAAAGATTTCCTTCGTATTAAATGCGAAACCGAAAAGATTATGCTGAAAGAAGAATTTATTATTTGTTTTTTTCTTCCCAGTTAGCTAATGACAGAAAACATTTGTATTCAAATGCTGCTGTCGAATCATTTTTCAATACATTAAAGAACAATATCTGCTATCGTGATAAATATATGAAAGCAGGACATTTCGTGGAGAAATTGAAAGGTATGTTGCGGCTTGCCAATAATGATTTAATAAATAAATGCCCTGTAACACAGAAACTTAACCCTGAGAAAAGCAACAAAAGTTCTTCTACAAATTCTACATTGTAATTGTTCATGAATATGATCATAATAAAAATTAAAATAATGATACCTTTATTATAAAATTATCATCAGGTTTAAAATATCTAGCGCCACATAATATTAATAACCATTAGCTCTTAGTTTAAATAGATACAGATAAAAAACAATTCAGTGTAATTACTTCTTGCATTAATGCTGTAAAGAACTACATTTGTCAACTTCTAAAAAGCTGTTCAACTTACAAAGACAGTCTTAAGAATTCGTTAAATATATTTAGTGCAGTAAACGGAGCGTTTTGGGTCTGAATTTTTTTACTGTGCTCCAAATTGCATGGAATTTTGGAATTAGGTTCATCTTACTCTCAAGTTCAAAAGTGAAAACAATTCGGGTTCCGCCACCACCCCCCGGGGGTTGACACCCCTTTTCAATTGTGTAATAACAAATTTTCGAATTAAACTAATCATAAGAAAAAAATAGTTTTCAAATATATAAATTCAAATAGCTTTTATAGTTTTTCAAAAAAACTAATACTTTTCAAGTTTCTGCCCACTAAAAATTCATACATTTTTGGCGTTTTTCTTCGTTTTTTTGCAAATATCTCTTAAAATATACATTTTAACGAAAATCATGAACAAAATAATGTCAATAAAAATCTTAATAAATCGGTGTTTTATAAAGTTTTCTAGGAATAATATTAAGCAAAATTTGAAAGAGCAAAGTCGTTTTTTATTTCGTTCAAGATTTAATTGTTGTATTTAAAGCCATCTAGTGGCGAGGTTTTACATTTTATGCATTTCGGTAAAATTGGGTTTTATAGTGCTCAACATAAGCTTTCAAATGCTGTTACAAGTTTTTTGCGTGTAAAATGAGTGAGCTATCATGCAAATAAGAAGCATATACGAAGTTTTTTCTTTTAAATCATATGGTTTAATGAGCGCCATTTCCACCAGAATTAAAGTAATTAACATTCCATCTAGAATTCACTTCATTATCATCTTGATGGATTCTAGCAGATTACAAACTATTTTTAGAAAACTCACGATTTTATAAAAACTTTTTTTCCGATTTTTTAAAAATCGTACTTACTTTCATTATATCTCAAAAAGAATAAAAGATACGTATAAAAGCATATAGATAAATATCAAAGGAATCTTTCTGGCTTATTATTGTTTTTTATTTTTTTTTTCACACAAAAATTAACAGAGTTATGAATGTTCAAAGAGTGCGCGGTCGCGCAATCAGTCTCTCTCGAGCCCTCTAACCGTTCGCCGATTCAAAATGAGACGAGTTACGAAAAAAATTATGATGAAAAAAGTTGTTGTAGTTGATGGAGTCGAAATTAAAGGAGTTATGAAGCTGGTAAATATTGCATGGTTTGTTTGTATGGACTAACTAAAAACATACAACCAAAAAAGTTAGGTCGACTATACAACTTATAACAGTATCTCGAAAAGATGCGCTATAAAAGTTTTATGAAAGCTGTCACAAACAACACTGCTGTTAAATTAGGTTCTTTGGTTCCGACCGTTGGTGCCATAAATGAGCATAGTAGAAGAGTTTACCTTCAAACACAGATATGGCTTGGCAACAAAAACATTCACCCAACTGATTGGGAGTGGTTAATAATTAAAGGATTATTAAATCCAATCAAATCTGTAGATCCACCAGCATCACAAGAATTACTAAAAGTTATTTTTTGTAACTACAAAAAAGGTTGCTTCATGCGGGTGCCGAAAAGTTGGTCTGTTCTGCAATACAGCTTGTGAAACATGAAGTGGTGATAACTGCCAGAATAGCTCTCCAATACAGCCAGAAGAAGATAGTGATGATAACAGCAATTTCGACATAGAGTAGTTAATGTTGTTTCAGTTTGAAATAAATTATGATTACCTATGGTTTCATTAAATAATTTTTCAATTTGTAATCGAATATATTAACTGTTTTTATTCAAGGGAGTTTTAAGAGTTGAACAAATTACGAATATGGTAATCATTTTAGAGAAATTAAAATAACATTTATATCATTTTAAATATCTTAATTTTCTTTCAATTTCAAAATTTTTTCAAACAATTTTTCATCAGGGGGTTGTTTTTAAGAGTCTAAAAAGGGTAAAAAATTTGATAATCAACCATAAAATATTATTTTATTTTGTATTTATATTTATACGTAATTTTTATTATATCATACCAAAATTTATTTTTAAGTGTTTTTTTTTTCAATTTAGAGGTTGTTTGAAGGGTTTTAGGGTTTACACGAGGTTGAAAATGATTTTATTGCAAGGTATATGTATTCAAAATATTTTTTAATTATACACTATAATATTAAAAACGTTTTCTAGAAATAAAACGGCTCAATGTCCACTTATTTTTATGGGGTCGCAACTCCCCAAGATGATGGTGGTCAAACCTGAATTATTTTCACTTTTAAACTTGAGGTTAAGATAAACCTAATTTCAAAATTTCATGCAATGCAGAACACAATAAAAAAATTGAACTGCACTAGAATGCTTGTCATTTCAATAACAATGAAGACGTCACAGGCGATTCTGATCGCTTATTGAAAGTTAGACCTGTACTAAATTATTTTTTTGAAAATTTCAGTATTATTTAGAATCCTAAATAGCAAATATCATTAGATAAAGGCATAATTCCTTGGAGAGGACGAATGTGTTTTAGAGTCTAAAATGATGGAAAAAAGATAAAATACGGCATACTCTATATATCATCTGAAATTATCCGAAAAGGTTATCTGAAAGCGACACAAAATATATTTGCATTTTTCAAATTATGTAATGGGCAGGTATATTCCAATTATACTTTTGTGGTCAGGTTTAATGCTACCTAATGACAGGAAAGATTTATGTTCAATTCTGCTGTAGAATCATATTTTAATGAATTAAAGAACAACCTCTGAAATGGTGGGAAAAATAAGAAATCGACACGTGTTATAAGAATAATTCAAGATAATATCGATCCTTGCAATGATGAGTTAATAAATGATTGTTCTGTACTACAGAAACTTAATCCTGAGAAAAGCAACAAAAATTATATTAGAAAAAAAGAAGTGTAAGTCAGAAAAAATTAACGAGAAAAAACAATATTAAACAACTAAACAAAGCAACACAGTGCCATTGCAACTAAATGAGGACTTGCAAACTAAAAATTACAACTAATTTTAGATACAACTCAAGATTTGTCAAAGATTGACCAACTTTCTCCAGTTTTCCAATACATCTCGATTGCAGAGGATGGTAATAATGTGCCTAAATAATTAAAAATCTGTGAATTATTTTTGGGATTTGTAGCAGTATCTGACAGCAAAGCCGAAAAAATTAAAATTGAAATTTTGAATATAATTAATCAATATGGAATCGATTTAACTAAATGTAGAGGACAGGGTTATGACAGAGGAAACGTTATGTTGGGTGTTTATGGAGGGTTGCAAATCCTCATAAAAGAACATGCTCCAAATGCCGATTACGTTCATTGTGCGGCGCACGCATTGAATTTAGTTTGAAACGATGCCGCAAAACATGTCCGTGAAGTGTCGACTTTTTTCGACAATTTAGAAAAAATATACACTTTTTTGGTAATAGCATACAACGCTGATCAATGCTAAATCAAGATTCTTCCGAGGAATATTTAGTAACACTTAAAAGGGTATGCCCTACCAGATGGTCTTCAAGGAACAACGCCTTATTAGCAATAAGCAAAAATTATTTATTAATAGTAAAAACTCTGTACAAATTAAATTTAATTTCTAAAAAAAAGATGAACGTGAAGAATGTAAGAATTTAATTAACCTTTTAGAAAGCTAGGGTTTTTTAGTGCTCGTAACATTTTTTTCTCTATTGTTTCAAATTATTAATCCAATTTCGAAAGCTTACAGGATGTGAGTAATGACTTATAACAAACTAGCATACTATTAGGAAATCTTTTAAAGAGTCTGCGCGAATTGAGGCATGAAAATTCATTCATTATTTTGTTAAGGAATACTAAGGATTTAGCAAAAGATTGGAATATAAAAACAATTTTTAATCACAAGATGAGAGAATTTTAGACCCTGAATCATACTTTAAAGTAAATGTGTACTATTGCTGTTTAGATATTTTAATTTCTCAAACAAAACAAAGGTTTCAAAACCTTTGTGACGTAAATAGTATGTTCAGAATATTGCAACCGGAAAAACTCATGTCTTCTTCAAATGAAGAAATAATAATTGCTTTCGGAAAACTGACGACAAAATACTGCAAAGATCTTTCAGGCAATCTTTGCGGTCAATTGATAGCTCTAAAAGCATGGTTAAAATCATAAATCGAAAATATTCGTTCCATTAAGGAACTCGCTGAATTATTATTAATAAAATTTATAAGTATTGCATCCATTTTTGGATGTAATAACAGCTTGCATTTTATTCTTGACCCTTCCAGTTACAACCGCAACTGCTGAAAGGAGCTTTTCAAAATTAAAATTAATCAAAAATTACCTCAGAACATCAATTAAACAGGAACGTCTATCAGACCTGTCTCTATTGTCCATAGAGGCAGAAACATTAGAAAAACTAAAAACATCATCAGCTATAAATGACTTAATAAATCAGTTTGCCGAAAAAAAGCAAGGAGAGTGAATATTTAAGTTTAGTTACTTGTAAAAAAATTAAGAATAATATTCGATGTATATTTGAAGATTTAATAAATAAATGTTCTTTTAATTTTATGCTGAATTTATTAATTTTTTTATGTTTCTTTAAAAATCTTTAGGAGAGCCCCCAAACCAATTTTGATATGGGGCCCCGCCAAGGCACGCTACGCCCCTGGGTGATTCATACCCTTTACCGAACATAGTAGACATACCGGAACAGTTAGGCAATTGTAAGTACTTTTCGACCTTAGATCTCGGTTCTGGCTTCCACCAGATTGCTATGAAAGACGATGACAAGATTAAGATTGCGTTCTCAACTCAATCCGCACATTACCATTACTAGAGAATGCCTTATGGACTCAAAAATGCTACCACAACTTTTCAAATACCTATGAACTCCGTGCTCATGTGTAGCCCCATGTCTGAACATGTACCGTTTTCTGCAGATCATATAACCTACAACACTTATTTCAATAATTTCCGCAACAACCCTAGAACATCTGCGCCAGTATTCAACAAACGGATAAACTATCTTTCACATATGTGTACCAAACACGTTATTGAACAAAGATGCAACAAACAATAACAACATTATGATTTTATAGACACCCCAATGAAATTTCTACCATCACTATTGAAAACAGTTGCGGATATAGCTTTATTTGGGAGTGCAGAAAATGATAGAAGACGAACGGAATCTATTCGCAGTGTAAAAACTCTTGATGAACTCACACAAGAATTACGTAAAATAGGATTTGATATTAGTCGCAGTCGGACATATCTTCGTTTGATCCCCAGAAAATCTAATTCTGCTGAGGGATGAAGACATGTATCGACAGTCCCTGTTAGCCAAGAGCCACTTAGATAGCAAGTTCGCTGAAACATCAATCCATTAATTAGAGAACATAACATCCATACTTGGACCAGATCAAGTATTTTTCATATCTCAAGATGATAAAGCTCGAGTCCCTATTGGCGTAACTGCGGCAAATAAGCAAGCACTTCTGTTTATGCTGGTATCAAAATCACTTCCAGTATGCTTGGACAACCGCACGTGATTATTATTCTTTTCTTCGGTCTGATATAGCCACTATCTGAATATATCTAGTCCTTCGACAATATAAATAAAGTGCAAGTGTTTTAATAGAGTTCGGCAGCATCTTGGTAGATCACGGACTTCTTATACATCTTTGCAATCTATCTTACAACATACTTTTGGTCCATTCGAATCGAATGGTCAAATATTGGACACGTGCTATGTCATGGGCATCCCTAGGTTTAAGAAAAAGTTTGGGAATTAACACAAACAAGTTTCTTGAACAATTATCAGAACAAATTAAAGAGCAGGTTTTTAGAACGTTAATTCTGCAGGCGTCTGAATAGAGCCGTTGACAGGTTATAAAAGTTGAAAGAGATGCATTTCATCAAAGAAACCTAAGACTGAATAGCAATGCTTGTCAGAAAGACGGAGACAAGAAAGGATAAGTCATGCAAAATAATTAAAATAGTATGTGTTAGATAAGTAAACAAACAGACCATAGAGAATGGTTAGTTCAATCTACGGAAGACGGTAACGCACATTATAAAGTTACAATAAAAAATGACACATATAATACAACCTGCATTAAGTGCGCACAATACAAGTTGTGTTATAATACTTACGCCTGCACATGCATGGATTATTTAATAAGAACCAACGTTTGTAAGCATATCCAAGATGCAAGCATGTGCAAGAATCTTTCCAACAGACACCGAATTGAATAATCGCATTTTTGAAAGAAAAATGCTCGTAAAATCATATCAATTCAGAAGTCTAAACGATACTAATGAAGCAGATTCCACAGAACTGCATAACAAGTTTCTTGAACAGTTATCAGAACAAATTAAAGAGCAGGTTTTTAGAACAATGATGTACAAGGAACAAATTCATGATTTACTCGAGCTAATAAGATAATGCTATCTCATTTTGATAAAATGAATGAACACATTACAGACAGAAAAATGATTGAAAAAGCTGTGACCTATATGGCCATGGCATTACTAAACTAGAAGAAGTCAACATATAAAAACATATAGCAACACAATGGTCAAATTCATAGTAGAAATAGACTTGCCCAAAAATAATAAAGAACAAAATTTTATTCCAAACCATCAATTTGGGTTTCGAAACAAACATTCAACAATTGGGCTAAATCATACAATTATAAACATAATTAATAATGCACTACATAGAAGAGTACTATACTGCTGCTTTTTTGGATCTCAAGCAGGCATTTGACAAGGTCTGACATACAGGCCTAATGTATAATGGAAAATAAAAGTCAATAGCACAAAATCAGTTCATGTGACTTTCACGCTTCGCATTCAAACTTGTCCTGCAGTTTGCATTTATTCCCTGAAAGAATCAATAAAGTATCTCGACATTTACTTAGATAAGCAAGCGCGGGTAAACGGCGGGAGTAACAATGACTCTCTATACCTAGGATCCGGCGGCGCCGGTATCGTCTAGGTGGATATCTCAGTGGACCATCTACACCACGAAGAGGTAAAATACATTATGGCATTATAAAGAACGTATCGATCCTAAATTTAAAATCTCTATTAATAGATAATACAATAATGACCAACCAAATAAATGGCGCAGGTATCGGACCCTGCGGAAATGCTTCTCGGAACGAGCCAGGAGAGCATTTTGATGGATCTGGCTCAGGGAATAATCTGAATATCATTGTGTGGTGGCCGTTTGCTGAGATAGTCTGTCATTTCTGCCCGGGTGCCTGTGCTCTCGTGTCCTCGAGTGAAGTCTCGCGGCACTTGAAACAGTTCCGCTCTGACAGAAGGGCCAAATATATCTGCAGCAGGTGTCAGCAGGTCTGTGGGAACCAAGGGGGCCTGACCGTCCACTCTCGTTCTAGTAAAGGTCCGAGATCAGAGGAGGCTTCTAAGTGTAATGAATGCACGGCGAGTTTTCCCTCTAAAACGGGCCTATCTCAGCATGAGCGTCATACTCATCCTGGAGTAAGGAACGAGGAAAGACGGTTGGCCTCTCAGAGACCCGAAAGTTCAACCCGCAATCTGAAAGTGCGGACAGATGAAGACATTGAAACTTTGAGGAGGGTCAATGACCAATACCTCGAATGTCGACATGTCAACGTCAAAATTAGGGACGAACATCTCACTCATATGACACGCACACAAATCTCAGATAAAAGGGGCGAACTGAGCCTGCGTACGAAATCCGGTCGAATAGACGAACCAGCGGTTGCTAGCCAAGCGTTAGTCAATCCTGATCAACTGGATGACGATGATTGTGAGACTAGGCACCAACTGGTTGAGACAACATCAGTAGCAGCCTCTCAACAAAATCGAGATGGCGATGATCTTAAATCTTGGGCACAACAACTTTTGAAAGATTGGGAAGATTGGCGGGACATAAAGATAGACGATAAGCTTAACGAGGCGTCTGCCCAGCTCGAGGATCTAAGAAAGATGCTAGAAGCTGACTGTATACCGAGTGATGTGGTTAGGCACGATGATAACCTCGTTGAGTGCGTTCTCACCCCAGCCCTTACATCTACACCGAGTTCAAATCAGGGAATGATAAGATTGCAGTTAACATAAAACGAGGAGTTAAGCAGGGTGATCCGCTTTCCCCGCTGTTGTTTAACTGGGTCTTGGACCCCCTTCTCGAACAACTTGAGAACGCGGGACGGAGTGCGCGCTGTTAAGCGAGCCAGGTAGTCGACGCTTCAAGTAAAAGGGTATCTTCCATTATAATAACTAGGAAATACTTCTTTTGCTTATAACGGAAGTACTTCTATAAATTTTATTACAGGCGTAATATTGCTATACGAACAAAAGCTAGTCGAGAAATATATTTAGTTTAGCTGGAAAATTCGTAGTGTTCAGTCGATTTCAAAACATAAAAATGCCAAATTATCTAAAAGGTAAGCGAGGTAATATTGCACGACATAATGCTAAAAAAGACGTTATCAAGGCAATCAGTTCACTGATAGCGCAGGTGAAAAAAATGACGCTGGTACAAGTCATGATGAGAGTGCCAGTGGAAGAAAACTCAATATGCGTGATATTACAAACAAAAAAACTAATCCTCTGCACGGGTATAGAATAATTGAATTTTTTACAGTGTTTACAGCTATATCTGAACTTGTGAATTGTTCGGTGTGCAGTCAGAAGATAAATTTCAGTGAGTGTGGCTCTAGGAGCCTCGGTTTTAAAATTGTTCTTACGTGCCGATGTGGTGATAGAATAATAAATTCAGGTCCTTTTATTAACAATGGATTTGAAATAAATCGTAAATTAGTGTTTGTCATGAGACTTTTAGGCGTTGCAAGAGAAGAAATAAATGTCTTTTGTAATCTGATGGACTTATGCACTGGTTTGAGCAAACATTTCTACGATACCATCGTGGAACACATTTATGATTCAACCAAATTATCATTTGATTTACTATCGCAAAAGGCCGTTAAAGAAGAGATAGAAAAAAATTTCGAGCAAGGACGAGAAAGACATATTTTAAAAGTATCTGGTGATGGCACCTGGAAAAAGCGCGGCTTCAAATCAAAGTACGGTGTTACAACGCTCATCGGTTATTATTCAGGAAAAGTGATTGACTTGATAACAAAAAGTAGTTACTGTCAAGGCTGTACTTACTGGAAAAATAAGACTCATACAGAAGAATTCCGTGAATGGTTTGAGAATCACGAGGATGAGTGTCAAAAAAATCACGAAGGCACGTCAGGCAAGATGGAAGTCGATGCCATGAAAGAAATGTTCTCGCGTTCTGAAGAAAAATTTGGAGTAAAATATGGTAACTACATTGGCGACGGAGATTCTAAAACATTCAAGGCTATTTTAGATCTGAATCCTTATGGTGATGAGTTAACAGTTGTGAAGAGTGAATGTATTGGTCATGTAGAAAAAAGAATGGGTTCAAGACTTAGAAATATAAGGAAAAAAAAGAAACTTTCTGGAAGAGGAAAACTAACTGATAAAGTTGTGAAAAAACTAACAAAATACTATGGTTTGAGTATTCAAAGAAATCTTCACAGTGTTAAAGATATGAAAAAACCCATAATGGCAACTTATAATCATATTTTTTCTACTAAAAAACACCCACAACATGAAAACTGTCCAATAGGCGTTGATAGCTGGTGCAAATGGCAAAAGTCTATTGCTCTAAATCAAGATCCTCTAGACGTAGATTTAGCTCCATTGCTTGGAAAACAAATGAAAAAGCACCTTTTACCAATTTACGAAGATTTGTCAAAAGATGATTTACTTGAGCGATGCCTTGATGTCATACGCAGAACGCGAATGAAAGTTTCAACGCGTCAGTTTGGCGACTATCACCAAAACACCTTCATTGTGGGCTAAAAGTAGTTGAAATTTCAGCATATATTGCTGCTGGGATAATTAATGAAGGTTTTAGTTCAATATTAAGAATAATGAACCTTCTTAATTTGACTGTAGGCACTTATGCTAAAGCATTTGCTGATAATACTGATGAGGCGCGAATAACTCGACAGGATCGCAGAAGCCTTTCACAAACAAAAGATGCTCGTACAGCTCGCAAACAACAACAACTTGAAGAAAATCAGCTTTTTGAAGAAGAGGAAGGACTATTGTATGGACCTGGGATAGCAGATTAATCGGTAAGTAACTAAAACTAGTAGTTTTTCTTTACCAAATCTTTAAACGCGAATATCTCAAAACTGTGTTTTCAAAAACTGATCGTGTTGTAGCTCAAAAAGTTATGTATCGATTTGTCTGAAATTTGGTGAGGCCTTTCTCTATATTATTATCGGAAGGATAAACCTAAATATTTAAATCTTTCGCGTTTATGAAGTATTTTCTGCAGCCCAAAATGTCAAAAAAATAGCCAAAAATTCAGATTTTTTTTTCAAAGGCTTGTTTTTCATTGAATTTTATACTTTTTTTTTCAATTTTATAGGTTTATCCTTCCCATTGATATGTTCTCAAAAGAAAACATTAAGAAATTTTTTTTCAGATCGACGATTGATGAGTGAGAAATGCAGCAGTTTTGGACCTCGCGCCGGAGGCAGTCCACAAAAAGTTATGCTGAGCCGCCATTTTGAAATAATTTTTTTTTTAAATATTTTTTTGTATTCTAAAAGGGTTAAATAAAGTTATGTCAAAGTTTAAAAACAATAAAATTATTCCATCACGTTTAAAAATATTTTTAAAATATGACCTATTTTCATGCGTCTATATGGACTTCCCCCCTTAAGCATTTATCATCCCGCATTATTTGTACCGGCTAACCGTAGACCCACCATCTTAAGGCGACCTATAAGGGTTAGACAAGGCACTTCGCAACTTCACAAGGGAAATTTTCCATCTCCCTCATTCTACTAGCTCTGCCTTCCTGTATACCTCCCCAGGAAATGGAGGACTCGGCCTACCTCGATTGGAAAGAGTTGCTTTTTACTCTTTCCTAAAATCAATGGCTAGATGTCGAGATTCTGGAGATCCAGTATTAGAGGCACTATGGGAGCAGCGCAATGTTAGCGATAGAGTTGCTGAAATGGCACATGGCGCAAGTATTAGAGGCCCGCTGAACATAAAGGCCATTGAGAGCGCGAAGCGAAGAGCTGTCGAGGACGAGTTCCGAAGATGGGCGAGTTGCGCGTCTCAGGGCATGGGGGCTACAATGTTCCAAAAGGACACTATTGGAAACTCCTGGCTCTGGAAGCCCCACCTTCCCAAAAAAAAAAATTCTCGCTATATCGATGCTCTTCGACTCCGCAGCAACACATTTGGTTGTCGAGCAGCACTTGCTCGCGCAACACCAATGAGCGATATAACATGCCGGCGTTGCCATTCTGCCAATGAGACCCTTGGACACGTACTAGGCCAGTGTACCTTCGAGAAACCGTAGAGAATTCATAGACACAATGAAATCGTGTCTCTATGTCGAAATGACTTTATCGATAAACACCCTGCTGGGCGTTACATGATCGAATCATCATTTACAGTCGATGGAAAAAGGTTAAAGCCCAACTTCATTTAATGGGATGCTGAAGAATTATATATCGTCGACGTTACAGTCAGACTTGAGCAGGAAAATTCTCTCGGAAAAGCGAGTACAGAAAAAATCTTTAAATATGAGCGCCTCTACCCAGAGGTACTCAATATCACCGAAGCAACACACTGTCGGGTTCTCCCGATAGTTGTGGGGTCCCGTGGTTCACTACCCCCCAAAACCCTATCAAACTTATCCCTTCTTTCCAAACACCCCAAACACACTGGCTTAACATCAGCACTGGTTGTATTAAGAACATCGATAGAAATGAGCAATATGGTTTTTGAAGGCTGGTACAAGATGCCAACGGTTACCATGAAAGTAACAATGGATATGATTTTTCTTAAAGCGATATTTAATTTTAACTGCCGGGCGGTGAACTTCCAAAGCGTACCCGTATGTGTCGGAGCTACGAGTTTCTTTAAATTTATTCTTATACTAAACGCAGAGGAAGCAATCATGAGAAGCCCATTGTGTTGTCTGTGTTGTCCACTTTTTTGTTATGTGTTATAGCCCTTCTGGCTTTTGTGAGGCATTTGACAAACAACAACATCCCGTTGTCAAAGGCAGCAGATACCTCCACGCGTTGCCCCGTGGACGGTTTCCGATGGCATGTCATCTTCCAACTCTGAGGTATGCCGTGCGATCGGACACTGACTAAATTCTGCTGTTCCCTAAAGAAGTAGGTTGCGAAAATAACCTGCAAGGGATCCTCTACATCAGTGCTGAATTGGATCAGTAGCGATCCGCTTTGCTGTTACTGAACTCCAGTACTGGTGGTTTTTCCTTGCCACATCCGGTGGTGATTTCGATGGAAGGTGATAGTGAGGTGGTAAATCTTGTTAATCCTGCGTCACTATATACGCTTGATTGAATCGTGGCAATTAGTGTGCCGATGTCTTGACACGGTGCTCTTGTCACGAGGTAATCAAGAATCTTAATCGCGATTGGTCAATATCATACCAAGAAGTGTCCCACTTTGGGACAGTTTTATAGCCAAATGCCTCGTCATCTAATTAGTGACGCGCATGAATGGATTATTAACGAGATTCCCACTGTCCTTATCTACTTTCTAGCAAGGTGTATATATATATTCCCACTATCCCTATCTACTTTTCTAGCGAGGTATATATATATATATATATATATATATATATATATATATATATATATATATATAAATCCATTAATAGTGAATAAAACAATAATAGTAATCGTTGTTACATTGGAAAAAGTTCACAATATATTTACAAAAGAATAAATCAATATATCTGTAATTCAAAAAATCCTGATCACTTTCCATAGGTTAACACTTGCAAACATAAACATAAATCATATCTTGTATCTGGTACATGATCAGTAAGTAGTAATGTTATTATTGTGGAAAAGAAAAAGAATAAGTAAGAGACTTTTTTCCGCCTCACTACCACCAATCTTGTATTTATCCAATTATTTCAAAGAGGCATGAGCAAAATATTACATTGTTACTATTCGTATTTTTTTACCATTAATATGTAAGTCATGATACCAATTTTCATTCAACAATAAAAGTTAAAAAATAAAAAGCCAATCTACATTTTAAATCCCTAAGTGTTGTATATTCGATTAATTTACAAATTTATCCAATTTACCACTCATTGTTGTTTCCAGTGATGTTCTTAAGAAACAACATCTGTCGATGACAAATTTGTATAGTGGAAACATTAGGGTTGTATTGGAACACTGTTGATAACAGTGTGGAAAGTTCTTATTTTAAATTTAATTTCATATTTAATTCTTCTTCAGATACTAAATGATCCATTCTTTCAAATATAGGTTGCTCACTTAATAATTTTATGTATACATTTTCAAAGCTGCAACAGGAATTGTTCTACATTTTTATTGGTTTTAGATAAAACTTAATAAGCCAATTCAGAAGACAAAATACAATAAGAAAGCAATGAATAAGAATAATAAAACTATACAGCGCCAGTCTAATCTTCATAATATTCTTTATTAAAAACTTGTGTAAAAGTGAAAAACAATGTCTTACGGGAAAATTAGCCAATTCATATGACAAGATACAATAAAAAAGCAATGAATAAAAATAATAAAACTAAACAGCGCCAGTCTAATTCATAATATTCATTACTAAAAACTCACGGGAAATTAGCAAATTCATATGACAAGATACAATAAAAAAGCAAAAATAAAATAAATCTATAAAATCTCCACGGGTTAAAGGATACTCGGATAAAGCGCCAGTCTGAAAGAGCTTGGTAGCGACAACGAGGGGTAAATTTAGAAAAGTTGTGTTTTACGCTGTTTTAGTGTTTTCTGCATTCAAGCTTGATGCACTACAGTGATTACCAACGTGGGGCGCAGGCCGCACCAAAGGGCAATTTGAAAATCATTTCATTTCAAACTTTTAATAAGAAAAACTTATTAGATTGTACAAAAAAAAATATTTAAATATAATTTTATTTGGCTTTACTGCCAAACGTTTCAAATCAACTGGATAAATAGCATTATAGAGATAAGAGAGTCAACTACTTCATTTTGAACGAAGGATTCGTAAGTTCATATTGAGCACAGTAAAGCCATCTTTTTTGTTTATATAAATTAAGTTAAAAACAATAGATAGGATCTAGAATATAGTGAATATATAATAAATTTGTAAGTAAACCATTTAATTTATATTTGTATTGCTTGAAGCATTTAAATATATAGACCATTTTGTCAAGTGAAAATTTTCTTCTAATTTAAATAATTTCAATACATATTTTTAACT
>NW_020536999.1:78498037-78566463 GCF_003426905.1 Ctenocephalides felis
GACCACTTTAAAATGAGAAATTCTTATGCAACAGGCAACACCAAAAATGGTTAAGAGAAAAACGCAGAAGGGATCAATAATTGGACGTGCTGCATAAAACTTCTGCATGGACGTTATGTTGCATATGCATATGACTTGGCGCTAGTGATCAAATGAATCTCCAGAGATGACCAGGAAAGAACTGTATTAATAATAAGGCATGCCGTACTACGGCAAGCAATGCGCTCCAAACAATAAACGGCAAAATGCCACTTGACTTGGAGATATACAGCAAGAAATCTAAAAATGATCCCATCTAAATATTAAAAAATACTGTTGAATCTGCATGCCTTCGAGAACAAGGTTTACTTCCCAGGTTCGGAATTACCGAACCGAATTCACCAAAACGCGAGACATTTTCTCTCATGTTAAAAAAAAAACAAATTCAAGAACGCAAATTACAGATGCACATTAATTTAAAGCATCAATTAAAACTGTGTGTTACAAAGCTTAAGCCAAATATACAATTACTGTCAAAAATAAAACAAAGTCTAACTTAGTGAATAAACAATAATTTTTGCATTTTTTGTATATTCTATATGCATATTACTTTCCTTCGGTCTATCTATGATATAATGATCAATGTTTTTTCTTAATATTATATATTGTTTTTATAAATGAGCTGCAATCTGCAAGCGATTAGCAAACTTATGATGAAATCGAGAGCCAAGATGATCGCAATGAAAATTCCAATGTACCAAAGGAAAAATCTACCTGCATTTCAGTTGTCCTGAAAGACTAACTCACAACACCTGGCCAATCATGAACTGCAAGAATTTTAGGATAGTGCATGTGCATTAGGATTACTGGGAATACCACGAAAAAAAGCGTCGTAACGATTTAAACATCTTTAGAAACAATTATTGAGGCAGGAGACAAAACGTACATCCAAAACGTCCAATAAAAAATTGAGTTTGCTTTGCATTGCTTTTCATTAAAACCTTGAAGATTTTTGTACCATAAACATAATCTGAAATATGTATTTAATTTACAGAAATTTGTGAAATAGCTTATAAAGTCATCGAAACGTGCACGTGGATGTTACTTTTTCTAAAATTTATATATTGTTTAGATAAAAATTAACGTATTCGACTAGAGTTTATATGAGGCAAGCAACGACATAAAAAGTCAAACTTCACTTTCGCGATGTGCAGTATCATATATGGGCAAAAATAAATCTTATGTGACGTTACATTTGTTAATTATATTAATAAACAGACAAAAGAACAAAAGAACTATAATCACTAATTATATTATATTACATTAGAATTACCACATTGAAATATTTAAATTGTGAAATTTTTTGTATGTATTGTTGATTGGTATTTGTGTGTTGGTAGTTTTTGATTTATAACGTGTTACATTGTGTTGCTCATTGAATATATAAAATTAGTTAAATGTTAATTATTGCATCAGTAATTCCAATTATCAATTGTCGAGTGATTACGAATGCATTTTATTCAATATTACTTTTTCTTTATCTAACATCCATGCTGCATGATATTCTCAACTTGCTTCGTGTATTAATTTCACAAATTTGGTAATATATATATTAGACAAAAGAGAAATTTGTTGAAGATTGAAAAGAACTTGTACCAGAAATCAGGCAAGTCAGGTCAAAAAATTTTGTCATCACGATTGAGTTGGACAAATCTATCTTCACTACCTTGAATAATAATTTCTGAAAGTCTTAAAATATCTTCGTTTGACAATAAATTATACTTGATCCATAAAAAAAGTTCTGTATCTTGACTTCTTGTTAAGAAGTCCGTGCAAATTAAAAATATCCTTCTGATTGATTATATATGGAGGTGATGGAAGGTCAATTAATGCGTTTGATATGCTACTATTCATTGTGATGACACTTTTTCCACATACCTCAAAATACCATTTCATTTGATATATTGTATTGATCGAAGATGGTAAACAATCTCTGATGTTCAATGAAAAATATATTATTCAGAATAAGAACCCGCCTGAAATTCTAGACATGTGCACTACGCCTAGTCAATATAACAAACACAGAGCGGTGTCTTCCTGTTTAATTGAAAACTATTTTCATAATCACAAGGATAAAGAGATCCCTTAAATATCTTGGACTGTAATGAAAGCTTACAAAGATTACATATGTATAAAAGAATGTTTTACAAATAATAGGGCACATCCAAGCAAATAAATCATTGCTATCATAATGATCATTACGAATCAAGATTTTTCTTTATATCGTCATAGCTGAATGGGTATTCATGAACAAATAGTCCAACAAAATTCTAATGAACTTCTCATTTGATCACATCTCATTTGATTTATAAATCAATTAAAATACATATTAATTTCAAATTGTGCGGAAAACACCTTGCATTACGCACTACATCATCATATTATGTACATATTTGAATTAATATTGATTCCTTCCATGACATTTTTTATTCATATAGAAGCATATATGAATAACAAACTCATATTAATTCATGTAGAAGCACCATCAGCTTTATACCATATTCATATCGTTTTTCATTTTGAAATAAATGTGTCATTATAAATATGAAGCATTTTGCTTACTAATGTCAAACAATTTAATAGATTAAATATTTAAATTGTGTAATGTCCAGTTCTTTTTATCTAATTGCAATTAAATCGCAATTTGATATTTCTATATTATTAGCCCTTTTTAGTATTATCCATCATTCATCAGTAATTGTTATTAAAATTAATATTATTGTATCTATTTTTGATATAACTGCAGTAGTATAATTAATAACACTGTTTTCACTTTAATTAACTAGTCCATTATTTCACCATAACATCTCATGTTAGTAATATTTTGGAATTTGTTGTTGTTGTTATTTAATTAAACGTTGTTGTTTGCATTCAACAATTGAATTTTGTTCCAAATCTCATGCCTTTTAATAATTTTACGTATTCAAAGACCACATATACACATCTTGAAACAAAAATTACAATTCGAGAAAACTACCGACACTTTACGATTAACAACACAATACATAATTTGAACATTTTGGCAAATTGTACTTGAACTAATTTACAACACATTTTTAGATTTATTTTTGCTCAACAAGAAACTCATGAACAATTAAAAATCAATACGGTCATATAGTAGCACATGAAATTAAACGATTTAATAATTAATTATTTATTAGGAAATATTTGTCGCTCGCAAACCATTTTCGAGGAAAGGTTATGCTTTTTATGTGGTGGTCTGCCTTGCAAAACTCTAAATCGATATACAATATTATTTAAATCTAACATTTGAATAAATTTTACTGGTTAATATATTTCAGGTTTTGTTTTCCATACAATTTTTCATTTTCTTTTGTATAAAAATGTATAATTTAACATTTTTGGTACATGATTTGGCGCCTCCTCAAAAATTGCATTTCACTTGAGATCTTTAATTGTTCTTCTCAAAAAACTCGAACATTATGGATTAAAAAATTGCATATAATTAAGTTTTGAAACGAGAATCGCGCTTCTGATAAAAACATTTGTAAGTTTTTGGTATTTAATTATAGTTCTATCTTGCTGTGATTATTGCTATGTTATATTTATAATTGGAGTATTTAAGGAGTGTACTAATTAATTATTGTTCTTCTGCAAGATATGATGTTCGAATTTATTATTGTTCGTTTAATTCTTTTTGAAGTATAATTCAGACTCATTTAGTTTTTCACTAACATGCTTTGTTACGAAGTAATAATCTCCTGACAAGTTTTTATTTGAGTTGTGTAGTAATTACTTGTGCGTTTTGTTGTCACTCAAATTGGGACTCGAAACTTATGGATCTAATAAATTTATTTTAAGAAACATATCTTAGTTTTCTTTCTATTAATTATTTGCATAGATGACCGCTAAAAAGTTTTTTGTATTGACTATAGATTAATTTCTTGAAAGGCGTAACATCAAGTAAAAATAAATATAAGTAAAGAGTAAAAGTAAAGATAAATAAAGTATAATAAAAATAAAAGTAAAAAATTTTAAAATATATTTATTAACTTCCAGTAGTGCAAGTTATAGCAATCGCAAAAAATCGAAAATGAAAATGTTTATATATCTTTCGTTTCAAAGGTTTCTGAATATTTTGGCATACCTTAGAAAAAATTGATCTGCGTGTGTGTGTGTGTGCAGATACAAATTTTCGTCGTCGATTTTGGGAACACCGATCAACCGATTTGAATAATTCAAAAAACATTCGATTCCTATTGATAAGGAGACGTGCTGATTAGTTTTGGCGAAGGCAGGTCTAGCCGTTCCGAATATATGGGGCAAAAAGTGCCAAAAACGGTAACTCAGTTTTTAAGAGAACGGAGCTTCCGATTTTAATAATTCAAAAAACATTTTACTTGCATTGACAAGATGAAGAATTGGTCATGAAGGCAGGTCTAGCGGTTTCGGAGATCTAATGAAAAAAGTAAAATGCCATTTGGCGGTCAAAATTGATCATTAGACATATGCACATCAAATTATCAGATATTTTATAGAGATTTTAACAATAAGTATAAATTTTGTTTACATTCCTATGGGTTCCATACCAAAGTTCATCCGTTAGACGGCGACGCGGCGCTTACGCGCTTTGACATTTCGTCTCTATGCAGTTAAAGCAGTACGATTGCTTTGAAAAAAAAGTTCAGAAATTCCAAAATATGTTAAAATAAAGAAAACATTTTTTTTTTTAAAAAAAAACTTTTTTCAAAAAAAGTGATTTTTTGTTTCTCAAAAATTTAATTCATTTCAAGTAATTTTTTTTAAAAAATGTTAATCGTTTTTTAAAAAATAGTAATTTTTGGTACGGAAAGGTCTAGCAATTTGCCTTAAGGCACGATGCCATGCGCTACACTAGTTTCTCCATACGTTTCGATGTAAAATTCTACGTCATCATTAGTGGTTCTACAATTTTGAAATAAACAGAAAAAAGAACGTTAAAACCAAATATAAACAGAGCAAAAAATTGCGGAATACAGAAAATTAAAAGCTGAAGTTGTCAAATCAAGAATGGAGCGATTACGTGGCGATAGTCTTCAAGCGGAAGAAATAGAATACTCATCTTTAAGACATGCTGATAATTTCTTCAGAGTGGAAAATGAACAAAATAGGGAACGAATGGCTATTAACAGAAAAAATGATAAAAACTATAAAAATAATGAAAAAAGGCAAATAAAATTCGTATGCAGAAATATAGAACAAATGAGGGTTTGAGAATAAATACATGTTACGAAGACATAAGGATAACGTTTTTCGAGAACAAAGAATAAATGAGTTACGAATGAAATTCATCAAACATAAAAACAAATAGGAAATATTAACAATATTGATCGTGTTAGAACACTCCGTACAGATGATGCATTTAAGCAACTAGAAAGTAATAAAGATATTAAACGTAATAGACAACTCCGTCAAGATGATGCATATAAGCGATTAGAAAGTAATAAAAATATTGAACGTAATAGACAACTCCGTCAGAATGATGCATATAAGCAACTAGAAAGTAATAAAAATATTGAACGTAATAGACAACTCCGTTAAGATGATGCATATAAGCAATTAGAAAGTATTAAATATATTGAACGTTAGAGATTTACAAGATGATGCATATAAGCAATTACAAACTAATAAAAATATTGAAAGTATGAGAGAACTCCATCAAGATTATGCATATAAGCAAAGTATTAAAAATATTGATCGTACTAGAACACTCTGTCAAGATGATGCATTTAAGCAATTAGAAAGTAATAAAAATATTGAAAGTAAGAGAGAACTCCGTCAAGATGATGCATATAAGTAAAGTATTAAAAATATTGATCGTACTAGAACACTCCGTCAACATGATGCATTTAAGCAATTAGAAAGTAATAAAAATATTGAAAGTAAGAGAGAACTCCGTCAAGATGATGCATTTAAGCAATTAGAAAGTAATAAAAATATTGAACGTAATAGACAACTCCGTCAGGATGATGCATATAAGCAACTAGAAAGTAATAAAAATATTGAACGTAATAGACAACTTCGTTAAGATGATACATATAAGCAATTAGAAAGTAATAAAAATATTGAACGTAATAGACAACTCCGTCAAGATGAGGCATATAAGCAATCAGAAAGTAATAAAAATATTGAACGTAATAGACAACTCCGTCAAGATGATGCATATAAGCAATTAGAAAGTAATAAAAATATTGAACGTAATAGAGAACTCCGCCAAGATGATGCATATAAGCAATTAGAAAGTAATAAAAATATTGAACGTAATAAAAAACTCCGTCAGGATGATGCATATAGGCAATTAGAAAGTAATAAAAATATTGAACGTAATAGACAACTCCGTCAAGATGATGCATATAAGCAATTAGAAAGTAATAAAAATATTGAACGTAATAGACAACTCCGTCAAGATGATGCATATAAGCAATCAGAAAGTAATAAAAATATTGAACGTAATAGACAACTCCGTCAAGATGATGCATATAAGCAATTAGAAAGTAATAAAAATATTGAACGTAATAGAGAACTCCGCCAAGATGATGCATATAAGCAATTAGAAAGTAATAAAAATATTGAACGTAATAGAAAACTCCGTCAGGATGATGCATATAAGCAATTAGAAAGTAATAAAAATATTGAACGCAATAGATAATTCCGTCAAGATGATGAATATAAGCAATTAGAAAGTATTAGAAATATTGATCGTGTTAGAACACTCCGTCAGGATGATGCATTTAACCAATTAGGAAGTAATAAACATATTGAACGTAATAGAGAACTTCGTCAAGATGATAGGTATAAATCGAAAGAGCGTAAACATAATATTTTACGAAATAAATTATTACGACTAAATAGTAGGTATAAATCAAGCGAGAACGTTAAAAACATCAAGAGCATGAGAATAAATCGTAATATATCGCACTATAGTAAAATTGAAAAATTTAAAAATATCAATCGAGTTAGGAGGATACGTACCAATAAAGTCACGTATGAAAATGAATTAAAGAATAATGCCGAAACTAAAATGAAAATAGGGAAATAGATTTAATTAAGTATCGAGAAAATAATATAATCGATTATCGAATGACGAAAATTGTGATCCATTTATCCATTATGTGATGATGCATTGAAATATTCAATAACGACACCCTTATATCTAAAATATAACGTGCAGGAGATCTTGTCGAAGATGAATTAACTAAACCAACCACTCATAACGATGATGACTCTGTTTCTAATTCACTAACATATTCCGAAGTTGAACAAATTCCACCAATTGATTGCAGCCAAATTAATAATGAGGAGGTATTACTTAGCTGCAATTAAAGTTCATAGAGTTTAGAGCAGAAACTCCTTCCTATATTTGCTGTTGGGCTTGCTCGTAGGTAAGCGGTTAAGAGCGACGGGTCTTGTTTCAGAGGTCCCAGGTTCGATACCCACTTCGAGCAGCTTGTTGTCAGGCAACAGTGACAACGATTTTCACTTGGAAATATAAATAGCAATATGTTTCCAAGTGAAAATAGCCCTCAGCCGGCATTGTTGCACCATACTTGCCCTACTACAGAGATTGTAATAAAAATTTATCATACCGAGACAACTGTTTGGGTTGCCATCTGTAATAAAACAAACGTAGTTTGTAAGATATTAATCACAACAGTTCATAGAATCAATAAGTTCTGATCGCTGTTCAAATAAAATTATAATATATATATATATATATATATATATATATATATGCGGCGACACCCAAATACAGCCCTGCATTAAATACGGGCCTGCAGCATTTGAGAATGCGCACGCATCAAGATGGCCGTCACAGGCCTGAATAAAAGAACCCGCCATCGAGGCAAAAGGTCTATTCTACCATTCACCAGCCAGGAGAGATATACAGCACGATATAAATATTGTACCTATATTTCACGGCGAATAAACAATAACAAACTATACCAACTGTTTCAATCCATAAACTGCTTCATTGGTGACACCCGACGTGATATAATAGTTGGTGACGTGAGTAAAACAGAACAATAGTGAATTAACTTAAGTTTATTATTCAAGATTCAACAACATTTTTTATTTTTTTTATAAGAAGTGTAATTTTTTCTTTTTTTTGAACATTCAGTGACATTTTTTTTAGTGAATATTTAATTTGTTTTTCTCAATTATTTGTGAAATGAGTGATCAACATTTTGGTATGAAAAACCTCAATTATGGTTCGCGATGATCGAGGCACATTTTAATCGATCACGAATAAAAACAGAAGATGTCAAATATGAGTTTATATTATCATATTTAGATGACAAATTAGCCAGTGAAGTGGAAGATATAATATTAAATCCACCGAAAGTCGAGCCCTATACTAAGTTAAAGAAAGAAATAATACAACGTTTATCACAGTCACAGGACCAAAAGATTCGAAGGTTGCTACAGCAAGAGGAACTGGGTGATCGAAAACCGTCGCAATTTTTACGACATCTAACATCATTGGCCGGTCCACTACTAGATGAGAACATTTTAAGAACCTTGTGGCTACAAAGATTACCTACGCATACACAACAAATATTAAAGGCACATCCGACCATGAAAATTGAAGACCTGGCCGCCATAGCAGATAGCATCGGTGAGGTTAACATCGGGCCAACAGTAGCCGCCACAAGCCTTACCGACGGTACAACGTCTGAATTATTAAAACGCGTAGAAGACCTAACAAAAATGATAGCTGAATTGCAAAATAGACGTCCTAGATTTCGGCATAATTCTCGTTCTAGGAAAATCTCGCGCACCAGAAGTTTTTCACGCCAAAGAAATGGTAATAGGCAAAGATTTGATACGTGCTGGTACCACTTTAAATATGGAGACAAAGCTAAGAAATGCACGCAACCATGCAAAATGTCGGGAAACGAAGAAGACAGGCACTAAATGCGGCAAGTGTTTGTCAAGCACTTTCACGCCGCATGTTCATCTCAGACAAACCAACCAAAGTACAATTTTTGATAGACACAGGTAGTGATCTGTGTATATACCCACGTATGTTTGTACAACGCAAAGTTTTTGAGTCCGATTACAAACTGTCTGCAGCAAACAATACCGAGATTCGTACATATGGAGATATACAATTGAATCTCGACTTAGGTCTAAGGCGCAAATTCATCTGGAATTTTGTTATTGCTGATGTGTCAACACCCATAATAGGCGCAGATTTTCTGTCATATTACAACATAATCGTCGACACAAAGAATTCAAGACTAGTAGACGGTACTACAAACCTACAGGTAAAGACAATAAACAAAGGAACCATTCAAAAGGGAAGCATTAAAACTGTTAATATCAAATCAAAGTTTAGTGAAATTTTTAAAGAATTTCCTTCTTTGACGCGACCGCCAGGACTTCCACGTCAAATAAAACATACAACAGTACATTATATCAAAACCTCGCCTGGTCCACCAGTGGTAGCACGAACCCGTCCATTAAAAACTCAGCTGTTAAAAATTGCCAAACAGGAATTTGAAGAAATGGTGCAATTAGGTACTGCCCGACCATCAAGTAGCTCTTGGTCATCACCGTTACATCTAGTCCAAAAGAAAGACGATGCATGGAGACCATGTGGAGACTACCGAGCATTAAATGCAAGAACAATCCCGGATAGGTACCCAGTCAGGCTCATGAGTGACTACTCACAACACTTATCAGGTTGTAACATATTTTCAATAATAGACCTTAAGAAAGCATACCAGCAGATACCTGTTTACGATGAAGATATTCCCAAGACGGCAATTACAACACCTTTTGGTTTATTTGAGTTCCCCTTTATGACATTCGGCCTACGTAACGCAGCGCAAACTTTCCAAAGATTTATGGACGAAGTAACCAGTGGATTAGATTTTTGTTTTCCATATATTGATGATATTCTAATCGCATCCAAAAGTGAAGAACAACATAAACACCATCTCCGTAGGTTGTTCCAACGTTTAGCAGATTATGGTATAGTAGTAAACCCATCTAAATGCATTCTAGGCGCTAAGGAAGTTACATTCCTAGGATACTGCATTATGGAGCATGGTACAAAACCCCCAAAAGAGAGAATAACCGCATTGTTAAATTTTCCAAAACCAAAAACCATAAAAGGATTACGGAGATTTTTAGGCATGATAAACTTTTATCGAAAATTTTGTCCGAATGCTGCCAGATATCAAGCAGATTTACAAGTTTTATTATCAAAACCTAAATCAAAGGACACAAGCCAAATTGACTGGGATGAAAAACTTACAGCAGCTTTCGAAGCTTGTAAGAAGAATCTCGCTGAAGCTACCTTACTAACACATCCATTGCCGGATGCAGAACTTGCTTTATTTACAGACGCTTCAGACAAATCCGTGGGTGCAGTGTACAACAATATACAAACGGTGAATGGAAACCTCTCGCTTATTTTTCGAAGAAAATTTCTGAAAAACAAAGAACGTGGCCAACGTACTACCGCGAGCTTTTAGCAGGGTATAAAGCATTCCAATACTTCAAGAATCAAATCATTGGTCGTAACTTTACTTGGTTCACCGACCACAAACCACTTATGTATGTTTTTCAGCAAAAACACGACCGCCTACCACCAGTTCAACTCAATCAGATAACATATATGTCACAATTCACGACAGATGTTAGACATGTGAGCGGGACAAAGAATATTCCGGCTGATTTGTTTTCTAGAATTGAATCAATCAGTTCCCAATTGGAAATTACCGAGATAGCAAAAGCTCAAAAGGAGGACCAGGAGCTTAAACAATATTTATCGATGAAAACGGCCTTACAACTTAAGAAACGAAAAATTCCAGGAACAAACTACTCCATATACTGCGATACATCTCAAGGAAGGGAACGACCATTTGTACCTGTAAGTCTAAGAAAGAAAATTTTTGATAGCCTGCATAATTTAAGTCACCCAGGACCTAGACCAACAATAAAACTAGTGACACAGCGCTTCGTTTGGCCAAACATCCGCCGGGACTGTAAGGTTTGGTCCAGAGAATGTTTGAAATGTCAGCGGAGTAAAGTAAGCAGGCATACCGTAACACCCATTAAGGAATTCAATGTGCCAACATCAAGGTTTATGCAGGTACATATTGATATTGTAGGTCCATTACCTCTATGCAAAAATTATCGTTATCTGTTAACTGCCATAGACCGATACACTCGATGGGTTGAAGCATATCCAATGCCGGACATTACATCAGAAACGGTAACACATGCATTTCTTTTATGTTGGGTCTCACGCTTCGGAGTTCCAGCACAAGTCACGAGTGACAGAGGAAGACAGTTTGCGCCTCACTATTTCGAAATGTCGCACAAGCATGTGGAACCCAATAGATACAAACATCAGCTTATCACCCGCAATCAAATGGTTTAATCGAGACAGTACACAGGACATTGAAAGCAGCTCTAATGTGCCATGAGGATCATTCATGGATAGAGGCTTTACCATGGGTATTATTAGGACTTCGCTCAGCTGTTGAAGACTTAAAGAATTCTAGCGCAGAACTCACCTATGGAGAACCTTTGAGACTTCCTGGTCAATTTTTTAAAGATCACACGGGCATATCAACAACAACCGTCATGGATAAATTACATAGGATCTTTAGAAGTTTAAAGCCACAGCCTACGTCATCTCATAGCCCGAAAAAGAGTTTTATCCATAAAGACCTGGACAAGTCTAGTCATGTTTTCGTCAGGCAAGATATGATAAAGCCGACTCTGATGCAACCTTATAAAGGACCTTACAAGGTTTTGGAAAGAGGAGACAAGACTTTTAAACTGGACGTTTTGGGCCAGCCAAAATCCTTTTCTAAAGACAGACTGAAGCCTGCATACACGACTGCCGAAGAATGCACAACAGCAGAGCACGTCACATCTGAAAAATATACAACAAGACGAGGACGGCAGGTACGATTTCAGAATTACAAAGAATAATAATTTTCTTTCTTTTTCACCGTAGGGGGCTGTGCGGCGACACCCAAATACAGCCCTGCATTAAATACGGGCCTGCAGCATTTGGGAATGCGCACGCATCAAGATGGCCGTCACAGGCCTGAATAAAAGAACCCGCCATCGAGGCAAAAGGTCTATTCTACCATTCACCAGCCAGGAGAGATATACAGCACGATATAAATATTGTACCTATAGTTCACGGCGAATAAACAATAACAAACTATACCAACTGTTTCAATCCATAAACTGCTTCATATATATATATATATATATATATATATATATATATATATATATATTTTATAGAGTTTCGAACAAGAATCCAAAAATAATACAAAATAAAAAACAAGAAAAGTTTTTAAAAAAACAATTTCTTTATTTAATTATTTGTTATTGTCGACGTTTCGGAACTAGGTACGTTCCATCTTCAGGACATCTGTCAAGAAACATGATCTTGATGAGATTTTAGCAAACAATATGTTTAGGAAAAGAAAATAGATTTTTCTTAAATAATGAATTAAATTGTAAAAAATATAATAATGTACAGAAATATGATAATATGTTCAAAATAAAAATGATAAAAATAAATGAGTGGATTATCAGAACAGGATATTAAACATAATAGAAAATTAATAAATTAATTAATATATATATATATATATATATATGTATATTTGCTGTTGTTACGAAAGACTTTTTTTTAAACATTCAGGCACAAAACTCAGGTACTCAATAAAAACGCACTTATTCATAAAAGTCACGCTACTAATAATAAAATAAATGTCGGGAATGCAATACTAAATGTGGAAAAGTTCATGTCGCGCATATATAATTTTCCTAGCAAATGGATATGCAATACTTATAAATTAGCAACAAGCAATGATATGAAATTAGCAAGATTTATAAATTAGCAACAAGCAATGATTTGAAATTTCAAAATATACCCGAATGTTTTAAAACAATTAACCGATTTAAAGGAAAGAATGATAGCACATATACTAAATTTATGCAAATTCAAGCCCTGAAGCCCTATGCTTTAAATCCCCAATTAGGTTTTAAGGGTAGCGTAGTTAATATTTCAATACAGATTAATAATATTTTAAATGTTTCAACAAGGTTTCTTGATTAAATTATTCAAATGAAAACCATTCAAATTAAATTAAAACGAAATGTTAGTCATAAAAGCGATTATATTGTGGGAGTAGTAATCATTATGACAATATATTAAATTAGAAACTCCCATCATAAAAAAAAATCTATCAAATTATTGACTATAAAAATATTTCGATATCAAAAATATACATGACATGTCCGATCCTTTTTTACAAATCAAAAACCAGCCTGCTTGATATCGCCACACACTCCCTGCCCAGTGTTGATCTCACAGTTTAAAAAAAAATACAGGAAAACACGTTATAAAAATGTGGTGGGAAAGCAGATTATAGCAGACCAGTGTTGTAATACTGGTCAATTACAAATTTCCATGTTTCGTCAGCAGATCCACCGTATGTGGTGATTTGACCTGCCATCAACCCATATTCTGCATAATGTTCTCGATCTAATGGGTATTAGTTATATCAGAATAACTTAATGTTAGAATGCATAATTTATGGGTACAGTTTCCATTTCTGCAAGCGTTGCATTCGTATCTGATGAGTTCCGATCAGAGAAAGAAGTTGGCTCTTTATCCAAATCAGGATCATTGGTTTCTTTGACATAAGAGTCCAGAATTGTGGAATCCAATAAATTATGTCAAATTTTGTTTTGATTCGTCGTTGTCACCGATAATGGGAGGTAGCATTATAAGACGATTTGTTGAGTTAACAGAGAAAGAGAGGTTGAATTGCATTCCAATGAAAAGTTCAGGCTCCAAATTATTTTTTCTGTCAGCAATAAACACTGAGGTCTGGGTATACCAAATGAGTAACCTCGGAAGTCTGATCCAGATAGTAAGTGCGTTAACTATGATGGATTGGACTGGACATACCTTATAGGTCGTCACTGAAGACCAGTGATTATGGTGCTGCGTCAAAATCAATTTTCTTAAATCTTCGAAAAATAAAACTCCTTTATCTTCATCTCCATCGTCGTGAGTCACCAATGTGGGAGTCGTAATGATTATGATAATATATTAAATTAGAAACTCCCAACATAATAAAAAAATATAAATTTATTAACTGTAAAAATATTTCGATATCAAAAATATACATGACATGTCCGATCCTTTTTTACAAATCAAAAACCAGCCTGCTTGATATCGCCACAATATGTTCAAATCAGTACGGCGGAGCTTAGTATGTGATGCATTGAAATATTTAATAACGACACCCTTATATCTGAAATATAACGTGCAGGTAGATCAAAAATATCTAGATATTCACGAATACGACCTTGAAAATATTGATTTTATTGTAGATGAATTAACTGAACCAACCATGGCCGGTAATCTCCGAACAAACATCTGTAATCTTGTTTTTAATTCCGTTTCCCTCGATTGGAGCGCATCAGGTAAGACGTTGTACAAGGGCAATACGAGAATGTTCGAGAACGTAATCGAAGTTGAGTTCGTTCGTAGTTCGTTGGTTCGTTGAATGTAGTTGTGTTACGAGAGATTTGTGTTTTTTAGTCAAATTTGAATTAAGCAAGTATAATGTCGAAGTCTAGTGTACCACAGTGCAGGAACACAAAAAATAATGCTAAAATGCACGTATTTCCGGCGAGAAATGATAAGGTACGAAAATATTAATATAATAACCAAACTTTGGTAGCAAATAAATATGTTTTTGAATGTTATAGATGTTCTCAATTTGGTTGGAAGAACCAAAAATCCTTTAGAAAAATAACACCGTATCATTGTAATAGGTGCAGGAACAAAAAATAATGCTAAAATGCACGTATTTCCGGCGAGAAATGATAAGGTACGAAAATATTAATATATGTAATAACCAAACTTTGGTAGCAAATTAATGTTTTTGAATTCTTCTTTAGAGAAAATCATTGTATAAAATAATTGTATCATTGTAATAAATCTCGGTACGTGTGTGAAATATAAGAAAAAATGGAGAAGTGGACTAAAGAACAAATTGAATTATTAATTGATTATTTTAAGGGGCGGCTTTGTTTATATGCCTGTAACTTGCCGGTATATCACAATAAGCATCTTCGAAGAGATGCGTTGGAACGGGTGTTTCAAAAGGTTTCAAAGATAAGGGTAAATAGTTCTGCGGCGAGTGCCAGAAAAAAATTAAGAATTTGAGAAATCAGTTCAATATTGAAAATTGTAAAGTGAAACAGTCATTGAAGGGTGGTATTGAAACTGATAACGTATTATTTTTATTTTTTAGTTAATAATTGCATTTAATAAAAGAATAAATCCCTAACTAAACTTTAAAATTACTTTCAGGTTTATAAACCAAGCCTTTGGTATTTCAATAGTTTACAGTTTCTGGAGACATATGTGACCCCGCGGAAAAGTCGAAACGATTTTGAACTTTTGATTCAGCTTCAAGAATCACAGAGTTCGGTAAGTGCACTTACTACTAATAGCAGAATATCTAACACTTGATAATAAATTAAATGAGCTTAATGTTGAAGTTGAAGTGCATATTTTTCTCTTCATTTTAGAATACAAAATTAATGCTATTTTTAGAGCAATGCTACAGAATGCATATCGTCTGAAATGGAATATCCCATAAAGGTCGATTATGATGTTACCACATTTACCGAAGTGGATGATACACCACCATCTCCAGATTAACAAGAAACACCAGCTAAACGTAGAAAGAGAAATAAGCGGGACATCGAATCTGAAACAGCTTTCAAAGTCCTTGAAAAGCTGACAGAAACTTTGAAGGCTCCTCTTCCTGAACCCACTGAACAATATATGTACATAATACCCGAACATTTAGACAAACTACTAAAATCATTCACAAATGTAGAATTGCACCGAGCAATTCTATTGAAGATTGAGGGTGTTATATTGGAAAGTAAGCAACAGAATCTTCTAAGCTACGAAGACTACAAAATTTGATGCATCTTATGTCATCAACAAGTCTTATCTAAACGAACGCATTCATTTTATATTGGCAACAACAATTTATTTTACAATTACTGACAATTTTATTTGTACATGATCGATGACATCGAACAAATATTTATAGGTATGGCACAATGTACAATAAACTAACTCAAAATGTTTGCTTATCATGCTCTATTCGACTTAAAGAGTTTTATATTTATTATATAAAATTTTACCTCAATTTTGTGAAATGTTTGGTTATCTCATATCCTCACCATCTCATAAAGTCTCACTAATAATAGACTCAAATTTTATATGAATGTCTCCACCTCCTTAACAAAAATATATAAGGAATTTCTCGATATCATGTGCAAAACTGAAGAGAGCATGTCGAATGTTATCAAATCCATTTTTTACTGTCCGGGTTTTCTAATTATATAATGGACAGGTATATCCCAAGTTTGCCACTGTGGTCTGGGTTGATGCTCGACAATGAGAGATCACATTAGCATTCGAATGCTGCTGTAGAGTGTTATTTTAATACCCCTCAAATAGATGTTTGACAAGCCAAAAGAGTTCCAAATCTGACTCAGAGCTTTCAATAGGCACGCATCCTAATCATGCAGTAATAGATTTCAATTTTTATATAATACCCTACATCTACAATAGAACAAAATAAGAACCACACCGTGCACGACAAAAAGTGGTTAGATGATATAATTATTGATTCTTATTTAGCATCGCTTGAATGTACTGAAGAATAATTTAAAATTCTCGGCGGGCATGAATATAGTATTGGCCTAGTAGATAAAAATAGTAACAGAGTTATAAATATATCATCAGGTATAAAATATTCAGCACCATATAATTTCTATTCTCATTGGATTTTAGTCTTAATAGATTCTAGTATAAAACAATTCAGCGTAATCAATTCTATTCCCAATGAAATGACAGAGTCTATTATTTTTAAAAACTTTTGCGATAATTAACTTTTGGAGAACAAATGAAATGAAGTAAGTATACAATAATTTTCCCTAAACAAACTGATAATCATAGTTGTGGAGTTTTCATATTATAAAAAGCTAAATTAAATAATGCTAATTTTAACTATGAAATGGATCCTATCGAAACCAGATAAAGTTTTGTGTAATTTTTCTTAAAAAATATTTCACCTGTCGATGAAATCTGTCCAATTTGTAGCAGTTCAAATAGCCCTCCCGACAGACCGACCGACATATTATTAATGTTTTAAATGCGATACATGGTATAGACATGCAAGAAATTCTCAAGACTCATTTATTAGTTGCAAAATCAACTGTAATACGGAATTAATGCCATCCAGCACTTCTTGGCAAGAATGTGGAATGTGTTTAAGATGGACTCACTTTGAGTGGGATCCCAGTCTACTTTCACGTTCCTTAACGTCCAAATTGAAAAAAAAAATCGAAAATGTAACGATTTTTTCTAGATACTAACAATACAAGTTAGGTTATTTCATATTCTATCAATTATTTTATAAATTTTCGCCATGAATATAGATTTTTTTGTCGAGAATACCAGATAACATTTACCACTCGCGGCTCTTTTTATCGGCACATAGACAGAAACGTAGTAGGAAAGTAAAACCAGAGCAGACCAATATCTTCTCATTGTTCAACCCTTAAAACCTGGACTCTATCCACTAACGCTACGCCTTTTCTATTATAATAATTATATATTTATATTTATTATATAATTCTATTCTAACCCACTAAGGATAAATGCACCACCTAGATTTTGGGATCCAAATTTCTGGCATAATAATTATATGGGACCCAGGAGGTTTCACCGAGGAAATAGAGAGAACCGATGGCTCATGATGTACAAAGTATTAATAGAGAAAGAAAAAGTTAATAAATTCAAATCAAAATGTTCTTAGTTTTAAATGTTCTTAGTACAAACCACACACACACACACATACTATATATTAGGTTGTCAAATATCTCCCTTCCGCTTTTTTGCACTTGGTTTATAATACAAAAAGGCGGAAGCGAGATATTTGACAACCTTATATATATATATATATATATATATATATATATATATATGTATATATGAACGAATAACGAAATAGGCTGTCAAAGGTTGTTCAAACTGAAATCTTAAGTAACTTTCTATATTTCGAAGACATTAAAAATGATAAACTATCATCAAAACTTAAAAACCCTTTAGAAGAAAATTCGACAAATTATACCAAACTAAATTAGAAACAACGAAAATTGAATTAGACAATAACACACTTAACAAATGATTAAAGAATTTTTCCAACGTAGAGATTTCTGAACGTATGCGTTACATTTTTGCATTGAGTCCAAATTTCGCAGTCCCTAACAATACTCGCAATTTTAATTTCATAAAGCTTATCAGTAATTTAGAAAACAGTTTACAACAAATTAAAGAACCAAAACATCAAAATCCCACTAGATCCATTTTCTGCAAGAAATTCATATCTTTAACCAAAACAATAGGCACAAACTCCAACTATAACTATATCTATGGCGTCCCCTGGCATCTAGCCATAATTAATAAAGAAAAAGTTATCTAAGTAATCACAATCATCTTTTGTTTATACGTCGTAAAAATATTGTTTGATCTCGCAAATTTACATGTTCGTATTTTCTGATTAAATTAAATCGTCATCGAAGTTAAATTGTGTTTTAATCGTTTATAAAATGTATATATAGTTTGTAAGACTATATAATTGGTGACTCCGACTGAAGAAACACGTGGCTGAGATTCTGAACTTCATACTATAAGCGAGGTACACTATATTAATCAACAATCTCTTCACCTTCAATCACAAAAGCTTGGCAAGGTTTGAACAGATCGCTCATCGATCTGGACGAAGCTGAAGTTCGCACGCCAAGTGGGAATAACTCCAACCCAAAAGAGAACCATGACTTAAAATCTAAACAAGTTTTCAACGTGGACAGGCATACGGTAACCCCGTTGATGGAAGACTCTCCTGAAATGTGGTTCTTGTTGATTGAGGCAGAGTTTCAAGGAGATAGAATCAGGAGCGACAACATGAAGTATACCTGATGAGCGATGTGCTGCAAAAGCCGCCAACCAAAGACAAATACAATACTTTAAAGAGCATAATCCTGGACCGAGTATCCGAGTCAAGGTCAAGGCAAGTGGATAAACTATTAACAAACATGGTCCTAGGGGACAAAAAGCCAGCGCGGCTGCTCCGGGAAATGATTGATCTGGCTCGAAATGAAATAAGTGAGGACATCATCCACAAACTTTGGTTGGACAGACTTCCACAGCACATCCGGACTCTACTGCTTGTATCAAATAATATTGGACTACAAGCCATTGGTGAGATGGCAGACAGGCTGATTGACACTTGTGGACTGCCACCATCAGTGATAGCCACAGCAAACAGAGCACCAGAACAAAGGAGTGACCGCACCCAGGACATCCTGATTGCCATGATGCAGAAACTCAATGCTTTGATGACAGAGGTGAAGAATCTGAAACATACCAAAAAACATAAAGAGAGAAGCAGGACCAGAAGTCACGCCAGACACAGGAGAGGTAGATCAAAGACGCCGTCCAAATCGCAGGTATGGTTCTATCACAGCAGGTTTGGGGAGAAGGCAACTAGATGCATTCAACCATGTTTGGTTAAGACTCCTAAACCCAGAAAATTAACGTCACCATCAACACCAGGAGCAAGTAATGGTGGTGATATTAATTCTGTCTGTCCAGAGTTCCAACTAAGTGTGGCAGACAGAAAAACACGGATACATTTCCTCATAGACTCTGTCTCTGTTCTCTCAATACTTCCAGCTAGCAAGTTTGCAACCGGTCGAGCCAAGGAAGAGCTTGTTTTTTATGCAGCCAATTCCAGTCGAATATCCACCTATGGAAAGCGGACTCTTGAGCTGGACCTTTCACTGCGCAGACCCTTTACTTGGCAGTTCACTATAGTAGACGTGACAACAGCCATAATCGGTGCAGGCTTGCTAAGCCACTACAACTTGCTCATAGATCTGAAAGGCAAGAGATTGATTGATTCGACGACATGCTTAGCCTCTGACGGCAAAGGGCTAAAGACGCAGAACATCAACATAGAACCAGTAGAGAACAGTGTTTCAGTGGGGGTTAATGAAATGCAGCCTGTAACTGAAGAAAAGGATCAAAATGCTGGCAGTGATCATGAACAAAATATTATAGAAATACGAAAGTCTGAAAGAACAAGAAAGAAGAAAACGTTTGATGATTATGTCACATATGCGTGTAACAACTTTCCAATGGAAGAACCAAAAACAATTAAGGAAGCAATGTCAAGACCAGACAAGCAATATTGGATGGACGCTATAGCTGAAGAATTAAAATCTTTCGAGGAAAATAAGGCCTGGGAGTTAGTGAATATGCCAGAAAACTGTAGTATAGTGGACTGCAAGTGGGTTTTTAAACGAAAACCAAGTACGATATAGAGCTCGGTTGGTAGCTCGAGGTTTCACTCAACAGTATGGTGTAGATTATGATGAGACTTTTTCTCCAGTTGTTAGGCATTCAACCTTAAGATTATTAATGGCTTTATCAGTAAGATTAGGATTAAGCATAACGCATTTAGACGTCACAACAGCTTTTCTGAATGGACATTTAAAAGAATTGGTATATATGAAGAAACCAGATGGCTATAGAGATAACAGTAGCAAAGTATTGAAATTAAACAAAGCTGTATATGGTTTGAAACAATCGTCTCGAGTTTGGTATCAAAAGGTTGAGACAGTTTTACTTGGGCTGGGTTACAGAAAATCTAAGTATGAACCATGCATGTTTATAAAAGGTAATAATAATACTATGACTGTAATAGCATTGTATGTTGATGATTTTTTCGTTTTTTCAAATGATATAGCTGAAAATAGTAAATTGAAGACCGAATTGAATTTAAAGTTCAAAATCAAAGATTTAGGTAAAGCGAAATGTTGCTTAGGAATCAGAATCAATTATGAGAAAGATGGTAGTATAATATTGGATCAGGAGAGGTATATAGATCAACTACTAAATAAATTCAATATGCAAGATTGCAAACAAGCAGGTACACCTATGGAAAGTGATTTGAAATTGTCTTCAGGTAAAATTGAACAGGAGTTACCCTATCAACAACTCATTGGAAGTCTGATGTATTTAGCTGTTATGACAATATCAGGTATTGCGTATAGTCTGAGTTATCTTAGCCAATTTAACAATTGCTATGATAGCAGTCACTTCAAAAGTGCAAAGAGGGTGCTAAAGTATTTGCAGGGCACTAAGAAGTATGGCTTAAAATTTAAGAAGGATTCAGAGAATCTAGTAGGATATACTGATGCAGACTGGGCAAGTGACAACGTTGATAGAAAATCATACACAGGTTTCTGTTTCAAATTCTCCAATAGTATTATATCTTGGGAAAGCTCTAAACAGAAAACTGTAGCATTGTCAAGTACAGAAGCCGAGTACATGGCAATATCAGATGCTTCCAAAGAAGCGATATACTTAAAAAATTTGTTAATGGAGTTAACGGATGTAGTTGAGAGTGTACGTATTTACAATGATAACAAGTCAGTGCAAAAACTCTCATACAATCCAGTTTTCCACAAAAGATCAAAACACATTGATGTGAGACATCATTTCATCAGGGAAGCAATTGCAGATGGTGTGATCGATCTAAAGTATATGCAGACAAATGATATGCCTGCTGATATATTCTGAAGCTGAAGAGCTTAAGTGTACATAAACATTTGAAGTTTTTAAAGCAGTTAGGTATGAGTACACAAGTTGTTTAGTATAGTGGGGGTGTTGAAGTTTAATACTAAACGCTCTGTGTCTACTATGTTTATAGACCAAGAGCCAGTGAACCTTTTGAATAACGGTGTTCCTGTAAGGCTAAAAATTTTTGTACAGGTGATTTTTAACGTGCTAAGTACGGAAACGACGGTCTGGCAGGTTTTAGCCGTGCACATCATGGTCGTCCAGGCGTTTGAAAGTGTAAAAAACACCCGAAAATTAAACTTGTTCCTGTAAGGTTTAAATTTTTATACGATTTAATTTACTCATTGAGAAGTTCGAAAATCAATCTGCCAGACCATTTCGACCTGCACAAGTACCTGCCAGACGAGCCGGAAAGTGTGCAAAAAATGCCCCAAAATAAACTTTGTCCTGTAAAGCTGAAATTTACATATGTGTTTATCTAAGCAATTCTAAAAAGGTCTGTGCAATTGCCAGACCATTCTGGCTAGCATAAGCCCTTGCCAGACGAGGGCAAAAATGCTATGGCGGGAGGCGAGTAATAGGCGTTGCGTGAAAACTTATAGCATATATTCAAACTATATTATGAGAAATTACAAATTATGGTCAAAATAAATTTAATTAGTCACAATAAAATATATATTATCATGAATTAATCATCATTATCAGATATATCGCTAATTAATACTTCATCGTCATAAGATTCGGCATTGCTGACTTATCGTTTATAAAAAAAAAACAAATTTAAATATATTAATAATATAATAAATATAAAATATTACAATTTTAAAAATTTTAACATTACCGCCTATGTGTTGATCAGCTCTGTTTGCATCCTCCTCAGCAATACCAGAAGGATGTTGTGATATTATTTCAAAATTTGAAGAAGGAACGGTATCTCTCACAAACTAATTGAAATCAAATATTTTTTCAATCAATATCCAGCCAGTATTTTGAGATTTAAGAATTGTTGGTACTTTTAAATGACTATTTGAAAGCTATATCTACTCGTGCAGCATGTGCTGCCGCTAAAATAGACATTATTATTTCGAAATATTACCGAATGTTTTTGGTATATTTTTCATTGAATGCAGTAAATAAAGTCCATCGAAAACAACAGCATTATACCAAATTGTTTCGTTATCAGTTATATTTGCTTGTAAGACTTCAATCATTGCTGTGTACGCGGTTTTATAGATAGTTCCATCTGCGTGGCAAAGTGACATTAAAAATAGTTGGTATTCGTATTTTGCCTTGAGGCAAGTTACATGAACTTCCCCACTTAATCAATAAAAAATAAATTAATTTATGAGTGATTAATAGTATTACGATTGGATTTATTACACATAATTGAAAACGAACGAACACGTTAACTCGGAGTATTTTCTAAAAGCAAATTTTCACAAATCAATAATTTTTATAATTGAACCAGTATTCGTAGGACTTTAATGGTTCAGTATGTTCATTAAGACCATGTACTCTATCGTTATACCAAGTAAATCGTCTAATTTTAATTTTAACAAATGTGAAAATAAAAATTCACAAAGTACTCATACTCATTTTTTCAATATTTGATGAATTTTTAAAATTGAACTACTTGTCGTAATGCGGTAATATTTCACTAAGTTCTATAAGACCATGATATATATATCCCCAAAAAAAGTTCCATAAAAATCGGCTTAAATTTTGTTTTCAACAGTTAATTACAAGAAAACGGCTCGGTAGATTTTCACCTAAAACTAATCAATATCATTCCCAACTAATATCTTTCGAACAGTTTTTGATTTTTTAAAATCGATTCGGTTGTATGAGCTTAAATGTGGATGAAAAGTTTAACACATTTTTCCAAATTACAAAGAAACGGCAGATCGTAGCACAAAACTGACAAACGATAGTTCTCATCGATGTACATCAAATGGCTTTTGAATTTTTGAAATCGGTTCCGGCGTTTTTGAGCAAACGTCGATAAAAGGTCTAATTTTGACAAATGCCAAAAAAGCGATATTAATTTTTGCAAATTTTGATGAATTTTTAAATCGGTCCAGTCGTTTTTTAGAAAACGTCGATTTACTTACGGAAAAAAATCTGTTCACTTTTTCCAAATTTGGTCTCATTCGATTCAGAATGGCTTGAAACGTCGAGAAAACATAAAATTAACCAATGGGATTTTTTGATGAAAACAAACTTCTTCGGGAAGCTAACAATTGTAATGAGATATGATAAGGTTTCGCGCCAACAGGCGACCAACCAAATCACGTTGGACACGAATTTCGTGAATTTTATTATTAGCTTTAATAGGTTTCGTTTTTTTCTGAAAAAGAAATTCATAATTTTTACCTGTGAAATTTTTTCTTCAAATCTGTTACCCTCCGTTGAACATTCAGAAATAAATGTTTCTTTCCAACTTTCACCTATTTTCAGAAAATTCAATTGATACTCAATAGAAGCCTGAATTGAAGTATTAATTAGCGATATATCTGATAATGATGATTAATTCATGATAATATATATTTTATTGTGACTAATTAAATTTATTTTGACCATAATTTGTAATTTCTCATAATATAGTTTGAATATATGCTATAAGTTTTCACGCAACGCCTATTACTCGCCTCCCGCCATAGCATTTTTGCCCTCGTCTGGCAAGGGCTTATGCTAGCCAGAATGGTCTGGCAATTGCACACACCTTTTTAGAATTGCTTAGATAAACACATATGTAAATTTCAGCTTTACAGGACAAAGTTTATTTTGGGGCATTTTTTGCACACTTTCCGGCTCGTCTGGCAGGTACTTGTGCAGGTCGAAATGGTCTGGCAGATTGATTTTCGAACTTCTCAATGAGTAAATTAAATCGTATAAAAATTTAAACCTTACAGGAACAAGTTTAATTTTCGGGTGTTTTTTACACTTTCAAACGCCTGGACGACCATGATGTGCACGGCTAAAACCTGCCAGACCGTCGTTTCCGTACTTAGCACGTTAAAAATCACCTGTACAAAAATTTTTAGCCTTACAGGAACACCGTTATTCAAAAGGTTCACTGGCTCTCAGTCTATTATGTATATATGTTTGTCTTTTGTTTTTATGTAAAACAAGTGATTGTTAATAATGTTTGTAATGAATGTGATTAGTTAAAGAATATATAATCAGTCAGTCTGTTTTTATCCTTCTGCATAAACGGTTGTATTATTATTCACATAAACTTTCAACATAAATTCTACAAGTATTCGGATCTCTCTCTTGTTTCTCTCATGTCGAACTGTCAAAATCATAATTCATAATACTTTTCTTTTTAATCTTAAATACACAAATATTATTTACGTTTTATAAATGATAAATATAATCACACATAGTGTTGTTACTATTTCATCATAAATAAAATATATTACATATGAACCACTGTCTTCAAGTCTAGTCCCACCAGTTGCTGCCAGGTTCAGGAAGATTTTCGGTGAAAACGCATCAGCTGCAAAAGTCGAAATACAAAATCTCCTGAATAGGGGTATTTTAAGGCCTTCAAGCAGTCCGTGAGCAAGCCCAATATATATGGTTTCAAAAAAAGATGGATCATATAGACTCTGCGGTGATTATAGGAAACTTAATGCAAGCACTCTACCAAATAAATACCCTCCTCCACTAATAAGTGATGTTTTCACAAACCTTCACAGTAAAACATTTTTTTCTACCATAGATCTTGCCAAAGCATATCATCAGGTGCCGATGCATGAAGAAGATATTCAGAAGACTGCCATCATAACTCCGTGGGGATTATATGAGTACCTCTGCATGCCTTTTGGACTGAAGAATGCCACTCAGACTTTCCAGCAATATATAAACCACATATTCAAAGATATTGACTTTGTGTTTATATATGTGGATAATATTCTGGTCATGTCTAAGAGCATGGAAGAACACCATCGTCACATGTATATTTGAGTAATTACAAGAACATTCACTGACTATCAACACCGACAAATGCGTTCTAGGCAACTCCCAAGTAGATTTTCTAGGTTACAAGCTAAGTGAGAACGGCTATCCACCATCTACAGACCGGGTGGTCTTGAACTTTCCAATGAATGCTGAACTACTACAGAAAATCAGTTCCAAAAGCAGCCAAACTTCAATCACCGCTGAACAGTTACCTACGCATTTCAATTAAGAAGGATAAAACCCCTATCATTTGGAACCCAGAATCTCTCCAAGCCTTTGAGGACGTAAATAATGCTCTTTCAAACGCTACATTACTTCACTATCCAGCTGCTTCAGCAAATATCTGCTTAGTAACATGGCACCCTATCAGTTTCTACTCCAGAAAGCTCACATCTACTGAACAGCGGTATTCAATTTATGATCGCGAGCTACTAGCCATCTTTGCTATAGTATTTTGAATGTCTGTTAGAAGGAAGACACTTTGTAATTAAGACAGATCACAAACCAATCACATATGCGTTCCAGCAGAGGCCTGAAAAGGCGTCAGACAGGCAGCGTCGACAATTAGAATACATATCGCAATTCTCTACTGAATTCGTGTATGTGAAAGGTGAGGAAAAAGTAGTGGCAGATACATTATCTAGGATCAACACTATCAAAATGCCTACAAGACTATCAGCCGAACAGATATGCATAGAGCAAAGTTTGGATCCAGAAATGCAGGAGCTGCTTGGTGAAGAAACTTCTCTCAAATAACATAAGTTAACATTAGATGGTTTTCCGATCTATTGTATTATCGAGTCAAATTTTGTTAAACCATATCTTCCACAGAAACTCCGCAAAACTGCATTTGATGTAATACATGGTATTTCTCATGCAAGCTCAGGACTACATCCAGAGAAGTCCGCAAACGATATGTATGGCCTGGAATTGGAAAAAATATAACTACTTGGACTCGTCAATGCATCTCCTGTCAAAGGTCCAAAGTCCACAAACACAACTGCTTCAATCCTATGCACATTCCTGTACCAGATGAAATATTGATATTGATATCATTCACTTACCAAATACTAATGGTTTCTCATATTGTTTAGCAATTATAGACAGGTTTCCAAGATGGCCTGAAGCTATACCACTCAGAGATATCACAGTTGATACAGTCACACAAGCTTTATTTGCGTGCTGGATTTCAAGGATTTAGGACTCGAACAACAATAACTTCTGACCATAATTTGAGTCTGCTCTATTCAAGTCTTTGGCACAAGCAGTTCGAGCAAAGAAGACATGTACAACAGCTTACCACTCTCAGACTCATCAACTTGTTGAATGTTGTTCATTGAAAGCTGCTCAGATGTGTTCCACTGAACCGTGGATCAAGATACTACCTTACGAGCTACTCGGTCTACGAAACTAATTTAAGGAAGACATAAAAGCATCACCAGCAGAAATGGTCTACGGAACTACATTGAGACTTTCAGGTGATATTATCAATGTATCTGATAACTCAACAAATCCACAAGTATTTTTAGATAATCATCGCCGAATCATGTGTGCATTAAAACCCATACCTACTGCACATCCCAACAAGGGCAAAATGTTTATTTTGAAAGATATGGATACATGAACACGTGTATTCCTCAGGGCAGATCATGTCTGGAAGCCTCTAGACCACCTTACAGTGGGCCTTATGAAATTCTAGAGTGAGTTACAGACCGGATCTACAAAATCCGCATAAATGGCACTGAAAAGAACTTCACAGTAGAAAGAGTAAAACCCGCTTACATTAACAAATCAGATACTGATTGTGAATCAGATTCGAATTCACATCACAGACCATCAGCAACAAAACCAACTAAGAAGACTCCAAAAAATAAAGTTACGTTTAACATATGACGTAAAATTAACTTTTCTTTTGACAGATGGCCGTCAATTTTTTATTTTGGTATGGCGTCTTTGCTTTCAATTTAAAAAATTTACATCCTTACCACCCAAGATTATATGGTCTACCTAAAATACACAAACCCGAACTACCTTTCCGACCCATAGTATCAGACATTAACTCGCCACTTTATAAATTATCTAAATACATTAATAACTCCATGACTCCCGTCACAAAATAATCTCCATTTTTTTAAAAAAAACTTCTACGATTTTTCTGACAAACTCAAACAAATCACAGTCCCTAATAACTACATACTAATCAGTTTATATGTAGTCTGTTTATTCACTAATGTTTACCTAGACCTTATTCTTGAAGCCATAACCGCCAAATGACATGACATTTCCGCGCACACTACTCTTTCCTTGCACTGGTTCAGAGAAGCAATTAAATTCATTATTAACAACACTTTCTTTGAGTTCAACAACAACTTCTATTTCCAAACGTTTGGCACCCCAATGGGCTCTCCACTCTCCAGTTTCCCCTCCTTAGCAGAAATAGCATTAAAACATATTGAATCAACAATTTTCAAGTCGTACAATCAACAAATTTTCTATTATAGCTATGTTGACGACATAATAGTATGCATTCCAAACAGCGACATAACATCTCTCGTAAAATAAATTAACTCATACAACAAACATTTGCAATTTACTTTTGAAATTGAAAATAACAATTCCATCAGCTTCCTTGGCTCACAGCTTCACCGTGAAAACAATAATTACTAATTGGTATCATAAACCAACTTACTCAGGTCGATACCTAAATTATCTTTCCTACCACCCTCTCTCTACTAAAATAGGCACAATTATCAACTTAATAGATCATGCTATACTATTGTCCCACAACAAATTTTTAAAGAACAACCTCTCATTAGTATCACAAATCTTAAGTAAAAATTCTTATCCTCAACATTAGATCCAATCCATATCTAGAAACAGAATTTCATACCTCCAAAACCGTCATAACTTTTCAACGGGAAATCAAAATCGCGAAAATTACGTCGAAACTATTACCTTACCCTTTATAAACAATCTATTCTACGCATAGAAAAAACTCTTCATTAAACATAATATTAGAGAAGTCTTTACCTCAGATAACACTCTTTCAGCATTATTCACTAAATTAAAATCTAAATTCGATCCGAAAATTTTAAGTAATTTAGTATACAAATTAAATTGTCCAAATTGCCGAGGATTTTACATTAGCGAAACTAGCCAAAATTTACACAGAAGAATCTCTCAACATAGGAATAATTAAAAAAATAAAAATCAGTATAGAATAATGCTTTCAGATCATATTAACACCCTTCAACATAACATTGATTTTCTAAACCCGAGTATTTTACATTTTGAAACCAATATATTTAAAAGAAGATTTAGTGAAGGTTGTCTAATATTGTTAAGCAATAAAGTAATCAACAAAAGACTTGACAGCAATTTTTCAAACAATATTATTACTGAATAAGCATGTCCCTTTTTATTACTTTCCGTAACCATATGTTTTTACCAGTTTGCACATTTTTTAAAAAATCTTTGTACGCGCATTCATTCAGCGTTTAGACTTTAACAACTATGTACACAAATGTAGATTTTTAACTCCAATTCATTATTAGTTTCAAATAGTGAATTAGTTTGAAATTCAAGTTTTTTAACTCTAATTCATAATTAGTTTTAAATATTTGAATTACTGATAGCTTGGTATTAATATTTTGTCAATTAGTGTAGTGCAGTGTTTAATTGTTAAGAAATTGCCATATTTCTTGCTGATGACAAAAAAGATGAGGCAGGTTTGTTTTAGGACACTTTGCAAAAAAAGAAAAACAACAAACTTAATGTGCAAGTCTTGTGGAGTTGCATTACATCTTGGAGACTGTTTTGCTGCATATCATATGAAAGAGAAATACTAAATAATAAAGAAAATGTACTTTCTTTGCAAAATTTGCATATTTAGTTGATATTTTTCAAAAACTAAGCGATTTAACTAAATCAATGCAAGGATCTCAAATTCATGCTTTTGTTCAGAAAGACAAGATTACGGCTTTTATGAAAAAATTCAAACTGTGGATAGCTAGGATGAAAACTAATAACTTTGACATGTTTTGCACCTTTAAAATATCTTGTGTTACTGATGAAATAGAAGTAAGTAAAGATCTTATCAATCATATGACTAGTCTGAGGAAGGGTTTTCGATGCCCCCTTTCGATAAAAAAAAATATTGCGCTCCCCTAATTTTTCTAACAATTTAATTTAAATACTTAAATGAAATTATGCCAAATAATACACAATATTTTAAAAAAATTGTACATACAAACATAACTATTGATTATAAGAAAAAATAAGGCGCAAGGAAGAAAAGATTGGAAACCACTGCACTAACTGCTAAAGTAAGAATTAAAATGACAATAATCATTAACGACTACTCCTAAACAAAAATATCTTTGTCAACTTGGTTGAGCCACCATTAATAGATTACAGATCAAACGACTAGAACACCATTCAGTTGCAAAATTTATATGACATATATCAGTTTACTAAGGTTTATCATTTTAGTTGATACTGATGATGATACTGAAATTTTTACTACTGTAGGCAAAATGTTCTATAGAATACAACATATTTAATTGCTTTGATCAAGATTAACTTAATTGAAAGGAGCAACATTCAGCAACTTACCTTAGATAACCTAACACTCAAGTTACCTCGTATAGCTATAAAATATTGTATGATTTTGTTTAAAAACGGTCACATAACCCTTTATCATGTGGTATAGTATTTAATCACCGATATCTGAAATTATAAAATAATATAATATTTGATACACAGAAATTAAAATATATTTTAATTCGTAAAAAAATGAAAGAAAACATGAAATGGCCACAGAAAAAATTGTTAAATTATGACAGGCGTGTGCAAGTCATTACCTTTTTCTTAATTCAAAACAATATCGATAAAAAACAAAGCACGTTCTCACCAAGTAATCTAATAAATTATACAAACACTAAGTTTAAAAATCAATCAATAGCATGTTTCAAAATGATAGAAAAGACACGAACGTTAACGAATGTTTAGCATATTAGATCACTGCGAATACAGAATAGAATGCTGTCAAAGTTCCTTGATATAAATTAATAAGAAAAATAACAAATTCAATAAAATACTAACCAAAATAAGTAATTTAATCATTAATCATCCACTAAAGCACTGAATTTAAACAAAACCTAAAAAACTTGTTGAAACTAACATTAACAGCTTGCCGTCAATGATAAGGTGCGTCCACACCTAACGAACGAACACGAACGAACATAAAAGAACGTACCAGAACGAACGGCAACAGCATAGTGTGGACGCCACAACGATCACGAACAAACATAAACAAACATGGCGAGCAATGTTCCGCAACTTGTCGGTACATCAAAGGGAATTGTTCGTTCATGTTTGAACTCGTATGTGCAGTGTGAACGCTACCACGAATGTAGACAAACATTTTTCTTTTTTGGTGTTAAAATGTGCATTAAAGCATTAATTTATGTTGTATTTATTATAAGATATTGCTGTTATTGACAAATTTTGTAAATTTGATGACTTTAAATAATTTTTCTCTTTCCCACCACTTTAAATAATAAATCTGACGTTTCACGGTACATCCTCGAACAAAAAGATTCAAACCCTCACTGCTTTGAGGCGTTTGTTTGGAATTTTTCGTGTTCCTGTTCGTTCTATTTTGTATTTTCTTGTTCGACATGTTCGTTCGTGTTCGTTCGTTAGGTGTGGACGCACCTATAGACACAGAACAGAATTATTGTCTAGGCACAGAACAATATTAGTATATTGTCTAGGGACACAGAAGATTACAAGCAAATACTAATAATCGCAGAACGGATGTAAGGGTGCCGACACACCTGTCCGGTGTCCGTAGCGTGAGAAGCGACGTCCGTTACGATAAACCGTTAACGTTTTTACGTTAAATAGAAAGACAAAATAGTTAGAAATCCTCTAACTTTTCAAAATTGGATGAACACTTTACTTGAATATATTTGGCAGAAAATAAATTGCTTAAAAACAAACAATATCAAATTTTGCACGGGTTGATTATTATGGTAACACGGGGCACCAAATGATGTAAAAATAAGTCTAAAATGTATTGTTTACTGAATATTTGCAGTAATGAGTTAAGGAGTGGTGCCTTAAAGGCAAATTGCTGAAACTTTTGGTACCAAAAATAAAATAAAAAAAACATTTTGTTTGAATTTTGAAAAAACTAGATTTTTGGAAATTTTTGTTTAAAGAAGACTTTTTCAAAATCATTCTTATTTTTCTAATTTAGGAAATTTTGAACTTTTGTTCAAAACAATAGCGCAGCGTAGAGACAAAATATCGGAACGCGATGCAGTCTAGTCATAGACCTTATATTCGCTACGTTCGTGACTGCAGCGCCGATGCAGCTCCGGAATAAATATGAAGCTATCAGCCTAGATAAATAAGCATAATGATTAGTATAATGATTAATTAAATAAAAAAATGCAGTAAACATTATTAAGGTTAAGTGCCTTGAAGAAGAAATATTGTTGGCAAGTAGGTAGGACTCAATACCTAGTCCGATTTTTTTCCTCTAATGAAATGTTCACTGCAAATGCGATCATAGGGCTTGATGGGAACCCATGGCGATGATCCATCAACACTACAAATATATATTTTGCATTATTTCTGCATTGTATTAATGTAATTGAACTGTTTGCAAAATAAACATTTTTTTGCAATATGATAACTTTTTTTTTAATCATAAAATTACAGTTATTATATAATAAAATGTAATTAATATATAGATAATAGTTATACATAATCAATATACAATATACAAATATATATTTTGCATTATTTTAGCCTTGTATTAATTACATTGTTTGCAAAACAATTTTTTCTAGTAAGCATTAAATTTTGATCATATTACGGCCGCGAAATTACCGTCATATGCCCTCATACCATAGAAGATCCTTTGACACTTTTTATGCGCTCAACTAGCAGTCCTTGTATTTAATAAGGTCTGTCTAGTGCATAAAACATTGGTACTATCCATAGATATGTAAACAATATTTGTTCTATAAAATATCTTATAATTTGATGTGCATATGTCTAATAATCATTTTTGACTGATTTTTTTCACTTTTTCTATTGAATTCTCATAACCTCAAGATCTGCTTTCTCAAAAAATTTTAAAAGTTTTGTCAATACAAACAAAACGTTATTTCAATCTTTCAAATCGGACGCTCCGTTATTTTAAAAACTGAATTATTATTTTTGGCATTTTCTGCCCCGCATCTTCGAAACAACTGAACCTGCTTTTGCCAAAAACTAATCAGCACGTCTCCCCGTCAATGCAAATTGGATTATTCAAATCGGGTCATTAGTGTTTATGGAATCGTCTACAAAAATTTGTATCCAAACACACACAAACACACACATACATCCATATTTTTCTAACCTATGCCAAACTGCTCAGAAAACTTTGAATCGTAAAAATATATAAAAAAGAAATATTTTTAAATTGTTTTGCGATTGAACCAGTCGAGAAAGAGAAACGACTATATTCATTTTTTATAAATAATTTATACTTGTTTATCTATGACTATAACATAGTATATAACATAGACTCTATATAAATATATTTTTTATATTCTAATAAGTCACACACAACTGTACGTTCACTTTACAGATTCATTATAATGATAGAAGTAGAAAGATCGTAATGTATGAAAAATATTTTCAGAAAAAAACTATAGATTGAACAAAGTCTTTGTAGTTTTATTATGTGTTTTTGTGGTGTCATTTATATGTCAACGTTTAAACATTTGTATTTTACTCATAATTTATAAATTGCATAGATTTCTTATCTGATTTTTTTTTATTTATCAATTAAGCTCAGTGAAAAAGGAAACGATTTTTTTTAAGTACTCCATACTGAAGAAAAATATATTTATAATCTGTAGAAATTTCAAGTAAATCTGTTCAGTTCGAACTTGAAAAGTACTGGGTATCGTTGAACATACAGAGAAAAACGTGTTTGAAGTTTCGCGGATATATTTTTGAAACATTAAACTCTGTAAATATAAAAAAAATCGATTTTTTAAAACTTGTAGACTAAAACTTCCTCTAGATGAATATTTCTTTGAATTTATTTATTTAATTTATTTTATTTCAATTTCAAGTATAAATTTCAATAACAAGTAATTTTCTAGATTCCAATTTATATAACTTTGAAATTTTGTACGTACTAACATAAGTCTAGACAAAAAGAATGCGCGTAAGGTTCACACGTGATTGAAGTAAAACTTTTTGCTATTGTACGAGATAGCTCTGAAGTTAGAAATAAATACCATATAACGATTTTGAATATTGTTTGTTAGTAACATAGTTATACTCGAGATGCACACACTTATTAATATCAATCATCATGCATATTTATATAATAATAAATTATAAATTATATGTTCATAATAGCATATATAAATATGCGTACCGGCCCTACGACTACTAATCACAATCGACCCGTATAAAAATGATTTCATCGAAAGTGAATGACGAACTGTTCGGGCGTAACCCAATTCCTGTTGTATTTGTACAGATGCTCTTCTTAGTCGCGCCTAAAGAAGTTTTACTTCAAAAATTATAATATTTGAGTTACTATAGAAAATCCCGAATTAGAAGTTTATTTTTTGCCAGAATATTCAAATAGCTAATTCCGCCGAAAAGAAAAAAAGCCCATATTTCAGCAAAAATTTTGAACCAGCTTTCAAAATTGAAAACGTATTCTAAACATATTGATTGGAAATCGTACTGATAAGTCTTTGATAAAGATTTGCTAGGCCGTGTCTTTGCAATAAAACACCAATGACTTTGTGATGATAGTGATCATTGTTTTAAAGAACCTACTAAAATATTGCGGCCCCACGACAAATTGTTTAATTATAAAATTTCACAGTTCGAAATTTGTGAAAAGCCGCTTTGGTGATGTGATGAGTCAAAGTTTAACATACATCTAAGTTTTGTAAAAAATGGCTGAACCGATTACAAAAATTTAAAAGCCATTTGATGACACTCGATAAAGGAGAGATTTGATTAGGTTTGCCTAATCGACCAAGCCGCTTCTCTGGAATTAGGAGAAACATGCAAAAGGTTTCGTCCACGTTTTTGCAAAAGATCCAACTGATTTTGAAAATTGAAAAGCCGCCCAAAAGATTTCTTTTGGTGATCGTACTGATTAGTTTATTAGTTTTTTTTGTGATCAAATTAAAAAAAAAAGAAATTAAAGACAATTCGGAGTATTATGAATAGTTGTAAAATTGTTATGTTTAGCAAAAAGAAAAATTATAAGTCAATAAATTGTTATATTATCAAGATTCAATGCTTATTAGAAAAAAATGTTTTGCAAACAAAGCTGAAATAATGTAAAATATATATTTATATATTGTATATTGATATTGATTATGTATAACTATTATCTATATATTACATTTTATTATATAATAATTGTAATTTTATGATTAAAAAAATAAAAGTTATCACATAGTCCTAAAATGTTTATTTTGCAAACAGTTATTAATTAAACTGTTTGCACAATGCTAAAATAATGCAAAATATATATTTGTAGTGCTGATGGATCACCGTGAGTTTCCAAATCCTATGATCGCATTTGCAGTGGCACATTTCATTGGAGAAAAAAATCGGACGAGGTATTGAGTCTTAGCTTCGTTCCGGGCAATCTTCCCTGCAATTTATAGAACTCTCAAAAGTTAATGAATCTACGATTAAAACAGGTAAAATTTATTTGCCTGTTTAACAACTACAATAATTGATAATTTAACTACAATAATTGAATATTTTTAGATACAAGCGTTTCATTACCCATAAAATAAAAAAAACACCTCAACTCCACCATTAACTTTCTGAAGCAACTATACAAGAACCAATAGAAGTGATAAATGAATGTGATCCTCCTCCGATTGTATCTCTAAAAGTTGACCAAGAGTGTTCAAGTTGATTTTTACTCAAGCTCTGATGTCAACTCACAACATTTATTTGCAACCATTATATAACAAATATTTGTGTCATGCTGAAACTCAAACAGAAATAGTTGTAGTGTTGTAGATACTAGCCCGATAAAAGCATGTTAGTAATAAAAAATTTGTTAATAACAAATGCGGTAATGATCAAAAACCTTTGCTGATAAGGGAAAGTCAGCAGATAATAAAATCTTCAGAGAATTTTCATCAGCGACAAAAGATCAATAACTCATTGATCTGGCTGGGTCCCATTCCCAAATTTTGACTTCCTGTTGAACAGATTATATCACCTATGTGTTTATTATCTTAAGTACCTTATTATATACACAATTACAGTTGACATTTGTCACACAACTTCAGAGTTTATCTAAAATTAAAATAAAACAATATATAATTATATAATAATTAGAAAATTATAATATTATAATTAAATAATTATATATATAAAAAATTAATTATCTAAAGGTGCATTACGTCTACGGATGTAGCATATGGTTCAGTATGGACTGATGTTTGTCAAATAATTTCGAAATTTTATTAAAAAACTTTCAAAGTTTCGTCGATGTTCCTCGACAATCAAAGTTTTTTTACCTTTGGCCATTGTTTCTAGCTGGAACTTTTATTTGATGGGTAATGGACTCAAATCCTGTCTTTATAAATATGTCCATGTCTTAAGTTTGACCAAAATAATAAAAAAAACTAGTAAACAAAAATAATATTTAATTATTCTATTGAAAAAATATTTTATCATTATTATAATTTATTTATTAGGGCTATCCGAGATTTAGACATAATTTTTAAGCAACTTAATCTTATAAATGTTTACTACATTACTTTATTTATTTTATCATACCTACCTGTGTTTTAATTACGTTCAAGTAAATTTAAAAATTACATTACCTATTCAACTTTCTCTATCTTGTTGTAACTTATTAATAATATTTCTACATTAACTTTTTTCTTTAAAAACATCTAAAAACACATCCCAACTAGTTCAAACGTGGTACACATTTAGTCTGGCGCTGCAGTCACGCTCGGAGAAAATACGCTTCTTTTATCTATACGATTGTCCATAGATAAGTAAACATAAATAGATCGCTATCTGAGGCCATTTGACATTACCATGGCCGGTAATCTCCGAACAAATGTAGATTACCGTGTTTTGAAATGGATTGGTATTTGAATAGTTCGAAGGATGGCGCTACGATTTCCAATTTCATTGATCTAGCAGCTGGCTTGATCTAAATTGATTTGATCGGCCATTTTCTATGTTCTATAAGTTGTCAAGTTGTCATCGCGTATTGTAGAGTTGAGATTTTCTGTGATTGTTTATATATAATTATGTTTTGGTGAATACTTTTTTCATTTATTATCAAGTTAAAATGATAAAGTGTTATGTGCCAAATTGTTATAACCCCAAATATAATAAAAAATGCATGTCTTTCCGGCATCTAATTATCAGGTATGTACATAATGATGTATTATGCATATAATGAATATGTATCTTGAAAATACTATTAAAATGTTATATATATATGTTTATATCTTTATATATATGTAATTATATATTATATATATTTGTGTGTAAAAAGATGCTTCCAATTTGGATGCAGAGGGCGAATAATCTTTTAATGGATGACCTAACTCTTTGGTTTGTGGCACAAATCAACGATAATTTGAAATCGAAACCAAATAGAAGTGTCTCCTTTACGGCAATAACAGAATAGTTTTCAAGTCACTGGAGAATGCTCTGATACAGAACCAGAAGAAAAATCTGCAACTCCAAGGACAAAGCCAAGTAATTATAACTCTAAATACTTCAATAACATTTGCAAAAAAATAATAATAAATGAATCTTATGTTCTTAGGAAATGGAAGCCTAAACACCTTGAAAAAGATTTTTGCAGCACCTCTAAGATTGTGAAGTGCAGGTTAAAAGTCATTAATTCTGACACCAGTTTTCCGAAAAGGTATTTTTTCATACTAATTGCAGCAAAAATATTCAATATGATAATTACAATATCTTCAATCAATTAATATGATATAACAATATATTCAATAGAAGTCCTTGATGGTAGCTGCAAATTGCCGCAGAATGCAATGATAAGGCGTAGGAGTGCCTTAACACCCCGAAGATGTATGATACATCAAATTTTGTTTCGGGATTAAAATGCAATGCAATAATTTAAAGGATAAATTCCAACAGAGTATACAATGTTCTGAGAAGTTTTCAAATATTCCGGAAACTTAAAATGTAAGGGCAAGAATTTTGATAATGTCTCAATTAAGAGAGCATATTCAAAGACCAGACAGTTTATAAAGCGCTAGGGTTTAGTTATAGTTTTAATTAAACCTCCTTGCAATAAAAACTGGATCAAAACGATAGATAGATTTGAGCTACAATTGGTATAAATTAAAAGTAGTTCAGGGTTTTGGTTACTTACGTTTAAAAAAACACTTATACAGAAACTATTCAAAGATTTTGTCAAATATAACTTTATTAATGATTGATTAGATAGCAAAATAACTATTAAATGGAGAGATAACAAACAAGAATGTCTCGTAAATGAATTTTAATCCTAGGAATTTAGTTTATCTCAATTTGGATATCAATTATATATATATCTATATATATATATATATATATATATATTTTGTTTTTAGGATTATTTTGTTTGGAAAGTATTCATTCTTTTTTAAAAATGTGCTGTTCTTTTTATCCTTTTAAATTATTGCATTACTTGTCATTCCTTCTAAATTTGTCATTCCATCATCAATACTCCTGCGCTTTTCACTTCTTAGTTTTTAAGTTTTTAATATATTATTATTAGTCATTAAGTAATTAATATGAATAAATTATTTCTCTTTAATTTGTAGTACTTTAAAAATATGTCTGTAATATACTTTAATTAATAGTAGTCAGTTATTTCTGTTTAGTTTATAATTCTTCAAAAGTATGTCTGTGATATATTTGAAAATATATTTTGTATTTCGTATGTTTTGTTCTTATTTCAAATAATAATTTTTTTCAGATTTTTGGGCTGTATTGATTTTATGTACAAATGTAGAAGTAATACCAGGGGTTAATTTACGTACTGTATGTACATGTGCTGCCATGTAGTGATCTATTCGTAAATTAAAATGAGTGTAACGTCAAATGGCCCGAGATAGCGATCTATTTATGCTTGTTTATCTATGGACATTACCTCCATTTTAATATTTTTAGCGATCTAAAGGAGGCAGCACTTGTTCAGTATATAAATCAACCGCTGGTATTATTCCTAGATATGGTTCGCATACGTTAGTCAAAATAAGAAAACGTAAATAATTTCTTATATTGGAAATGAGAAAAAAAAAATATACGAAGTACAAAATATATTTTCAAATATATCACAAACATTTTTACATAACAATTCAAATTTTTATACATGTAATAATCAATATCTACACAATAATAAGTATTATAAATTCACAATTATAAGTAACTAAAAAAAGTATTCACAATGGTATGATAAATTTACAAGGAACGATCAATATAAATTACTGAATGATCAGAATGTATAACAACTACACAGAAATATTGTAAAAATTTTCATAAGTATAATTAATTTACACGAACTGACTAATATTAATTTCTTAATGACTAATAGCAATATGATATAAAAGAGAAAAGTATAGAGTCTAAGTATGTAGTATATAGAGTATATACTATAGATAATGGAATAGTATAATTAGAATAAATGACAAATAATAAACAAATTTAAAGAGTTAAATCCTACAGACATAAAATATATATATTGATATCAGAATTTATAGAAAACTAAATTCCAAGAATTAAAATTCATTTATGAGTAATTCTTCTTTAACATTAACTTTGCATTTGATAGTTATTTTGCTTTCCAATCACATCATTAATAAAGTTGCATTCTACAAAATCTTGAATTTCTTATGATTCGATTGTGTCAATAGAACAAGTGCAGCAGTCCTTTCGGCTGGAATGTTAAGAATATTTCTGAGCATTTTATACTCTGTTGCAATTATACCTTAAATTATTGCATTGTCTATCCTTATGATTCGATTGTGTCATAGAACAGTGCAGCAGTCTTTCGGCTGGAATGTTAAGAATATTTCTGGGCATTTTATACTCTGTTGAATTTATACCTTAAATTATTGCATTGTCTATCCTTATGATTCGATTGTGTCAATAGAACAGTGCAGCAGTCCTTTCGGCTGGAATGTTAAGAATATTTCTGAGCATTTTATACTCTGTTGCAATTTATACCTTAAATTATTGCATTGTCTATCCTTCTTAACTTCCTGAACATATAATGGATGCGTCATACATTTTACATGCCATTTTAGTCACTACATTCTGCTGCAATTTGTGAACATCTAATAAACATCACATGTTGTAATTAATATCAAGTCGTAATAGCAAATGGTATTAAAATATTCAGAATTATTATTACCCTTTCCACTGGAGTTGCAGAGTGTTATCCTGGGCATATATCAGATTGTCTTTCTCTTCTTATATCACTGTGAAACTATAGACATGAGAACTATTCTGTGAAATATAATTGGACATTTCTAATTTGTTCACTTCACAAAGCCGGAAAGAAGGCATTTTTATATTATTTCTGAAGTTACCACAAATTGGTGCGTTACATTTTTCCATATTAAATTTCACATAAATTCTTACTTCAATACAATTAATTACAGAAACAACAATATCGAACCACAAACTTTGATACAAAATGGCGATCTGGAACGTGCGCATATATATCCACTGAAATTTAATTTATAGTTATTAATTTGTCTAAAATTTCAAGTAAAAGTTATATGAAACCATTTTAAATAACCTTCAATAAGAGAAGAAGCATCTAGGAGTTCAGATTGCAAAGCAGTAATTTTATTTCAAATTACAATTTCCTGCAAGTGGCAATTCATTTGATATTAATGGCACTGAAAAGTGCATTGTAAAAATGGTTTTGCACTTTTTTATGCAATAAGAATAACACATGTTATGTACATTTTATTTACTTAAAACCATAATAAAAAAAAAATTATTGAACAGAGGAAAGATAGGCAAAATAATATACAGCATGTTATCCATAATCAATAGGGAGGTTGTTTGAAGGGGAAAAAATAAAAATCCAATCTGTATATGTTTTTGAAAAAAAAAACAAATTTTTTCTCTCGAATTTTCCATAACATTTGTCATTTTAGTATTTTGTTTTTTTAGTTATTTTCTGTCAAAAGTTTTCAAAATGTTGACATGAAAAGTGAAAAGTCATTTGTCAATATTTATTAAAATAATTAGATAAATAAATTTACAATTTATATTTATTTGATTAGCTTACCAAATTTTTTCGGATACCAAAACTTCATCAAACCATTATGATCACAATAAAAAAGCGACTTATTGAATTTAAAATTAATCATAAACAAAGTTTTGACAGTTCAAAAAAAATGAATTTTTAACGACTCCAATAAGAAACAAATAAATATAATACCTCAATTAATTGGATTTAAAATAAGGACATTGTCTAATATTTATAAGAATTATATAAACAGTATTTCATAGTTAAAATTAATTATTGAAAGTATATGAGATGTTTATAGAGCTTTAGCTACAATTAGAATTAAAATTCGAATTATTTTCGATATTCAAAAAAAAAAAGAAAATTAAAAAAAATTTGTTTCCCTTTCTGCCATTTTTTGCACATTTTGCTTCGTAACTCTAAAACGGCTGGGCCTGTCTTTGTCAAAAACCACCAGTTTTCTCTATCATTACGAGTTGAAGGTTTTTTTAGATCATTTAAAACTGTTGTTCCGTACGCCCAAAATCGTCGACAAAAAATTGTATCCACACACACACACACACACACACACACACACACACACACACAAAAACACCCACCCACACACTCATTTTTTCTAAGGTGTGCCAAAATGCTAAGAAACCTCTGTAATGTAAAGATATGCAAAAATTTTCAATTACGATTTTTCGACAATTAAAATAACTTACCCTACGGGAAATTAATAATACTAATAATAGAAAATACACATTGACAATAACTTACTTTTGATTTATATTTATAGTTAAATTACATGAAGTTGAATTAGTTGAATTTTATTATTAATAGTACATGTATAATTACTTCCGCTGAGCACGTCCATCATCCCTGTCTTTTGTTTCGGGCAGAAAAGCACTAACGGAAGAAATTACCGCATTTTTTTCTGGTGAAGATTTATATTTCGTCATAATGAATTCTGAAACAATAATAAACTAATATAAATAAATATTTGAATAGACAATGACTTACTCTCTATAATTTTGTAACTTTCAGTTTCTCTAAAACTTTTTTCCCTCGCCTTTACTTTACTCCACACCCGCTATATTCTAGCTGAACTTCTTTTTTAAAAATTTTCTCCATTATTTTGTGGACATCTACTACATACTTAGTACAACCCGCCGAAACCATTTGAAATACGCCGGTCTATAAGAATAAATCCTTTATTAAATTATAATTCATATTTTTAAATGATATTTATATCATTTTTTGTTGTGAATTTTAAGTAATAATTAATGACTTATGAATATTTTATTTGTAGAAAATATCTAAATAATTTATAAATACCAATGCATTTCGTTTTTCCTCGTCTTCTTTCAAGGAGTTCTCGAAGGCTAGAAACGACTCAATATTGTATACTTTCACAGGGCAAAACATCGCCGATCATACTCCATGCTCTTCGCTTGTTTAGGACATCTCCTATTTGCTGTACAATTTCTAACATTTTTTTGAATTGCTGTCCGATGGTATAATTCAAGCTTTTTTTAATTTCGTCATTTCGAGATGAATTGTATTTCGAAATGAATTCTAAAAATAGCGCCAGTTGCTCATAGTTTTGGATATCTAGAAATTGTACAATAAACTAGTTGGTATTGGTATTTTGCCTTGAGGCAAGTTACATGAACTTCCCGACTAATGTAAATAATCGACTTAATCAATAAAAAAAAGATTTATTAATTATTAAAAGTATTCCGAGTGGATTTATAACACATAATTGAAAAAGAACGAACACGTTAACTCGGAGTATTTTCTAAACACAACTTTTCAAAAAAACAATAATTTGTATAATTGAACCAGTTTCCGTGGGACTTTAATGGTTTAGTATGATCATAAAGTCCAAGTACTCTATCGTTATACCAAGTAAATCGTCTAATTTTAATTATAACAAACGTAAAAAAAAAAAATATTTTCTCAAATTTTGATGAATTTTCAAAATTGAACTACTTGCCGTAAGGCCGCAATATTTCAGTAAGTTCTATAAAACTATAATATATATCACCAAAAAAAAGTTCCACAGAAATCGGCTTAAATTTTTTTTTCAACAGTTAGATCGGTAGATTTTCACCTAAAACTAATCAGTCTCATTCCCAACTAATATCTTTCGAACAGTTTTTGATTTTTCAAAGTCGAATCGGTAGTATAGGCCTAAATGTGGACGAAAAGTTTAACAGTTTTTTCCAAATTACACAGAAACGGCTCGGATTTTCAAAATTAAACGACTTGTCGTAGGGCCGTAATATTTTAATATGATCTAGAAGACTATATAGTCTTATCATATGATATCATATGATATCTATCACCAAAAAAAAAATCATGAAAATCGCCGAAAAAAAAATTTAACACTTTATTACAAGAAAAAGGCCCGGCCGATTTTTACCAAAAACTAATCAGCACGATTCCTAACCAATATCTTTCGCACGGTTTTTGAATTTTCAAAATTTCGGTATTTTCGGTATTTTTTCTAGGAACAAATTTATCTTTAAATTCCATAATCGCATAAACAGCTATATCTTCAAGTGATTCTATAGGATACACAAATGTCAAAATATTATCTCAACTCGTCATTAAACTGAATATTTATTGCTTTACTAAGGGATACATATCGTGTTACAATAAATAGAATTTTACTGATAGGTAATGATGTTTGTTTCATCTTATGTAAAAATGTAACAGTTTTTTAAGTGATATTTGCGCCAAAATATTTTATATCATACAGGTCACCCCTGCGTATCTTTATTTTTTTCTAACTTATAATTATGATAATTACTAAATATTTTTGCTTCTTATTACAATTAAAAAATATTATTCTTCGAAAACGTTTCGCAGTTTGAAAATACTATAGAAGCATCACATTGTTTTAAATAACAATACTCAACAATTTTATTAACTTATTATTTATCTCGACAAGGATTCCGATACTTAAATTAGTATAGAAAAATTATTTTTTTAAAATATTGGATATTATGCTAATTTAACACATCGGATACAGACCATACAGTTTATTATAATAATGTAATATGATCTTTTATGAGTTTTTGGTCTTTATTACTCATAAGTTTGTTTTTGGTGAAAAGTACTCAATATACTCGATAGTGATAATGAGTTAATTAAATTCGATATAATTTTGTTAAATTATTATTTAAAAAAAATTTTATTGTTTTTATTGTATAGTTGAATATAGTTGTAGTTGTATATACATTTTTTATATTTGTACTAGTAACTAGTAATAATAAAATTTGGTATTCCGGTTTTAAAATGAAAAATTTCCGCTATTGAAATTTTCCATCGGTACTGCATTCCCTAATCGTCAATGTTATTTTGCTTTCAGACAATCTGTGTGAGTGAATGTAATTTTACTTTTAGTATATGAGTGAGAATAATTTTATTTTTAATTTTAATTTTAGAATATCATAAAATTTTTATCGCTACAATTAATATTAATCACACGTAATTTATAAATCTTGAATGATATTTCAATTGATATCTGAATCATGTAATATCTAATACTGTAAAAAATAAGAAATACCTTTGGGTTCCGTTGTACTATCAACTGCAGCTTTTGCACTAAATTCAACTTTACCTTCAGAGAGTTCTGAATTATTTAAATCATTATTGTTGTTGTTCAAAGGCCGTTTTTGCGATAATAAGTAAGAGACATTTTTAGAATTTAATAAAACAGGCAAAAAATCTTTTTCGGTGTTTGATTCATTATCAGTGGTCTGTATATTATTTGTTTTAAATGATCTTTTTAAACGACGTAATCCTTGGGCATAATCCTCTGAAACGTCAATAAATTATATTACACAATTTCAACAACATTGAGGACAATTATTTTTATTGTAAAAATAATTGTGCAAAATTTATTTCGAGAGATAATACTATAATTAAAGTATTTGATGTACATAAATACTAGGGTTTATACAAAAACCGACATTTCAGAAAACCAGTTTTCGAATTTTATATAGAAAATAAATTTTTGATCGAATATTCTATTAATAACAAAAAATTAATCCACAAATTTAGTGCGATTTTAAGCAGTATTTGATTGAAATTATTTATTGTTAAATTTTGTGAATAGTAAATTATTTTAATTTTGATTATTAGATCAAAAAAATAATAGTTTATATGCATTAAATAATTTTGAAAAATAATTATTCGTTATTCCTGCATTATTTTCACATATAAGAATATAAATATTTCTATGATAGTGAAAGGAAAGTTTTCGAATAAATGAAACAATTTAAAATAAAAAAAAATTATTAAATTAAAAAAAATATTAGGTACATCCTTTATAATATCAATTTTAGTTTTAAAAACAATGAAGCTAAGCCGCGAGTATTTTCTATTTAGAGTAGTTTCAATTAATTAATTTTAATAATTCTAATTATTTTTTTGTTTGATAAAATGTGATTTCAAAAAACTGAGCACGTCTATTGACTTGTTACTTAGACGTGCCCTTGTTTACTAACAATATTTCCCGAAATAGAAAATACTCTCTCACTTGCGACTGAACTTGGCTTAATTGTTTTTAAAGCCTGGTATAATGATTCAAGGTTTTTTGTCCTTTTGTTTGTGGCTTCTAAGGCTAAAAACTCTTTTTTTAAAGTTTGTGTAGAGGAAGCCACTTCTTCCGGTTCCTTTAAATATTTATTAATTGCCACTTCCATGGCATTTTTCAATAAAACATTGCTTGGCTCTGATATTACGCTTTCATTACTTTTTTGAATATCAATGTCTTCATCTATAGAGTAATCTTGATATAATTTTGATAATATTTGTTCGGATAACTTAATGATGTCAGTTTTCGTTGCTATTGGAAGCAATTTATTGGAAGATTTTGTTAAAGCAGTTTGTGCATTCTGTAAAAAAAGTATAAGTGTGACTAATGATGTATCTCTTCTTTCTTCAATCCGAGCCTACATAGTGTGAAATAATTTCCGACTAATTCCAGATTTCAAACCTTGTAGTTCATTTAACAAAAATTCTAATATGCCTTTGCTTGTTAACAAATTAGCATCTTGTCTACCCAAGGCTTCAGCTGCAAATTTTATCGGACCTAAAACTTTAAGTAACTCTACTACTTTGTAATAATCGTCTTCGACTTCATGCCACATATTGGAAGCATTTAGGTCATTTAGACTTAGAACAACACACTCTTTCAGCATGGCCTCTAAACTATTCCATCTGGTTTTACAATCAAGAATAAGATTACATTCTTTCTTGTATTTTTGTTTCACTGATTCTGAAGAAAACTATTTTTGACCGGAGACTTTCTAAAAAATTTGCAAATTTTTCTTATTTTACAAATCATATTTTTATAATCATCTAATAATTCAGGCAATTGAGAATTGTTTATGTCAAGAGTATCAAATTCTGGAAAATCATTATCAGATTGATCGCTTTCAGAATCCTCACTCGTAAGATTTAAATTTGTTTGCAAAATACTTATATTTTTTTATATAATACATCTGTAACTGCTAAGTGAATGGCATGTGAATAACATAGTTGATTAATGGTTGATGATATTTGGCCAAATTTTTTCATATCTGCAGCACCATCATTTGTTGATGCAGCTATATCGATTTGTAAATCCAGATTAAAAGATTTTAGTTTCTCGGAAACCAATTTCAAAATTTGATTAGCATCGCAAGTACTTGATATCGGAGCTAATCCTAAATTAAATTTTTTTCAAGTTGATGCACGCTAATGTTTAAATATCTTCGATTTCCTTTACTAGTCCATTCATATATAGTTATAGAAAATTTTTGTCCTTTATTTTTCATACAGTTTATTTCATTTATAGTTTCATCTTTTATAGATTCGTAAAAGTTGTAAATAAGTTCCATAACCCTAGAATTATTCTGTGGTAAGCAATAATTCCGTTTTTGTAATGACTCTCTTATAAACGAGCTATTTGTTATGCAATTAATTGATAGTCCATCTAATGCAGCGAGCTTTGACACTATTTCTTCTAAACTAGTTTTTTTCACAAAATCAAAAATACGTGGTTGTGTACATGTTTGTAAAGTCGAGCCGTCATCCGACATTTTTTTTCGTTTTTTTATCGTGTACTGTTTTCAAATGATTATGTAAATTGCTTGTGCTTGATCTTTTGCAAGAAAGCATTTTATTGCAATAAATACAACGCGCTTTTTCTTTGTTTACTTTTTTGAAATAATTCCACACGTCTGACATTTTAGACTACAAAAATATAAATAGTTTAAATAATAATATATATATATATATATTTATAATAATAAAATATGTTAACTACTTACATTTTGTATCTTATCTGTATTAAATATCGATCAATGGCACTGAACACTGAACTTATAAACTGCACATAAAGAAACAAGAAGTCCATTGATCTGAATTAATATAAACACTCGGTTAAACATTAGAATTAATATATACATTAGACAAAAGATAACACAAAACCTTTCTGGGAACCATAGCAGACTGATAAGATTCCAAACGCTATTGAAACCGTATAATTCCAAGAATCAAAACGCTGCATCACATTTTATATTAGGCTATATTTGTCATTTTACATTTATACAGTAAAAACCGGCTTTTTTTTTACTAAAAAATCGGTTTTCGAATTTCATAAATTTCGTCAAAAAAACGGTTTTTGAAAACCGACAAACCCTAATAAATACTCACTAGCTTTGCTAATAATTTTGATTGGGTACTTTATCCATGTCTCCTCGTCAAGTATTATTACATCAAGTTCCACCCACTTCATCACCTTATTCTGATCTTTTTTTGGCAGCCATAAACTCTTAGAATTATCCTCATTAAGCCAACTAATTGGAACTAACTCTACCATTTTTTTTGTTGTTTTTAGTTTTATCAAATTCCACCACTGCATACATTTTAATATTTTCCGTCATTTTCAAAATTTATAGTACAATAACCCATGTAAGCGCCCGGCGCAATGTTTATTAAAAAAGTCAATTAAAAATCACTATACACGGACACTTTGCCTCGAAGGACCAGATATAATTAATTATTTAAAAAGGCTATATCAGACCTGAAATAACAAACCACTGAATAAAAAATAATAACTAGTTCAGAAATTGTTTGTATTTAATTTTAGTTAAGGTAAACGTACCATATTACGGGATGTTAAGGAACGTTTGACTTTAAAGACGAATTTTAGAGAAAATAGGAAAGTGGACGTACTAAATCTGTTATATTTTATTAATTAGACTTTTAAGATTATTATAAAACAAGATTTTTCGTCGTAGAACGTCCTTTATAGAAATAATCGGCATTTTGGTGAACCGCGCGTTTGTCTCTAATTCCGTGATAAAATTCGGTTCATGAACCTAATGCCGGGAGTCGTTGTACACTATTCCGTGATAGCGCTCGAAGCATACATTTTTGATCGTAATGCCTTGATAAATATAGTTGTAGGTTATGAAAAGTACGGTTAATTGAAAAATAATATTTTGATATAATTTTAAACACATATTTAATATATTTTCATGGAAATTTGAACAGTATAAGTGATTATAAAACTTCCAAAACAAAAATGAAATAAAAGCTGGTATTAAAATTACAGTAATTATTGTAACACTGGAAATGATATGAATAAATCAAACTGGAATGAAAAAATAAATCAAATAAAAAATATGAAACAAAGAGGATATAATTTATGTACTCAATTATCAATCCTAAATCTGCATAAATATATTTATTACTTAACATTCAAAATATATTTAAAGTATGAGATCATATAACAATTAGCTAATAGGGTTAATACATAATTTTCTTATTAAACTCAATCATTCATCGCAATTAAAAATTCTAGATGGGTCTTGTAAAAGCTCACTTAAGTCATTCTCCTGAAAATATTTCTCAACTCGCTTGAACCATGCCCTAATTTTCACCTCATTCACACTGACATGAGCCGTAGTCAAGGGTTGACATATTCTTTTACTAATCAAAGGGTTTCTTCTAAGAAAACCCTCATACCAATGCCGACTTGGATATCCTTCCTTAAATTTGTTAGACCGACCGAGTTCAGCAACCAGTTTATGTATAGAATTTAATAAAATGTCTTTCGTTACAGGAAAACCCATTTGAGCCATCGTTATAACCCATTCAACAATAAGGTTTTCTTCTTCGGGGGTCAGCACTGCTGGAGCTCCTGCACGACCTTGCTTTTTGTATTTTCCGTGTATTTTATCATATAAGGTTTGATTGGGAATTTTATATGTTCTGGAAGCTTTGTAAACAGATAAAGTACCATCGCGAATTTCTTTTAAAGCCTTTTCTAGGGTTTCAGGTGAATATTTATTTGAAGCCATCGGTACTTTGAAAAACTAAAAAAAATATTTAAAAGTTATACATTTATACATAAAATTTATATTATTGATATTGATATTGATTATAATTTTAACAACTGTCAAGTACGTTGCAAAAATGAAGCAAATCAAAACTACCATATTTACGAATATGTCCCTAATTCGCTGCATACATACGCACATACCCGCACACTAGTGATTCGTGCACTACGGGTTTTGCCCTATTTCTATAAGCTTTGACATTACACAAATGATTTATCGTAGATGAAATAAAAGAAACATCTGATTCTCTCATTACTACCATATTTTATGTATATGGGAATAATGGAAATAAGTAAAAAAATCATATATTTTCTTGCTAAAGAGTAGTAATTTCAAACTCAATTATTAGGGTTAAAAATAAAAAAAAACATATACCGTAATTAGGTCACAATATTCTGTGGTCATCACCAAACTTAGTAACACCAAAAACACCACTAAATTTAAGCATAATTGAGAATAAAAGACTAAAATAATTCAGGTCTACTTTTTCTAATTGCGTGACACTCACGGAATTACGTTCAATGCCTCAATTGTGTGAACTTAATTACGGGAGTCACAAAATTGACACTTTCTTAAAACACATTTGCTCGATTTAACTATAAAACTTATCACTTATTAATTCTTAACAATAATATCACAAATTTATATTGAATAAGCTTACCAGTGTCACATAAAAATCTTAAACAATTGTAGCGTCACATTAACCTAACTAACAACAGGACTGTACGTAAATGGCGATCGGGTTATGACAGATGCGTTCAGAAGCTCTATATGGTTTTAAAAACTAATATTTAAAATGGAAAATCGTGCTTATTTGATGAGATTCGAATTATAATTTATGTGGTATTGTTTAAAAATTATTATTCACCGACTGTTTTCTTATTTTGCGATCAAAATGAAAAACTCCCGTAATAATGTACTATCCCGAAATAGTGTACGTTTACCTTAGTTGTATAAGATGTGATCGGGTCAAGGTATACGTACAGAATGAGTAATTTCTTATAACTAGCTTAGTACCTACAGTAGGGTAGGAAATTATTTTATTATGTCAGATAGAGAGAGGTGGATTAATAAAATTTGTGTTAATGATAAAAAATCTATAGCATAACATATTGAAGCAGTAGCTTCCGAAATAAGTATTTTAATCATAGTTTTATTTAGAGCGTTATTAGCTAAAACTATTCTATTGAATCTAAAACTATCAGTATGTTACAAAATATATCTAGAGTTTTAGCAGTTCGTTTGTTAAAATAAAGATAAGATATTTTAGAATCATATAGATTTAATTTGTCGTTCGCTAAAAGTTTTGTTAAGTTTTGTTTAGTTGTTAGTAATGAAAGTATTTTATTTGCCTCGGTAATCACGTAATATTCTTTAGATAATTTATCGTTTGATCGTGAGTAGTATTTAAAAAATTTAAATCTCTTTAACATCAGTCAGCAACGAGCGTTCGAACGATAAAGACCTCAGTGTTGAATAGTGAATAATCCGTAGCAGGTAGTTGAAATAGTGATACAATGGATAGCGGACCCTATGGAGAGGGTCCCGACGATGACCGTGAACAAATACAATTAGGTCCGTGCATAGGAAACGCATTGCGTATATGTTATGGAAAAGATATGGAAACTGAAACAAACGCTAATTTAAATAATTTAAATAGAGATGTTACACCTAAAGAAACAAACAATTCAGTGCAAGAAAGTGACGTTGTATTAAACAGCAAGCCAATGAAAACAATAACAAATCTAGAAACGACTCGAGAGAAAAACAGTGCTAGTGAAAATCTCACAGAGGACAAACCTTCCCAAGAAACTAATAATAATAATGAGGTAATTAATATTAATGAAAATTTAAAAACCAACGATAAGATTAATGAGAATACATATGAAAAAAATAATCAATCGAGAAATACTAAAGTATTTAAAACAGTGTCATACACAGAAAAAGACATAGGACCATTTTTAATTTATGTGGAATCGATGAACAAAAACATAGGCAAACTACACCACATGGCATTAGGAAGAAAGATATTTAAGAAGCACCCAGAGATGGACAAATATATTAAGGAAATTAAAGCTATTGGAATTAACAAAATCAAAATTGAATGTTATGACTACAAATTCACAAATAAGTTGGTAGTGGACCATATATTCTCAGAGATCGGCGCAAGGGCATATATACCACTATCTACTGTAATAAAAAAGGGAGTAATATACGACGTAGACACCGAGCTATCAAAAGAACATATTTTGAAACATATAAAATCTGAAGTGGAAATATTAGAAGTCAAACGAATTCTTAAAAAACAAAACAACGATTATGTAAAAACGCCCGTATGCGTTCTAACTTTCAGAGGCCAAATGTTACCTGAGAAAGTAAAAATACATGCGGTGAAGTGTCGGGTGAGTCAATACAACAAAATAATCCAATGCTATAACTGTTCACGTTATGGTCACGTAACCACACAGTACCGAAGTAGTGTCAGGTGCGGACATTGTTCGGGTGACCACAACTACAAGGAGTGCGATAACAGGGAGGAAGAACCCAAATGTGCATTATGCGGCAATGGACATCAGGCAATTAACAAAAATTGCGAAGTCTACAAAAAACAAATTAAATTAAAGGAAATAATGGAATTTAATAATGCAAGTTATAATGAAGCAAAAAGGATTTTGGAGAACCGACCCTACGCAAATATAATTACAGCTAGACTAGACTTACAAAACAAAAAGTTTTTCCCGATATTCAAGATCACCAACAACGCACAAGAGATAAAGAACCAGAAAATACGGAAGTGAATCAGCCCAAGAAACGGAGACTACACAATACTAGCGTTGAGACACCAACCATAGACAACAGCATTAAAAACTCTAATAATAACAATAAAATAGAAAACGATGCACGAAAAGCGTCACCTAATATAAATAAAATACCATTTAAAAAAAATGAAAACGTAAATACAAAAATGACAAAAGAGGACAACAGAGATAAAACAAAAGAGAAGGATGTTAGAACGACGAATATACAGAAAAGAGGATTACAACCAAATCCAAGCACATCAGAGCAAATATCTCTGAACCACATTATCAAAAGACTAAAGGATGTTTTTAACCCTACCAACCAAAAAAATAATCAAGTGCTAATGGCCATAATTAATCGGATGGAAAGAGATCAGATAAACCTAACAAATCCGAAATGACAAGAATGACACAGGAATTGAACATTTTCTATACGAGAAAAAGATTCAAATAGCGGCCTTCTCAGAAACATGGTTAAAAGGTGGTAACAACTGCACTTTCAGAGGTTACAAGATCTTCCGCAACGATAGAAATGATGGATATGGAGGTACGGCTATAATAGTCAAGGATAATATCACGGTACTCAATACAGAGAATATTAATATAGGCACAATAGATGTAAACAAGTGCCAAATCAAAAGAATAACACTTGTGTTCTGTAACACCAAATTGACCATTATATCCATTTATGTTGCACCTAACAGCAATATCTCAGTAAGTCAATGGAATCATATATTGTCACAGTTCCAAAACCCATTCATTTTGTGCGGTGATTTTAACGCCCACCATTATGCATGGGGAGGTAAATGGAATAGCGCAGAATGGGAAATAATTTACTAGAATCCGTAGAGTCCAATGACTTGTTTATACTCAATGATGGAAATCCAACTCTGAGATCTAAAAACAATTTTACAGCAGTTGATATATCATTTTGCTCTCAGGACATAGCGCACAAAATAGATTGGAGTGTAATCGATGAGTCTCTGGGCTCAGATCATTATCCCATAATTCTAACTCTGAAACAAAAAGAAGTTCCTCAACTCAAAAATAACGATCTTGGATGGAACCTCAATAAAGCAGACTGGGAAAAGTATCAAATACATCTAGAAGATGAACTAAATGGATTTTGTGTAAGTGACCCCGTAAAAGCGTACACAGATTTTATACGGATAATTAACTCAGCGGCAGAAAAAAGCATTCCAAAAAGGAAAAAATTGATTAATACTAGGTTCATTAAACTAGTGTGGTGGGATGACGAATGCAATCAGCTAATAAAGGAACGGAAAGAGAGTGAAAAAGCTTATAGACACGAATCCAACTATAAAAACTATTTAACGTGTGAGAATATAAACAAGAAAATCAAAAACATTTTCAGGAAGAAGAAAAAAGACAGTTGGAAGGAATACGTCAATAAATTGAATCCAAATACTTCAGTCAAAGAAGTATTTGGAATGATCAGACGTCTCAAGAAACACACGAACGGACCGACACATATAGTAATATCCCTGAAGAAATTAGTGAGGAAATCATCGACTATCTATCACCACCGGGTGCCAAAAATGGCTTAGGCAATAGAAATAAAACTGTCCTGGAAAGAGAAACAAACAGTCTGATGGAACCATTCTCATTGTGGGAACTGGAAATAGCTATCAAGAGAAGCAACAACACAGCTCCTGGAAAAGACGGCATATCATATTCAATGATTGCAAATTTGACATCACAAGCTAAAAGTATACTGGTAGATATAATTAACAAAGTTTGGCTGAATCCAGAAGTAATAGAAGATTGGGGGCAACAAGTGATAATACTTATCAGAAAAATGAATAAACACCCAAATTTAGTTTCATCTTATAGACCCATATCTTTGGCTTCCTGCATTGCAAAAGTCAAAATAGAATGATCAAGAGAAGATTAGAATGGTGGGTAGAAAAGTATGACATACTTCCCAAATCCCAATGTGGATTTAGAAAGGGCATGGGAACATATGACAACTTAACAATTTTTATAACAGATCTATATCTATCAATGGCAAAAAACAACTATGTCGTTGCTTTATTTAGCGATATTAAAGGTGCGTACGATAACGTCCTACCAGAGGTGCTGGAAGATACTCTGACTAACACTGGATTACCAGGAAAATTCATAAACTCAATTACGACTAACATCCGAGAGAGAAAGATATTTTTCCGAATAAATGGGAAACTGATAGGGCCGAGGAAAATCTACAAAGGTTTACCACAGGGAGAAATTCTTAGCCCCATCTTATACTCAATTTATGTAAGAGACATAGAAAAAATATGGGAAACAGGTACCAAAATATTACAATTTGCAGATGACGTCGTAATATATATAGAAAAATCAAGCCTCCAGGAAGCCTATGAGGTGATGAGCCGTAACATAGATCACTTCCATGAATGGCTCGCAAAGAAAGGACTTGAATTGTCGGACGAAAAAAGCTCAATCGGAATTTTTACAAGACCCAGGAAGCTAGAAGAAAGAGCATCACTAACGACTAAATACCATACAATCAAAATACAAGAAAATAATAAATTTTTGGGCGTCACATTCGACAAAAAACTATCCTTCAAAACACATATAAATCAAGTAATCACAAAAATTGAACCAAAAATCAACATTTTACGTATGGTAAATAGGACATGGTGGGGAGCTCACCCTACCACAGCCCTGAATTTGTATAAAACAATAATTAGACCATCATGGGAGTATGGAAGTCTAGCATTCAGTAACTCTTCTCACTGCAGAAAGCTAGAAAAAATTCAATATAAGTGTTTGAGACTGTGCATAGGGGCAATGATCTCCACACCTACAAACGCCTTGTTGGTGGAAGGTGGAGAAATGCCTTTACATTCAAGATTCCAATATTTAAGTGATAAATTTGTAATTAAAAATACCAAGTACAAAATAATAGAACAATCGAAAATATCAAGAATGTAGCCATAGATACATTAACAAGTGACTATTGGAGAAATCGTCCAAAACCAAGCTTGGTATATAGCTATCTAAAGATAATTGAAACAAGAGGAGATACAAATAAATACAATAAACACCCGTATTATAGCTTTTTCACATTAGACACAGTACATAATATCAATACAATACAATCAACAAAACGATTACAAAGTTATATATACAGACGGGTCAAAAATTAATAACAAAACTGGCTGCGCTTTATTTTATGAAAACGATAATATCAAAATAGGATATAAACTACCAGACTTCGTTTCAGTTTGGTCATCTGAGCTAATAGCTATTAAAAAAGCAATTGAATATATCGAAAGACACAAAGTCACTAAGGTGGTCATCGTTACCTACAGCAAAAGCTGCATAGATAAATTGAAAAATTTATTCCTTACTAATCGATTAAGCGAGACATTAGTATACGAAGTGTGGAACAGACTTATACAGCTATTGGAGAACGAATATATAGTTAAAATATTATGGACTAGATCGCACTCCGGTTCTAGTGGAAACGAAGAAGCGGACTCAATAGCAAAATGGGCTTCAGAATATGGTACGAGGATCAACCTAGCGACTAGGAAAGATTATATGAATAATTTAAAGAAAAAAATATTGGACGAATGGAAAGAGCAATGGGACAGATCATCGGAGACAAAGGGACGATACTACAAGGTAGTCAACCCCAAACTAAAGATAAAACCCTGGTTTCAGAAATATCCAGATGCAAACAGAGGTACTATCGTATCAATAACGAGGCTGAGATTTAACCATGGAAACTTCCCTGCACACCTGAAAAGGCTGGGAATAATAGTGACAGATTTATGTCCTTGTGGAGCATCAAGCGGAACACCGGAACACATCATACTAGAATGTAGTATATTTGAGGCAAGCAGGGCAAAATTGTTAGAGGAACTACACTCTATAAAAACACTGATCAACCCTTTAATTTGACAACATTATTGCAAAATTTGACTTGTTATCCTTACATAATTAGGTTTGTTAATGACAGTAAAATTAAGATATAAGTGATTAATATAACATATATGTTACCTATATATTGTATATTATGTATGTGGCTAAATGGTTACCAGAGGCCAATAAAAGAAATAAAAAAAAAAATCTCTTTAACATAATATGTATATTACCTGTCAGATTTTTATTGTCAAAAGGAATTTTTATACTGAATCGCCAGGTAATTCTCGTAGTATTAGGGGTGAGATTTTGTTTTCCGGTTTGAGGCAGAATTACAAAGTGTAAAAGACTCGGGATGCGTGTACCCGCTCAAGTCGAATTGAGTCATATGCGAATCAGGTTTATTGTTCTTAATTTTATGTTTTTATTGTAAAAGGTGTCGTTGTCGATTACAAATTTGCTTTATTACTCTTCTTAAATGTTGAGTCTGGTAATATCAAAACATCTTAATATGTTTAGGTCCTCAACAATATGAGCAATTTTCCTTCCCAAGTGTATATAGTTTTCCGTGAGTTTTAAAAAGTTTCCCTAGATGTTTCTATATATGTGATCCACTTTCCAGTTTTCTTCGATTGTCTTTGATAAGTCAGCTTTATTTGGTCTGTTTCGTTTATATTATGATTGTATCCAATCATGTCCTGCAAAATTTCCATACCGTCGTTCTATTTTCTAGTCGCGTTCGTAATTATCAGTCTTGGGCTTCTCTGTTTCTTAATGTATACTTCATATTCATTTCCTATTTTGTCTTTCATGTGGTCTATTAGTGCTAGTTTATTGTATTATTTTTTAGTTTAATTAAAATAACAAAATAATACAATGAAAAACTTAACTATTACAATAAACTTAACTAAATATTACAATGAACTTAAATATTCCAATAAACTTAACTAAACTTAAAAACTAATCCTTTCTTCTGGTCTTCTCTTCGTTCCTGGTGTACCGGTCCTGTGCGTGACGAAGCCATCCTCTATTGTAGTCCTACCTGAGCCTCCGACACTTTAATTTCCTTAAAAACCATTTCAACTACAATCTCTGAAATCATTGTTGATTTAAAAAAATAATACAAATATTTAGGTAAAGAGTTTCATTATTTACTATTCTAAGAACATCATTATTACCTTTTATCAATTTAACAAACAGCAGTACTGAAAAAATCCTTCTTTCCTTTGCTCCCGGCCCAGCTGTACTCTTTGGCAACCACATCAATAAATATAATCTTGCATAATGAAACAGTTGCCACTCTTGGACAATGTCCGCCAATACGCGCATGCCGTGTTTTCTTAAAATAAAAACAGCATATCATGTGTACATACTCGTTATACGATCCATTTTGAATAAGTATATATTTACCAAACTCCGTTTTGTTGTGTCAGTTCTAAATTCGAATTCGAAGAGAAAATAACTTCGATGATCTTACCCTTGCAATATGAGATTTTAAAACAACTTGCTATTTACGACTACATAAAAAAAAAACTGAAACCTACTCAGAAAAACGATTTCCACGAAACAAAACTTAACATGTATCTGGCAATTATCATAGATTTTATAGAAAAACAAATTATTTTATGTATTGGTGTTTACGAAAATGATTATGAATAACTGAATACGTTAAATTGCATTTTGCTTTTAGGCAACTGCATGAATTTCCCGACATGTGTAATAATTAAATTAATCAACCAAAATTAAAATTTTGATATTTAGATAAAATTTTCAACTGTTTATTTTGAAAATAAAGTTTTTGCTTTCAATATTTTTTAAAATTTTGATGATTATAGGTTTAATCAAATTAAACGACTTGTCGAAGGGTCCTAAAATTTTAATATATTTTTTAGAACCATTATATCTATCAGCATAAAATATTTTATAGAAGGAATTTGATCTTCACTAAAAACTAACCAGTATCTAAAACAGTTTAAGAATTTTTGCGAAATACATACTTCTTAACCCATACAGCACATGGTTGACATAGGGTCACAATGGGCTGTAGGGTTAACGTCAACCCACTAGTACCATATATGAACATAGGTTAACCCATGGCGACATTACGTCAGAGACCTTTTGACTCATGGCAAACCCGACGGGTTCAATACGGGTATGCTATGGGACTCGAATGGTATTGCTAGGGTTAAAATGGCGGTATTAGTGCAATATAGTTGCATACTTTCCGTGCGTATTTATAATAAATAATTCATATAGTTATAAGTATTGAATGAACTAAAACTGCAATCCATTGTAACATATTTATTAAATGGTATTTTATTTACACTACTACTAAAAATAACTAAATTAAACTAACTTAACTAAATCATTGGTAATCATTATCCTAAAACTTATATCATTATCTTATTATCTAGTATTATTAAATTTAAACTAATTATTTAATTTTTTATTTTAATTATTTTCATTATCATTATCAGTATTGACATTGGGTTCATCACCACCTTCTAAAGCACTGGAAAGAACAAATTTTGAATTATTATAAACTGCAGTTTTACAGGTTTATTTTAAATAATAAAAAATATTAATTGACATTTTGGAAATATCTGGAATATATCTCAACTTACGGAGCACTCCGAACAAATCTGTCATGGGCATGACGCAGCCATCCTTTGACACACTGTTCCACTTGGCTCTGCGTCACACGCTGTTGTTCAGATACAATATCTGAAAACATTATTGGTTCAATTAATTATTTGTTTAAATAATAAATAGTTTGAAGTAAGTCATTTAATGTATTAATTAATACTTATAATTATTTTTACTATTAGGAGGGCCGAAAAATTGTTTTTGGCTTTGCTTCCAACCCAGCTGTACTTCTTCGCTACCACATTCTTAAAGACCTTTTTTAAAAGGTATATGGTAGCGCTTTTACAGGCTACGCCACCAATTCGTCCTAGGCGTGCTTTCTATAAATGATACAGTAATGTAATTGAGATGTCCATTTTATCCATTGAGGAACATCATATTTACCAATTTTTCTGCTATTGACGCATCTGTCAATAGCTGTTCCACATCTTGCAGTTCTGCCTCCGTCGACACCGGAAATTTATTGTACACTGCCAGTGTATAATCAGGCGAATCATTCGCCTTTTTACACTGGCAGCACTGCTTAATGGCACTGCTTAATGCCGTCTATTACAGCTTGGAACTTGCTGTCAATGGTGGCATTCAGCTGCTCAAATTTAAGATTGATTTTTATATCCAATCTCGAAATGAGTTTCTCCAAATCTGTTTTTTTTAAATTGTCTTAACTTCATAATGTACATTGACATTGATGTAATTAATGTAATGAAATAACTCACTTTTGTACCCCTCCCTGGGCTCTGTGCTGCTCCCAGAACCATGGTCAAACATCCCTATTCCCATCATCACAATCTTAAATATAATATTAGGTGATATGATATGTAACATTAGTATACTTTTTAATAGATTACTTACAAGTGTTAATTAGACGCCGTGCATTTGGCGTTGGTCTCCTATTAACTACTGATGTGGAATCTAAAATTTTATATTAATAATATCAACATATAACTCTTTATTTGATTTGCACTGGGTTTACTTACTGCTCTTCATGGTAGAAGCCTAAAAATAAAATGGGTTTAAACTGATGAATTGAACATGAGATATATTATTACATATATAGTACATTCCAGTGTATATATATACTTAAATTATAATATTATAATAAATTATAATTATAATTATATAAATAAATTAATATATATATTTTTTTCCATGCTCTTACCATACAAAATTTGATTGAATTGCGCTCTATCTAAACGTAATATTAAGAGCTAAAACTTCCAGAGAATTGTTTTTCATCAATTGGAACCATTTGAGCTCCTGGGAGCAAAGAAATTCGAAAATGACCATTTTGAGGGACCACCCTAATATATATATATATATATCTAGATATATATATCTACAAATATATAGAAGAGGGGAGATATATAGATATACAAGAGATAGAATAGTATAGAGATAGGATATATATATTATATATATACAACTATATATAATAGTGTATATATATATATATATATATATATATATATACAATATATATAATAGTGTATATATATATATATATACAATATAGTGTAAATAATAAACAAAAAATATAACAAAATGAAATTACAAAATATTGAAACAATAATCTTAACATTAACTATGGCAGAAACTAAGCATTAATTACTCTGTCGAGTGGTGAATGCTTCTATGATGATAGATGAGGAAAGTCATCGGGCCATTTCTTCTTCAGTCTTCTTGTTGGGTTGGGCAGAGATTTGATATGGGATTTGTGTGGAGTTCTAATTTCTTGATGTGGGATATGCTTCTTGATTTTATATGTGTTATAAACGTTACGCGTAAACGTAACGATTTTGTTTTTGTTACGTTTCCAAATTACACGAAAACGTAGCGGTTTTGTCATTGTCACGTTTCCAAATCACAAAATAAACGTGTAGGTGTCTTTAATGTTACTTAAAAATTTATTAAAATTCTGTAATATTAATAAAATTGGCAAATTTTATTCATATTACAGAATAAACTATGAAATTTTCTATTAACATGATAATAATAATTCATTATAAATCTAACTAATAAACCTAACAATGGTGTTAAATTCCTATTGACACATGATTTTTATAAATGCATATGCAAAATACTATAATACTGTTACTTAATAACTTATAACTACTGCTATTATTAACTTATTTATATAATACATTTAGTGATTCTTCCTATTTAATTAATTCTATGAGAAATTATATTATGATTGTTTTTTATTTTGCTCCCTTATCAATCTCTGCTTCCCAAAACGGAACCATTCGACAGCAATTGCAATTAAATCTGATTCGGTCAGGTTTTTAACAGTATTTGTTAATGTTACTAAAATTGAACCGATCAGGTTAAAAACATTAAGAACAACTTGTGAATTTGAAACATTTGTATAATTTTGGGTAATCTCACCTTTAATTATAATCATCAATTTTAAGTTGTTAACAGCTATGTTTTCCTTTCTGCCATACCATGAGCATTCAGCAGCCAGTTCCTTTGTAAAGACTTTATTGAATGCGTTTCGGACATATTTCACTTTTTTTTGTCCTCCTACTTTTAAAATATAATTTTGCTAAAATAAAAATATTGTAAGTTAGTACTAAATCATCTTAGTTATATAATTATTGTGAATACAATGTAAGTATACCAATTCTATCACACAGACATCCTCTTTTAAAAGGTCCTCACAACAATCGATTTGTTCTTGTGTGTTTAAAGGAAACAATCCTTTGAACATGTTGTTATTGTTTAAAAATTTTGCTGAAGGCTTATCAGCGTTTTTGCCAACTGTTCCAGCTTAACGTTCATCGAAGCAATTTCCTTCATTAAATAATCAAATTTGATATTTATATTATGGCCTCACCACTATTCACTACAATTTTTTTAGTGAAACAACTTGCATCAGTTTGTGTGCTACGTTCACAAACTTGCTTAATTAAATTATGGAACTGATGTGACTGTGGAATCATGAGAAGAGGGCTCAAATTATCTCCCACATTCGAAGGCGTATCACATAAGGGTGCTACGCCGCTAGTGTAACACCTTGGAGAGTCGAATTCGATAAATGCTTCATGAGAAAATCTAAAATATTTTTGTTATTTGTCTATTAATATATTAGTATATCATCATGATATGTAGGTTATTTTACATACTATCTTCAACATTTAGGTCTAAAATTTTGGGTTTTTTAAGCCGGCATTCTTTCCCCAAAGCTTTTTTTTCTGACGAGGGCTAAGAACCTAAGCAAATCAATTGACTTTAAACTGAAACTATATTGTTTTTTGGCTTTAACATGTACACTTACTGAAATATCGCACCAATGAAACATCTACCGCCTTCCAAGATTCTTCATCCGGCTTTGAACTTTTGACTATCAATGAAGAATTTAATATTGGCGGCCACCAGAATTTCGTTATTTTACCATTTTTGTCCTTGATCAACCAACTAACAGGTACTTCAGACCAGTTATTCTTCTTTAAAAAAAATTATAACAGCGTGCGTATACATTCTGAAACACTATAAAGCATTCTCTATAAAGCCATTTATAAAGAGGTTTCATAAACATTCAAAAATTTTCTAAATCAGAATAATCACGTTTGATGAGATGTTACTAACTACTAATAAAACATGAAAAAATAACTGCATTTACCTATTAAGTAAGATGATGTTTAAGATCATTTATTTTACGATTGCACAAACGAGAAAACTAATTGAAACAAAACGAAGCCAAGCCAACAAACGACGTAGATACAAAAGATTCTAGCGAAGATGGAAGATGAATGCGGCCTTGTCAGGCTGACCAAAGCTCGATAAGAAATATAGAGAATGTATAGAGACTTATTCTGTGGAGTTTTATAGAGCTGTCAATAACCATTAATATGAAACAATTTTTTAAAGTATTTTTAATAAAATAGTAGAAAATGGATCGTAGGAAATTGAATAATCGCAAACCATTAAGGGATTTATTCAAACGAAGGATTCGACAAATAATTTCGCAAAGAAATCAAGAATACAGAACATATTGCAATCAAGAAGTGAGCGAAGAAAATATTGCACATACTGCAGGTGTAAATAGCAAGGTTATTGTAGAAAATAGTATGGAGATTGCTGACATTGTCAACATGTCTTCAACGTCGTATAATAATGATTTAGCATCATCAAATATAAATGGCAATTTGCAACAATCGGTCAGCAAAAACATTGATGCCGCTAAGTCAACAACCCTTCAGGATGATTTGCGTAATTGGGTAAACGATCTAAACATTGCCTTCCTCGTAAGCATCATGGACTTGATGCTTTCTTTCCATGCGATGTACGAGCATTAATGGGAACACCTAGATATGCTACTGGAAGCATTCAGGTAGTTAATGGGGTGTTTCATATGTACATTTTGGCGTTGAAAGCTCTATTATTAGAGCAATGACAAAAATGTACCAAAATTAAATTACATTTAAATTGTGATGGTATGTCGATATCGCAAAGCTCTAGTAGTACGTTTTGGCCAACCCAGTTAATGATTGAGGAAAATGATAGCAAGACGTCTTCAGCCAGAACATCATTTAGCTATATATGCTTCGTCCCCACTGCACGAATCTGTGTGGCGAATCCTGTTCGCGACGCTCGCATGCGTTGGCTCTTGTGCGCGACGCACACTGCGAGCAATTTGACATTTGACGTTTAAGTAGATGTTTTTAAGTTGGTGATTGCGAGTACAGTTTGCTGTTGTTATTTTTTATATAAGTGTTAGTGAAATTTGTTGAGCTATTAAAGCATAGTTAATGAAAGTAAAGGTGGATGTTATTAATAACGATAAATAATTTATAACATGTATTCATATTGTATTTATATTTCAGCTTAGAAGAAAACTGATCGGTTTATGTTCAAGCGTTTGATTTTGGGTCTCGAAATAAACACTTTATATCCAGGCTTGGTCTTACAATGTGTGACCGCAGGCCAGACTCGAATATCATTTTGATGGCATATTGGCTCCTGAACGAAGATTCTACAAAGTCTTCTGCAAGAAAACGCCGTTATTGGATGGCGCCTTTATTTAGAACCCCAAATTATGTACTTAGGCCACTAATTTCCAATGAAAACACTGGTCATTTCCGAAATTTTTATGAGAATGCCAGTAGAAGATTTTCAAATACTTATTGATATGGTAGGACCCAAAATTGGAAAAAAGATACGTCATTTCGATACTGCATATCAGTCAAGGAGCAATTGGCTGTTACTTTAAGATTTTTGGCTACTGGGGATAGTTACGCAAGCTTACAGTGTTTGTTTCATATATCAAAACAATCGATTTCAAAAATTATTCCTCGCGTTTGTGATGCTTTGATATCATCGTTGAAACAATACATAAAGTAAGAATGATTATATATGGGCATATAATCCTCACACACACACACAACACACATATATATATATAATATATATATATATATATATATATATATATATATATATATATATTATACTAGCTGACCGGCAAACGTTGTTTTGCTAAATAAGGAATATTCTAAACCATTTCTAGAGAATCAAATATTAATAGTTTAAGTGCATAAGGATATGTTGTTTGAATGCTGTATACAATTAGGTATTATAAAAACAATAAACCCATTAGTTTGTCTATATTTTGTCAATACAATCAAACTGCAAGTTTTATACACTTTCTATAGAAAACATCGTATAATCCAATCCGAGTTTTTTGGTCTTTCGGCTTATTAATTACGTTTCCAGTTTTTCAGATTCTTTTTGGATTCTGGATTTTGTGTATAATTGTAAATAATACTACTGAGCTTATACAAAATTTTCAAATTTTTGCGAGGAGGAGAGATAAAAATGAATTAAGTATTTCTTCTTTGACCTGCTTTTTGAAAAGTTTCAAGTTACATTCGATGAATTAAAGTAAATTTAATGAAAAGTATATATGTAGAGCAGGGCGAGGCACAAAGGTCCAATTTGACTTTGAGCAAATATAAACCATAACAATTATATCACAACAAATAAGACCTATCAAATGAACAATTATCTGACTACGTTCAGTAAACTGACTTCTACTTCATCATTGTAGAAATGTGCTTTTTTGATGTCTTCCAAAAATTTGTTATCTAGACCTTTTTATCCTATATGCGGGGTAACTTGTAACGGGCAGGTGGCAAAAGGTTTAAAGCCTTATTATAATTTTAAAGGTTATTTTACAAAATAATTACATTTTTAAAACTAAAACTAAACGGAAGAAAATACTTTTATTATGGATTTTCAAAGATTACCGTTTATCTCCCCCATTTCAAAGATTATCGTTTTCAAATCAAGTTTGTAGCTGGCTATACATCTTTTTTCCTTTACTTTCAAATATTGTTGTTAAACAATGCTTAACTTTACTGATTTTGGCACATCGGTGGTGGACCTTTTTAATCCATCCTTCATATATTACATCTATTCTATTATTCTGGAAAATAAGAAAAATGTTATTCGACAAATGTCCATTTGATCGATACCAAATTTAGGTTCTGAATTTAAATAAGATGAATAAAAAATAATATAACCTAGAAAATGTTTTATAAATACCAATGAGTATACAATTATACAAATGAGATCTTTCAGAGCACCGTGTTTGAGAAAAATATGCCAAAAAGTGCATTTTCATATTAACATATCAAAGAAGTTTATATTTTGGGTCTCTAGTAACACTTGCGGCCCGTTTACTAACGTTTTTGTATATAAATAAAAACTACAAACAAAACTACTTACTACACATTTATCATAAATTATCATAAATAAATAATATTTGCGTTGCGTAAAACATCATATTAAACGTAATTGAACATCATCTGTCAAAATCGGTTGACATTTCACGAAATTGCCACCGTCCATTGTTTAATTTAAATTACGCTTCTACAAAAATTTTCAAATTAAAAATGTAAATTTTCTACGCGGATTTGAAATAATTTCTCACCTTTTGGACTTTCTCTGGATTGGCACGAATTTTTCAAGACTAAGACTGGCCAAATCGATTCAGCCGTTTTCGAGTTTTATTCGGACATTTGAAAGAGAGCTCCATTTTATATATAAGATATATATATATATATATATATATATATATGTGTGTGTGTGTGTGTGTATTTGTATGTATATGTATATACTTACACAAAATAACAATTTATTTAAGATGCCAGAAACGGCAGAAGCGTGGCTTCACATTGCCTGAGGATATGAACGACGCTGGAATTTCCCCAATTGTATTGGTGCAATAGACTGCAAGCACAAGAATTGATTGCCCATTAATAGTGGCTCTGATTATTACAATCATAAAGGGTTTTTCAGTATTGTTTTGTTTGCTGTAGTAGATGCTGCTAACTATAATTTCCTAATTGCAGACATAGGATCCCAAGGAGAATTTCCGATGGAGGCGTTTTAAAAACGCCCTCATATCTCAATATATGAATAATTTGTTAAACCTCCCAGAAGCGACGCTATCCCAGGTAGTCTGCAGACATGCCCGCATGTGTTATTAGTGATAGGGCATTGCCTTTAGCCACTAAAATTATGAAACCTTTTGGGGGGTTTCACAGCAAGAATACAAAGAAAGAATTTTTAATTATAGATTAAGTAGAGCTCGTCGGGTTGTAGAAAACGTGTCGGAATAATGTCCTCAGTTTTCAGAGTTTTAAGAAAGCCACTATGTTTGCAAGCCGATAAAGCTCAGAAAATTGTATTGGCAACAGTTTTCGAGGGCAAGTAAATCTTCAAACTTATTGTACACACCGGTTGGATCTATAGATACTGATATAATGGGTCACATTGTCGAAGGTGAATGGCGAGCAAATCACGAAACAGCATTAAATAACTTTCAACCAGTTGGAAGGCCAGCTTCTGCCATAGCTAAAGATGTAAGAGAAGATTTTGCAAATTATTTTTTAAATGAAGGCGTTAGTGACATGGCAAAATATTACCAATAAAATGAACTTTTTTTTTGAACGACTATCAACAGTGGATATATATAGAACATAAATTGTATTTTATAAGTATATAATTGTATAATTGTATATAAGTGTATAATTGTATTGCAACTGTAATTACAAAATGTGCATTAATAAAATCATATTCCACTATAAAACTATTTAATTAATAAAAATTTACATAAACATATAAATTATGAGCTAGTGTCCGGAAAGTTACAAATTCGCTCAGGTTTTGTACCAAATCATCTGTTATTGCGTTCACAATTTTGCTTTCTTCTCTTCAACGACTTTATTTTTGGCTTCACATAATACATCCAGTAATTGTTTTTCTATATCATTCTGACTTCGGGATCGAACCACTCTAAACTTTCGGCCATATATGGTACAAAATGGTTTTGTTAGTAGGTAGTTGTGGTTGATCCGGTTGTTGTGGTTGTTCCGGTTGTTCTTTAGGTTTATTGCATTTCATTATATACTGCAAGAATTGAGTTTTAACAAAGTATCCTTGTCATCCTCTGGCTTTTCTTTTTTTGGTGGCGATACAAATTCGTTATCTGACGATATAGTAGTTTCGCTATTCTGCAAAAAATAATGATATCGTGCAATTACATAAAGAAAATAAATGATTGAAATGATATAAATTTTTGCAGTAAAACTTCTTTAGGTGCGATTAGGGTGTAAATCAGAGTTAAATGCAACGAAAGTGCTTACTTACGACTTACCAATTCATCAATCGCCAACGGAGTCGTTCTCGAAACGAGTCGCGTTGTATATGTATGTATCATTGTCTTGTACGGCAACTATGTGAATTACAGAATATCGAATGTAAGCCTACTACTACTATCATTAAGGTTATGTTGTCGACATCTAACTTTAATAAAAATTAACGAAAATAAACAAAAGCGTAATACAGTATAACTTGCCAATAATTATAATAAAAACATTTAAAAATGTTTTGTTGTTTTTTATTCATAGTTGCTGTATTATATCTTTAAAGTAACTTCAATCGGAATTATTTTATAGGCAAGATAGATTTCACTGTTGTATTTATTGCTACAGATATGTATGTGTATAGGTTGTCATTCAGCTAATCAAGATCTTGATTGATTGTTTACTGTTTCTAAAAACTAGGCAATTTTTTAAACAGCAATCAGAATACAAAGTATCCTATGAGCTATTGTGATGAATTTAACATATACACAAACATGCATACATTCATGCACACGAACATACTCACACGCACGTTAACAGAAAAAGAAATTATATAATAGTCATCACTTCAGCAAGTTGTATACTAATTGGCTCAGGTCCTTCCGCCATTTACTGGATAACTACACATTTATGAACTAATGTGATGAAATTTTCATATACACAAACATGCATACATACATACGCACATACATTCACGCACACAAACTCTCGATAAAAGATTTATGAATGTTTAATAGCGGTCACTTCATCTAGTGATATCCTACTTACAAGGTAACCATCCGGTTTTACTCTTCTGGGATTTTAATGAAACTTCGCATGGTGTAGGGTTGATGGTCAACCGAACACCTTAAATATTAGAGTCCTATGGAAGCGGTTTAATTAAAAAAATTAAATAAAAATTGATTAAACTGATAAAAACGCACTAAAGCTCTATGTCTATGCGCGTTGCGTTTCGTATCCAGTGTCGAGATAGCCGAGTGGTTTGCGGCG
>NW_020536999.1:78567463-78598358 GCF_003426905.1 Ctenocephalides felis
TGCTAGTGAAAATCTCACAGAGGACAAACCTTCCCAAGAAACTAATAATAATAATGAGGTAATTAATATTAATGAAAATTTAAAAACCAACGATAAGATTAATGAGAATACATATGAAAAAATAATCAATCGAGAATACTAAAGTATTTAAAACAGTGTCATACACAGAAAAAGACATAGACCATTTTAATTTATGTGGAATCGATGAACAAAAACATAGGCAAACTACACCACATGGCATTAGGAAGAAAGATATTTAACAAGCACCCAGAGATGGACAAATATATTAAGGAAATTAAAGCTATTGGAATTAACAAAATCAAAATTGAATGTTATGACTACAAATTCACAAATAAGTTGGTAGTGGACCATATATTCTCAGAGATCGGCGCAAGGGCATATATACCACTATCTACTGTAATAAAAAAGGGAGTAATATACGACGTAGACACCGAGCTATCAGAAGAACATATTTTGAAACATATAAAATCTGAAGTGGAAATATTAGAAGTCAAACGAATTCTTAAAAAACAAAACAACGATTATGTAAAAACGCCCGTATGCGTTCTAACTTTCAGAGGCCAAAGGTTACCTGAGAAAGTAAAATACATGCGGTGAAGTGTCGGGTGAGTCAATACAACAAAATAATCCAATGCTATAACTGTTTACGTTATGGTCACGTGACCACACAGTTCCGAAGTAGTGTCAGGTGCGGACATTGTTCGGGTAACCACAACTACAAGGAGTGCGATAACAGGGAGGAAGAACCCAAATGTGCATTATGCGGCAATGGACATCAGGCAATTAACAAAAATTGCGAAGTCTACAAAAAACAAATTAAATTAAAGGAAATAATGGAATTTAATAATGCAAGTTATAATGAAGCAAAAAGGATTTTGGAGAACCGACCCTACGCAAATATAATTACAGCTAGACTAGACTTACAAAACAAAAAAGTTTTTCCCGATATTCAAGATCACCAACAACGCACAAGAGATAAAGAACCAGAAAATACGGAAGTGAATCAGCCCAAGAAACGGAGACTACACAATACTAGCGTTGAGACACCAACCATAGACAACAGCATTAAAAACTCTAATAATAACAATAAAATAGAAAACGATGCACGAAAAGCGTCACCTAATATAAATAAAATACCATTTAAAAAAAATGAAAACGTAAATACAAAAATGACAAAAGAGGACAACAGAGATAAAACAAAAGAGAAGGATGTTAGAACGACGAATATACAGAAAAGAGGATTACAACCAAATCCAAGCACATCAGAGCAAATATCTCTGAACCACATTATCAAAAGACTAAAGGATGTTTTTAACCCTACCAACCAAAAAAATAATCAAGTGCTAATGGCCATAATTAATCGGATGGAAAGAGATCAGATAAACCTAACAAATCCGAAATGACAAGAATGACACAGGAATTGAACATTTTCTATACGAGAAAAAGATTCAAATAGCGGCCTTCTCAGAAACATGGTTAAAAGGTGGTAACAACTGCACTTTCAGAGGTTACAAGATCTTCCGCAACGATAGAAATGATGGTTATGGAGGTACGGCTATAATAGTCAAGGATAATATCACGGTACTCAATACAGAGAATATTAATATAGGCACAATAGATGTAAACAAGTGCCAAATCAAAAGAATAACACTTGTGTTCTGTAACACCAAATTGACCATTATATCCATTTATGTTGCACCTAACAGCAATATCTCAGTAAGTCAATGGAATCATATATTGTCACAGTTCCAAAACCCATTCATTTTGTGCGGTGATTTTAACGCCCACCATTATGCATGGGGAGGTAAATGGAATAGCAGAATGGGAAATAATTTACTAGAATCCGTAGAGTCCAATGACTTGTTTATACTCAATGATGGAAATCCAACTCTGAGATCTAAAAACAATTTTACAGCAGTTGATATATCATTTTGCTCTCAGGACATAGCGCACAAAATAGATTGGAGTGTAATCGATGAGTCTCTGGGCTCAGATCATTATCCCATAATTCTAACTCTGAAACAAAAAGAAGTTCCTCAACTCAAAAATAACGATCTTGGATGGAACCTCAATAAAGCAGACTGGGAAAAGTATCAAATACATCTAGAAGATGAACTAAATGGATTTTGTGTAAGTGACCCCGTAAAAGCGTACACAGATTTTATACGGATAATTAACTCAGCGGCAGAAAAAAGCATTCCAAAAAGGAAAAAATTGATTAATACTAGGTTCATTAAACTAGTGTGGTGGGATGACGAATGCAATCAGCTAATAAAGGAACGGAAAGAGAGTGAAAAAGCTCATAGACACGAATCCAACTATAAAAACTATTTAACGTGTGAGAATATAAACAAGAAAATCAAAAACATTTTCAGGAAGAAGAAAAAAGACAGTTGGAAGGAATACGTCAATAAATTGAATCCAAATACTTCAGTCAAAGAAGTATTTGGAATGATCAGACGTCTCAAGAAACACACGAACGGGACCGACACATATAGTAATATCCCTGAAGAAATTAGTGAGGAAATCATCGACTATCTATCACCACCGGGTGCCAAAAATGGCTTAGGCAATAGAAATAAAACTGTCCTGGAAAGAGAAACAAACAGTCTGATGGAACCATTCTCATTGTGGGAACTGGAAATAGCTATCAAGAGAAGCAACAACACAGCTCCTGGAAAAGACGGCATATCATATTCAATGATTGCAAATTTGACATCACAAGCTAAAAGTATACTGGTAGATATAATTAACAAAGTTTGGCTGAATCCAGAAGTAATAGAAGATTGGGGGCAACAAGTGATAATACTTATCAGAAAAATGAATAAACACCCAAATTTAGTTTCATCTTATAGACCCATATCTTTGGCTTCCTGCATTGCAAAAGTCAAAGATAGAATGATCAAGAGAAGATTAGAATGGTGGGTAGAAAAGTATGACATACTTCCCAAATCCCAATGTGGATTTAGAAAGGGCATGGGAACATATGACAACTTAACAATTTTTATAACAGATCTATATCTATCAATGGCAAAAAACAACTATGTCGTTGCTTTATTTAGCGATATTAAAGGTGCGTACGATAACGTCCTACCAGAGGTGCTGGAAGATACTCTGACTAACACTGGATTACCAGGAAAATTCATAAACTCAATTACGACTAACATCCGAGAGAGAAAGATATTTTTCCGAATAAATGGGAAACTGATAGGGCCGAGGAAAATCTACAAAGGTTTACCACAGGGAGAAATTCTTAGCCCCATCTTATACTCAATTTATGTAAGAGACATAGAAAAAATATGGGAAACAGGTACCAAAATATTACAATTTGCAGATGACGTCGTATATATATAGAAAAATCAAGCCTCCAGGAAGCCTATGAGGTGATGAGCCGTAACATAGATCACTTCCATGAATGGCTCGCAAAGAAAGGACTTGAATTGTCGGACGAAAAAAGCTCAATCGGAATTTTTACAAGACGCCGGAAGCTAGAAGAAAGAGCATCACTAACGACTAAATACCATACAATCAAAATACAAGAAAATAATAACTTTTTGGGCGTCACATTCGACAAAAAACTATCCTTCAAAACACATATAAATCAAGTAATCACAAAAATTGAACCAAAAATCAACATTTTACGTATGGTAAATAGGACATGGTGGGGAGCTCACCCTACCACAGCCCTGAATTTGTATAAAACAATAATTAGACCATCATGGGAGTATGGAAGTCTAGCATTCAGTAACTCTTCTCACTGCAGAAAGCTAGAAAAAATTCAATATAAGTGTTTGAGACTGTGCATAGGGGCAATGATCTCCACACCTACAAACGCCTTGTTGGTGGAAGGTGGAGAAATGCCTTTACATTCAAGATTCCAATATTTAAGTGATAAATTTGTAATTAAAAAATACCAAGTACAAAATAATAGAACAATCGAAAATATCAAGAATGTAGCCATAGATACATTAACAAGTGACTATTGGAGAAATCGTCCAAAACCAAGCTTGGTATACAGCTATCTAAAGATAATTGAAACAAGAGGAGATACAAATAAATACAATAAACACCCGTATTATAGCTTTTTCACATTAGACAACAGTTATAACATAGAAAAAATATTCAATACGAATACAATCAGCATAAACGATTACAAAGTTATATATACAGCCGGGTCAAAAATTAATAACAAAACTGGCTGCGCTTTATTTTATGAAAACGATAATATCAAAATAGGATATAAACTACCAGACTTCGTTTCAGTTTGGTCATCTGAGCTAATAGCTATTAAAAAAGCAATTGAATATATCGAAAGACACAAAGTCACTAAGGTGGTCATCGTTACCTACAGCAAAAGCTGCATAGATAAATTGAAAAATTTATTCCTTACTAATCGATTAAGCGAGACATTAGTATACGAAGTGTGGAACAGACTTATACAGCTATTGGAGAACGAATATATAGTTAAAATATTATGGACTAGATCGCACTCCGGTTCTAGTGGAAACGAAGAAGCGGACTCAATAGCAAAATGGGCTACAGAATATGGTACGAGGATCAACCTAGCGACTAGGAAAGATTATATGAATAATTTAAAGAAAAAAATATTGGACGAATGGAAAGAGCAATGGGACAGATCGTCGGAGACAAAGGGACGATACTACAAGGTAGTCAACCCCAAACTAAAGATAAAACCCTGGTTTCGGAAATATCCAGATGCAAACAGAGGTACTATCGTAGCAATAACGAGGCTGAGATTTAACCATGGAAACTTCCCTGCACACCTGAAAAGGCTGGGAATAATAGTGACAGATTTATGTCCTTGTGGAGCATCAAGCGGAACACCGGAACACATCATACTAGAATGTAGTATATTTGAGGCAAGCAGGGCAAAATTGTTAGAGGAACTACACTCTATAAAAACACTGATCAAACCCTTTAATTTGACAACATTATTGCAAAATTTGACTTGTTATCCTTACATAATTAGGTTTGTTAATGACAGTAAAATTAAGATATAAGTGATTAATATAACATATATGTTACCTATATATTGTATATTATGTATGTGGCTAAATGGTTACCAGAGGCCAATAAAAGAAATAAAAAAAAAAATCTCTTTAACATAATATGTATATTACCTGTCAGATTTTTATTGTCAAAAGGAATTTTTATACTGAATCGCCAGGTAATTCTCGTAGTATTAGGGGTGAGATTTTGTTTTCCGGTTTGAGGCAGAATTACAAAGTGTAAAAGACTCGGGATGCGTGTACCCGCTCAAGTCGAATTGAGTCATATGCGAATCAGGTTTATTGTTCTTTAATTTTATGTTTTTATTGTAAATGGTGTCGTTGTCGATTACCAAATTTGCTTTATTACTCTTCTTAAATGTTGAGTCTGGTAATATCAAAACATCTTAATATGTTTAGGTCCTCAACAATATGAGCAATTTTCCTTCCCAAGTGTATATAGTTTTCCGTGAGTTTTAAAAAGTTTTCCCTAGATGTTTCTATATATGTGATCCACTTTCCAGTTTTCTTCGATTGTCTTTGATAAGTCAGCTTTATTTGGTCTGTTTCGTTTATATTATGATTGTATCCAATCATGTCCTGCAAAATTTCCATACCGTCGTTCTATTTTCTAGTCGCGTTCGTAATTATCAGTCTTGGGCTTCTCTGTTTCTTAATGTATACTTCATATTCATTTCCTATTTTGTCTTTCATGTGGTCTATTAGTGCTAGTTTATTGTATTATTTTATTAGTTTAATTAAAATAACAAAATAATACAATGAAAAACTTAACTATTACAATAAACTTAACTAAATATTACAATGAACTTAAATATTCCAATAAACTTAACTAAACTTAAAAACTAATCCTTTCTTCTGGTCTTCTCTTCGTTCCTGGTGTACCGGTCCTGTGCGTGACGAAGCCATCCTCTATTGTAGTCTCCTACCTGAGCCTCCGACACTTTAATTTCCTTAAAAACCATTTCAACTACAATCTCTGAAATCATTGTTGATTTAAAAAAATAATACAAATATTTTAGGTAAAGAGTTTCATTATTTACTATTCTAAGAACATCATTATTACCTTTTATCAATTTAACAAACAGCAGTACTGAAAAAATCTTCTTTCCTTTGCTCCCGGCCCAGCTGTACTCTTTGGCAACCACATCAATAAATATAATCTTGCATAATGAAACAGTTGCCACTCTTGGACAATGTCCGCCAATACGCGCAAGCCGTGTTTTCTTAAAATAAAAACAGCATATCATGTGTACATACTCGTTATACGATCCATTTTGAATAAGTATATATTTACCAAACTCCGTTTTGTTGTGTCAGTTCTAAATTCGAATTCGAAGAGAAAATAACTTCGATGATCTTACCCTTGCAATATGAGATTTTAAAACAACTTGCTATTTACGACTACATAAAAAAAAACTGAAACCTACTCAGAAAAACGATTTCCACGAAACAAAACTTAACATGTATCTGGCAATTATCATAGATTTTATAGAAAAACAAATTATTTTATGTATTGGTGTTTACGAAAATGATTATGAATAACTGAATACGTTAAATTGCATTTTGCTTTTAGGCAACTGCATGAATTTCCCGACATGTGTAATAATTAAATTAATCAACCAAAATTAAAATTTTGATATTTAGATAAAATTTTCAACTGTTTATTTTGAAAATAAAGTTTTTGCTTTCAATATTTTTTCAAATTTTGATGATTATAGGTTTAATCAAATTAAACGACTTGTCGAAGGGTCCTAAAATTTTAATATATTTTTTAGAACCATTATATCTATCAGCATAAAATATTTTATAGAAGGAATTTGATCTTCACTAAAAACTAACCAGTATCTAAAACAGTTTAAGAATATTTTTGCGAAATACATACTTCTTAACCCATACAGCACATGGTTGACATAGGGTCACAATGGGCTGTAGGGTTAACGTCAACCCACTAGTACCATATATGAACATAGGTTAACCCATGGCGACATTTACGTCAGAGACCTGGTTTGACTCATGGCCAACCCGACGGGTTCAATACGGGTATGCTATGGGACTCGAATGGTATTGCTATGGGTTAAAATGGCGGTATTTAGTGCAATATAGTTGCATACTTTCCGTGCGTATTTATAATAAATAATTCATATAGTTATAAGTATTGAATGAACTAAAACTGCAATCCATTGTAACATATTTATTAAATGGTATTTTATTTACACTACTACTAAAAATAACTAAATTAAACTAACTTAACTAAATCATTGGTAATCATTATCCTAAAACTTATATCATTATCTTATTATCTAGTATTATTAAATTTAAACTAATTATTTAATTTTTTATTTTAATTATTTTCATTATCATTATCAGTATTGACATTGGGTTCATCACCACCTTCTAAAGCACTGGAAAGAACAAATTTTGAATTATTATAAACTGCAGTTTTACAGGTTTATTTTAAATAATAAAAAATATTAATTGACATTTTGGAAATATCTGGAATATATCTCAACTTACGGAGCACTCCGAACAAATCTGTCATGGGCATGACGCAGCCATCCTTTGACACACTGTTCCACTTGGCTCTGCGTCACACGCTGTTGTTCAGATACAATATCTGAAAACATTATTGGTTCAATTAATTATTTGTTTAAATAATAAATAGTTTGAAGTAAGTCATTTAATGTATTAATTAATACTTATAATTATTTTTACTATTAGGAGGGCCGAAAAATTGTTTTTGGCTTTGCTTCCAACCCAGCTGTACTCTTCGCTACCACATTCTTAAAGACCTTTTTTAAAAGGTATATGGTAGCGCTTTTACAGGCTACGCCACCAATTCGTCCTAGGCGTGCTTTCTATAAATGATACAGTAATGTAATTGAGATGTCCATTTTATCCATTGAGGAACATCATATTTACCAATTTTTCTGCTATTGACGCATCTGTCAATAGCTGTTCCACATCTTGCAGTTCTGCCTCCGTCGACACCGGAAATTTATTGTACACTGCCAGTGTATAATCAGGCGAATCATTCGCCTTTTTACACTGGCAGCACTGCTTAATGGCACTGCTTAATGCCGTCTATTACAGCTTGGAACTTGCTGTCAATGGTGGCATTCAGCTGCTCAAATTTAAGATTGATTTTTATATCCAATCTCGAAATGAGTTTCTCCAAATCTGTTTTTTTTTAAATTGTCTTAACTTCATAATGTACATTGACATTGATGTAATTAATGTAATGAAATAACTCACTTTTGTACCCCTCCCTGGGCTCTGTGCTGCTCCCAGAACCATGGTCAAACATCCCTATTCCCATCATCACAATCTTAAATATAATATTAGGTGATATGATATGTAACATTAGTATACTTTTTAATAGATTACTTACAAGTGTTAATTAGACGCCGTGCATTTGGCGTTGGTCTCCTATTAACTACTGATGTGGAATCTAAAATTTTATATTAATAATATCAACATAATAACTCTTTATTTGATTTGCACTGGGTTTACTTACTGCTCTTCATGGTAGAAGCCTAAAAATAAAATGGTTTAAACTGAACTGAATTGAACATGAGATATATATTACATATATAGTACATTCCAGTGTATATATATACTTAAATTATAATATTATAATAAATTATAATTATAATTATAATAAATAAATTAATATATATATTTTTTTCCATGCTCTTACCATACAAAATTTGATTGAATTGCGCTCTATCTAAACGTTAATATTAAGAGCTAAAACTTCCAGAGAATTGTTTTTCATCAAATTGGAACCATTTGAGCTCCTGGGAGCAAAGAAATTCGAAAATGACCATTTTGAGGACCACCCTAATATATATATATATATATATATATATATATATACAATATATATAGATAATATATATATACAATATATATATAATAGTATATATATATATATATATATATATATATATATATATATATATAATATATATATAATATATATATATATAATATATATATATACAATATATATATAATAGTGTATATATATATATATATACAATATAGTGTAAATAATAAACAAAATATTAACAAAATGAAATTACAAAATATTGAAACAATAATCTTAACATTAACTATGGCAGAAACTAAGCATTAATTACTCTGTCGAGTGGTGAATGCTTCTATGATGATAGATGAGGAAAGTCATCGGGCCATTTCTTCTTCAGTCTTCTTGTTGGGTTGGGCAGAGATTTGATATGGGATTTGTGTGGAGTTCTAATTTCTTGATGTGGGATATGCTTCTTGATTTTATATGTGTTATAAACGTTACGCGTAAACGTAACGATTTTGTTTTTGTTACGTTTCCAAATTACACGAAAACGTAGCGGTTTTGTCATTGTCACGTTTCCAAATCACAAAATAAACGTGTAGGTGTCTTTAATGTTACTTAAAAATTTATTAAAATTCTGTAATATTAATAAAATTGGCAAATTTTATTCATATTACAGAATAAACTATGAAATTTTCTATTAACATGATAATAATAATTCATTATAAATCTAACTAATAAACCTAACAATGGTGTTAAATTTCCTATTGACATGATATATTTTTATAAATGCATATGCAAAATACTATAATACTGTTACTTAATAACTTATAACTACTGCTATTATTAACTTATTTATATATAATACATTTAGTGATTCTTCCTATTTAATTAATTCTATGAGAAATTATATTATGATTGTTTTTTATTTTGCTCCCTTATCAATCTCTGCTTCCCAAAACGGAACCATTCGACAGCAATTGCAATTAAATCTGATTCGGTCAGGTTTTTAACAGTATTTGTTAATGTTACTAAAATTGAACCGATCAGGTTAAAAACATTAAGAACAACTTGTGAATTTGAAACATTTGTATAATTTTGGGTAATCTCACCTTTAATTATAATCATCAATTTTAAGTTGTTAACAGCTATGTTTTCCTTTCTGCCATACCATGAGCATTCAGCAGCCAGTTCCTTTGTAAAGACTTTATTGAATGCGTTTCGGACATATTTCACTTTTTTTTGTCCTCCTACTTTTAAAATATAATTTTGCTAAAATAAAAATATTGTAAGTTAGTACTAAATCATCTTAGTTATATAATTATTGTGAATACAATGTAAGTATACCAATTCTATCACACAGACATCCTCTTTTAAAAGGTCCTCACAACAATCGATTTGTTCTTGTGTGTTTAAAGGAAACAATCCTTTGAACATGTTGTTATTGTTTAAAAATTTTGCTGAAGGCTTATCAGCGTTTTCTGCCAACTGTTCCAGCTTAACGTTCATCGAAGCAATTTCCTTCATTAAATAATCAAATTTGATATTTATATTATGGCCTCCACCACTATTCACTACAATTTTTTTAGTGAAACAACTTGCATCAGTTTGTGTGCTACGTTCACAAACTTGCTTAATTAAATTATGGAACTGATGTGACTGTGGAATCATGAGAAGAGGGCTCAAATTATCTCCCACATTCGAAGGCGTATCACATAAGGGTGCTACGCCGCTAGTGTAACACCTTGGAGAGTCGAATTCGATAAATGCTTCATGAGAAAAATCTAAAATATTTTTGTTATTTGTCTATTAATATATTAGTATATCATCATGATATGTAGGTTATTTTACATACTATCTTCAACATTTAGGTCTAAAATTTTGGGTTTTTTAAGCCGGCATTCTTTCCCCAAAGCTTTTTTTTCTGACGAGGGCTAAGAACCTAAGCAAATCAATTGACTTTAAACTGAAACTATATTGTTTTTTGGCTTTAACATGTACACTTACTGAAATATCGCACCAATGAAACATCTACCGCCTTCCAAGATTCTTCATCCGGCTTTGAACTTTTGACTATCAATGAAGAATTTAATATTGGCGGCCACCAGAATTTCGTTATTTTACCATTTTTGTCCTTGATCAACCAACTAACAGGTACTTCAGACCAGTTATTCTTCTTTAAAAAAAATTATAACAGCGTGCGTATACATTCTGAAACACTATAAAGCATTCTCTATAAAGCCATTTATAAAGAGGTTTCATAAACATTCAAAAATTTTCTAAATCAGAATAATCACGTTTGATGAGATGTTACTAACTACTAATAAAACATGAAAAAATAACTGCATTTACCTATTAAGTAAGATGATGTTTAAGATCATTTATTTTACGATTGCACAAACGAGAAAACTAATTGAAACAAAACGAAGCCAAGCCAACAAACGACGTAGATACAAAAGATTCTAGCGAAGATGGAAGATGAATGCGGCCTTGTCAGGCTGACCAAAGCTCGATAAGAAATATAGAGAATGTATAGAGACTTATTCTGTGGAGTTTTATAGAGCTGTCAATAACCATTAATATGAAACAATTTTTTAAAGTATTTTTTAATAAAATAGTAGAAAATGGATCGTAGGAAATTGAATAATCGCAAACCATTAAGGGATTTATTCAAACGAAGGATTCGACAAATAATTTCGCAAAGAAATCAAGAATACAGAACATATTGCAATCAAGAAGTGAGCGAAGAAAATATTGCACATACTGCAGGTGTAAATAGCAAGGTTATTGTAGAAAATAGTATGGAGATTGCTGACATTGTCAACATGTCTTCAACGTCGTATAATAATGATTTAGCATCATCAAATATAAATGGCAATTTGCAACAATCGGTCAGCAAAAACATTGATGCCGCTAAGTCAACAACCCTTCAGGATGATTTGCGTAATTGGGTAAACGATCTAAACATTGCCTTCCTCGTAAGCATCATGGACTTGATGCTTTCTTTCCATGCGATGTACGAGCATTAATGGGAACACCTAGATATGCTACTGGAAGCATTCAGGTAGTTAATGGGGTGTTCATATGTACATTTTGGCGTTGAAAGCTCTATTATTAGAGCAATGACAAAAATGTACCAAAATTAAATTACATTTAAATTGTGATGGTATGTCGATATCGCAAAGCTCTAGTAGTACGTTTTGGCCAACCCAGTTAATGATTGAGGAAAATGATAGCAAGACGTCTTCAGCCAGAACATCATTTAGCTATATTATGCTTCGTCCCCACTGCACGAATCTGTGTGGCGAATCCTGTTCGCGACGCTCGCATGCGTTGGCTCTTGTGCGCGACGCACACTGCGAGCAATTTGACATTTGACGTTTAAGTAGATGTTTTTAAGTTGGTGATTGCGAGTACAGTTTGCTGTTGTTATTTTTTATATAAGTGTTAGTGAAAATTTGTTGAGCTATTAAAGCATAGTTAATGAAAGTAAAGGTGGATGTTATTAATAACGATAAATAATTTAATAACATGTATTCATATTGTATTTATATTTCAGCTTAGAAGAAAACTGATCGGTTTATGTTCAAGCGTTTGATTTTGGGTCTCGAAATAAACACTTTATATCCAGGCTTGGTCTTTACAATGTGTGACCGCAGGCCAGACTCGAATATCATTTTGATGGCATATTGGCTCCTGAACGAAGATTCTACAAAGTCTTCTGCAAGAAAACGCCGTTATTGGATGGCGCCTTTATTTAGAACCCCAAATTATGTACTTAGGCCACTAATTTCCAATGAAAACACTGGTCATTTCCGAAATTTTTTGAGAATGCCAGTAGAAGATTTTCAAATACTTATTGATATGGTAGGACCCAAAATTGGAAAAAAGATACGTCATTTCGATACTGCATATCAGTCAAGGAGCAATTGGCTGTTACTTTAAGATTTTTGGCTACTGGGGATAGTTACGCAAGCTTACAGTGTTTGTTTCATATATCAAAACAATCGATTTCAAAAATTATTCCTCGCGTTTGTGATGCTTTGATATCATCGTTGAAACAATACATAAAAGTAAGAATGATTATATATGGGCATATAATCCTCACACACACACACACACACACATATATATATATATATATATATATATATATACATATATATATATATATATATATATATTTATACTAGCTGACCCGGCAAACGTTGTTTTGCTAAATAAGGAATATTCTAAACCATTTCTAGAGAATCAAATATTAATAGTTTAAGTGCATAAGGATATGTTGTTTGAATGCTGTATACAATTAGGTATTATAAAAACAATAAACCCCATTAGTTTGTCTATATTTTGTCAATACAATCAAACTGCAAGTTTTATACACTTTCTATAGAAAACATCGCATAATCCAATCCGAGTCTTTTTTGGTCTTTCGGCTTATTAATTACGTTTCCAGTTTTTCAGATTCTTTTTGGATTCTGGATTTTGTGTATAATTGTAAATAATACTACTGAGCTTATACAAAATTTTCAAATTTTTGCGAGGAGAGATAAAAAATGAATTAAGTATTTCTTCTTTGACCTGCTTTTTGAAAAGTTTCAAGTTACATTCGATGAATTAAAGTAAATTTAATGAAAAGTATATATGTAGAGCAGGGCGAGGCACAAAGGTCCAATTTGACTTTGAGCAAATATAAACCATAACAATTATATCACAACAAATAAGACCTATCAAATGAACAATTATCTGACTACGTTCAGTAAACTGACTTCTACTTCATCATTGTAGAAATGTGCTTTTTTGATGTCTTCCAAAAATTTGTTATCTAGACCTTTTTATCCTATATGCGGGGTAACTTGTAACGGGCAGGTGGCAAAAGGTTTAAAGCCTTATTATAATTTTAAAGGTATTTTACAAAATAATTACATTTTTAACTAATGCTAAAACTACCAACGGAAGAAAATACTTTTATTATGGATTTTCAAAGATTACCGTTTATCTCCCCCATTTCAAAGATTATCGTTTTCAAATCAAGTTTGTAGCTGGCTATACATCTTTTTTCCTTTACTTTCAAATATTGTTGTTAAACAATGCTTAACTTTACTGATTTTTGGCACATCGGTGGTGGACCTTTTTAATCCCGGACCTTCATATATTACTATCTATTCTGCGATAAATTCTGGGAAATTATAACTGGAAAAATGTTATTCGACAAAATGTCCATTTGATCGATACCAAATTTAGGTTCTGAATTTAAATAAGATAAATAAAAAATAATATAACCTAGAAAATGTTTTATAAATACCAATGAGTATACAATTATACAAATGAGATCTTTCAGAGCACCGTGTTTGAGAAAAATATGCCAAAAAGTGCATTTTCATATTAACATATCAAAGAAGTTTATATTTTGGGTCTCTAGTAACACTTGCGGCCCGTTTACTAACGTTTTTGTATATAAATAAAACTACAAACAAAACTACTTACTACACATTTATCATAAATTATCATAAATAAATAATATTTGCGTAAAACATCATATTAAACGTAATTGAACATCATCTGTCAAAATCGGTTGACATTTCACGAAATTGCCACCGTCCATTGTTTAATTTAAATTACGCTTCTACAAAAATTTTCAAATTAAAAATGTAAATTTTCTACGCGGATTTGAAATAATTTCTCACCTTTTGGACTTTCTCTGGATTGGCACGAATTTTTCAAGACTAAGACTGGCCAAATCGATTCAGCCGTTTTCGAGTTTTATTCGGACATTTGAAAGAGAGCTCCATTTTTATATATAAGATATATATATATATATATATATATATATATATATGTGTGTGTGTGTGTGTGTATGTGTATGTATATGTATATACTTACACAAAAATAACAATTTATTTAAGATGCCAGAAACGGCAGAAGCGTGGCTTCACATTGCCTGAGGATATGAATGACGCTGGAATTTCCCCAATTGTATTGGTGCAATAGACTGCAAGCACATAAGAATTGATTGCCCCATTAATAGTGGCTCTGATTATTACAATCATAAAGGGTTTTTCAGTATTGTTTTGTTTGCTGAAGTAGATGCTAACTATAATTTCCTAATTGCAGACATAGGATCCCAAGGAAGAATTTCCGATGGAGGCGTTTTTAAAAACGCCCTCATATCTCAATATATGAATAATAATTTGTTAAACCTCCCAGAAGCGACGCTAATCCCAGGTAGTCTGCAGACGTTCCCGCATGTGTTTATTAGTGATAGGGCATTGCCTTTAGCCACTAAAATTATGAAACCTTTTGGGGGGTTTCACAGCAAGAATACAAAAGAATTTTTAATTATAGATTAAGTAGAGCTCGTCGGGTTGTGGAAAACGTGTTCGGAATAATGTCCTCAGTTTTCAGAGTTTTAAGAAAGCCACTATGTTTGCAACCCGATAAAGCTCAGAAAATTGTATTGGCAACAGTTTTTCGAGGGCAAGTAAATCTTCAAACTTATTGTACACACCGGTTGGATCTATAGATACTGATATAATGGGTCACATTGTCGAAGGTGAATGGCGAGCAAATCACGAAACAGCATTAAATAACTTTCAACCAGTTGGAAGGCCAGCTTCTGCCATAGCTAAAGATGTAAGAGAAGATTTTGCAAATTATTTTTTAAATGAAGGCGTAGTGACATGGCAAAATATTTACCAATAAAATGAACTTCTCTTTTTGAACGACTATCAACAGTGGATATATATAGAACATAAATTGTATTTTATAAGTATATAATTGTATAATTGTATATAAGTGTATAATTGTATTGCAACTGTAATTACAAAATGTGCATTAATAAAATCATATTCCACTATAAAACTATTTAATTAATAAAAATTCACATAAACATATAAATTATGAGCTAGTGTCCGGAAAAGTTACAAATTCGCTCAGGTTTTGTACCAAATCATCTGTTATTGCGTTCACAATTTTTGCTTTCTTCTCTTCAACGACTTTATTTTTGGCTTCACACAATACATCCAGTAATTGTTTTTCTATATTCATTCCGACTTCGGGATCGAACCACTCTAAACTTTCGGCCATATATGGTACAAAATGGTTTTGTTTAGTAGGTAGTTGTGGTTGATCCGGTTGTTGTGGTTGTTCCGGTTGTTCTTTAGGTTTATTGCATTTCATTATATACTGTAAGAATTGAGTTTTTAACAAAGTATCCTTGTCATCCTCTGGCTTTACTTTTTTTTGGTGGCGATACAAATTCGTTATTTGACGATATAGTAGTTTCGCTATTCTGCAAAAAATAATGATATCGTGCAATTACATAAAGAAAATAAATGATTGAAATGATATAAATTTTTGCAGTAAAACTTCTTTAGGTGCGATTAGGGTGTAAATCAGAGTTAAATGCAACGAAAGTGCTTACTTACGACTTACCAATTCATCAATCGCCAACGGAGTCGTTCTCGAAACGAGTCGCGTTGTATATGTATGTATCATTGTCTTGTACGGCAACTATGTGAATTACAGAATATCGAATGTAAGTCTACTACTACTATCATTAAGGTTATGTTGTCGACATCTAACTTTAATAAAAATTAAACGAAAATAAACAAAAGCGTAATATAGTATAACTTGCCAATAATTATAATAAAAAACATTTAAAAATGTTTTGTTGTTTTTTATTCATAGTTGCTGTATTATATCTTTAAAGTAACTTCAATCGGAATTATTTTTATAGGCAAGATAGATTTCACTGTTGTATTTATTGCTACAGATATGTATGTGTATAGGTTGTCATTCAGCTAATCAAGATCTTGATTGATTGTTTACTGTTTCTAAAAACTAGGCAATTTTTTTAACAGCAATCAGAATACAAAGTATCCTATGAGCTATTGTGATGAATTTAACATATACACAAACATGCATACATTCATGCACACGAACATACTCACACGCACGTTAACAGAAAAAGAAATTATATAATAGTCATCACTTCAGCAAGTTGTATACTAATTGGCTCAGGTCCTTCCGCCATTTACTGGATAACTACACATTCTATGAACTAATGTGATGAAATTTTCATATACACAAACATGCATACATACATACGCACATACATTCACGCACACAAACTCTCGATAAAAGATTTATGAATGTTTAATAGCGGTCACTTCATCTAGTGATATCCTACTTACAAGGTAACCATCAGGTTTACTCTTCTGGGATTTTAATGAAACTTCGCATGGTTGTAGGGTTGATGGTCAAACCGAACACCTTTAAATATTAGAGTCCTATGGGAAGCGGTTTAATTAAAAAAATTAAATAAAAATTGATTAAAACTGTTAAAAACGCACTAAGCTCTATGTCTATGCGCGTTGCGCTTCGTATCCATGTGTCGAGATAGCCGAGTGGTTTGCGGCGCTTACTATTAACTTTTTGTTCGAGGCCTAGGCACACAGTCGCCAGTTCGAATCCCGCCAGAATATTTTTTTTTAATTTATTTTTACATCTATTTGGTTATATATATTATTATTTATATTATAATCATATTATAATATAAATAACTTTATGTTATATAATATTATATAACTTTTATTTTATATAAAATTATAACTTTTTAATTATAATTTTTATTTTATATAACGATTATAACTTTTGTTTCATATAAAAATTTAGTTGCGTATATTTTATTATTATTTTTGTCTTGCTGCAGTTCAACAACGAATCTGTTTAGCGGAAGTTTAGTAGTACGCTGTTTTAGGTTGTAAATTCGTATGACCTTATGCCCAAGATCTGAGATTTCTTTTGACAAGATTTCGATGTCTGTACTATGGTGAAGATTTTTTATTACAATTTTAAATGCCCTTTTTGTTTTTTCCTGGTATGAGTGAAGTTGAGTACCTCTGTCTTTCAATAATTTGAGGACAGTATTGTATGTATGGGAATCCTTGGTATTAATTTTAACTTCCTTCAAACCAATGGTCTTGTATGAATAGAGTTTCTGAACATTATTTTCTAGCAATTCTATTAGAGGTTTTATGTCATTGACCCCATGTACAAAAATCGGTGGCGGAGTTACAACTTTTTCCACTGGAGGCGCTGAAGTTGAAGGCTGTTCTTCCATTTTGTCGTTTTCCGGAGCAACTGATTGTAATACATTATAATAGTTCTTGGTTGGTATCGGATCTAACCAATAATTTTTTGTGGTTGCCTTTTTTGTGACATTATCGGTTTGTGCAGATTCATTTTGCTGTCTTTTTTTACTCATGGCCAGTTTCCACTCTTGATATTGCGCGTTGAAACGCATGTCCCTGAAAGTTACTGGATATGGTTTGTGCGATTGCAAATCATTGTCACTTGGAAGCATTTCGATATCTTCTGACGTTTGCGAAGAAGTTCGTTGTTGATTCATTTGTGGTAGAATATGCGTTTCGACAAATTCTGCGTTAGTTGTAGAATCATCTTGTAGAATTTGTTGTGATTCAGTGCTAAAATTTTCAGAAGTATTATTCATGATTTAAAGCTTTGAAAAATTAACTTGTTGAATGACACTTATTTGACACGATGAAAATAATAACTATAAATGTCACTGTGTTTATAAACAACGCCATGTCCCCCGCAATGGGGACACGTGATTAACTGTATAAACTACGCAATGCGGGCACTGTCGCAGGTACAGATAGAAAACACTATTGTTTACACTATTACTTGTTATGTAAATGACTGGTATCGGCTGAGCGATGTGAATCGTTCGAAGTCTGAACGAAGACTGTGATAAATTCAAGTTAAATTACCTTTAATCACTTCCATTATTTTCAGTTTGTTTACCCAGCATATTACTTCTCTGGCCATACCAGAAACATACCGCTGCCAATTCTTTAGTGAAAACTTTTTTCAATATATTTCTTATATTTTCTGCAGTAGGTTTTCTACCAATTTTTCTAACATAGCTTTGCTATAAACAAAACATTAAAACATAATTACTACGAAATTATTTTATTTCAATATCTCTCAAGGTGCAATTATAGTTTACCAATTCTGCAACATATGTTTCATATTTTAAAAATTCTTCGTAGCATGTACTATCGTCTTCGGCACCAAGCGGAAACAAGGAATCGAATGCATTATCATTATTTTGATTAGATGTCAATGTAGGACAACTTGAATTTTGCAGAAATTGATCTATTTTAGTGTTCAAAATGGTAAGCTCCCTTAGTATAAAATCTGTTTTTATGCACTGCTTCTCTAAGTTTATATTTATGCTCACTATTTTTTGCTCTAGCTTTTCTGCAAACCAATCCATATCGGTTTGTGCTCCTTGATCCTCAAAAGTTTTACACAACCCAATGTCATGATTTATCCCCATGAGAAGAGATAAGGGTAAAGGGCTCAGTTCTTCTACATTGGAAGGAGTTAGGCAATTGACGCTTGTTGAACTCCTTGGTGATTTGAGATCCAGCAACAATTATTGGTAAGGATTAAAATCTGAAAGATTATTTTTTATTCTTTCAAAAATATATATTCTATTGCATTAAAATATGTAGGATTTCATACGTACTATATTCTTCTTCATTAGACTGATATTGGCTGTTGGGTTTCTTTAAATGAAACCCTTTGCCAAGATTCTCCTCAGCCGATGTATAGTCACTGCCTTGCGCAAACTTTCTCGCTTAATAATATGAATCTATGCAATGGTAAAATAGATTTAATTTATATTTAGTTAAAGAAGCGCACTTACCGAAATAATGCAAAACACTCGCATCCTCCTTTGTCCAAGTACTGTCGGGTAAACTTTTTTTCATTATTAGAGAAGATTTTGATATAATATGCTTTGGAGGACACCAACACTTTGTAACATCATTTATCATTAACGTTTTATTAACACGCACCTCTGACCTATTGCATTCATTAATGAAATTCATCAACGCGTGTGTATACATTCTGAAAAGCCATCGTAAAGAGGTTACATAAACATTCGAAAATCTTCGAAATCAGAATAATCAAACTTGCTGAAATTTCCTTAACAATTGATGTATGAATCAAACGACAAAAATTAATTGAAAATACCTGCTAACGACGATGATTAAAAAGATTTCTTTGGATTACTGTGATTGACCAACCTATTCGAAGCACAACGATTCAAGAAACGAAAATGTAGTGAGTCAAAGATGCGTGAAGTGATCGACTTGCAAACTTTCGACAAGGAAAATAGAGATTTCATGGCGCCATGATTTTGTAGAAGTGTCAAGTGTTTACTAGAGCAGTCAGCGAGTTAAAATTTTTAAATAGATTAATTATAATGGATCAACACAAATTAAAGACACGCAAACCGCTAAAGGATTTATGCAAATGCAGAATTCAACAGATAGTTGCGCAAAAAGTGCAATGATATAATAAATTCAAATATTAGTTTTGAATAATCTGATATTGATAGAAATTTGCATCTATCAGACAAAACCATTGACTCTTCATGAACTGAGTCTTCAACCCTTCAGGAAGATTTGCGTTATTGCATAAATGATCAAAATATTACCTTACATAGTGCTAACCTTCTCGGACACATTAGTGGGAGGTTTTATGTTCATTTTGGTGTAGAAAATTCTATTCTTCGAGCCATGAGTAGCAGTAATATGGATAATGAAGCAAACCGAAAGGATATTTAATTTATTTTGAAGATTTCTCTACGCTAATAAGAATATAATTTTTTTTTGCAGAAAAAGAAGCAAAAAGTACTCCGCTAGTGATTTAATTGCTGCATTTGAAGAGAGGTCAAAGATAAGCGAACAAAATAAGGAGCGTCGCTTCAGAGAATTCATGGCATTTAAAGAACAAAAAGCTAAAGAGTCAAATCAATATAAACAACAAGCTTTAGAGTTATTAGAAAAGCTTGTTAAAGCTAATTCTAATTCTAATTCTAATAATTCTAATTAACATGATTATGCTTGAAGACTGCTCTTTATGAAGTCGGGCTTGGACTTGAAGATAATGGCTTCCAATACTCAGAATAACAAGTTTTTTTATTTTTCTGAATAAAATTTAAAACACTTAAATTTTATAGTTTTAAATATAATAACCAAAAAAGAATTGATTTTATTTCATTTCATCCAATAATTACTTCACTCATGTACAATAATTAATTAAATGTATAATATTATTTGATTTTTAATTTACAATTTTCTTGTGTATATAATTATAAAAATCTTATCTTAGTTTGTTCATGTTCATTTCTCATAATTGTAATTTTTATCTATTGAATTGACTTATAGTTGCTTTCATTAAACATTTCTTATAATTAATTGCTCACATCTACGATTTCGTTTATCATCACCAGCAGCAGGTAGAATTCTATTATAATAAATTTCATTTATGTTTCCATTTTGTTCTATTACTTCCTTCACAGGAAATTCATCGTTTTTTAATAAACATATATTAAGCATGACACAACAAGCGATTATGTACTCAGGAATTAAATCAGTTCGATTCATGTCGAGAACTGTCAGTAAACTGCGAAATCTTTTTTTAAGTAAATCAAATGGACCTTCAATTGCTATTCGTGCAATTCGATCTAGAATGATATAATTCTTAACTTGTTATAATCAATGTTATAATTCATAAACATTATACAGTAGAACCTCGATTATCCGGACCTCGGTTATACGGATTCGCGATTATCCGGACTACCAACCGCGACCAATTTATATGTATGAACATACCTACAATTCGAATTTTTGCACGATTTATGTTGCAGTTTAGTATATGTATCTAATATAATCTAACAAAGTTCGGATAAGGAATTTTATTACGCGTACATATAACGCACGGTCTATTTTTTGCAATTTTAATTAATTTTTATAATTAAACCACTTCTTATAGGCCTATAATATTTTACAAGGTTCGATTTTAAATCAACTGTATCATCATGCGAAGTTTCATCAAAATCTCAGAAGAGTAAACCTGAGGGTTTCCTTGTAGGAAAATCTATATGTACATACACAAGAAAAATGTTAATTACTTATTAAACATTAATTTTCGTTGATATCTATGTATGTATTTGTTATTTTTGAAAAATACACATAATTATCCTTCATACATTGGATTATCCGGATTTTCGATTTTCGGATGCCTATAGACAAGAATTAGTCCGGTTAATCGAGATTCTACTGTACTTATCTTTTAAATGGGCGAAGTCCCATTTGCCCTTTCTCTCTCTATAGAACGCAGGTCCATTAAAACGTCTCTCGCAAATCTGTTCATGGCGTTCCAAGCAGCATCACTTGTGAGCATCACTTCAACAACATTACCTGGGGTAATTCTGCGTCTCAATGTCTCTTCCACATCATCCCGGGTAGCACCAAATCGCGGGCACACGAAGAACACATGCTCAGCATCTTCGATTTTGCCCAAACAATATGGGCAATCCGGCGAGCTATCGTGCTTGAAGCGGTGTAGGTAGGCTCGAAAACAGCCATGACCCGATAGCATTTGCGTAGTATAATAATTTACTTCGCCATGCTTGCGACTTAGCCAGACTTTAATGTTAGGAATGAGACGATGCGTCCATCTGCCCTTTACTGCGACATCCCACAGTTGCTGCCATCGGTCAATGCTGTTCTGCCGTTCTTCTAATCTCAACTTTTCAGGACTCAGTTGTTGATGTCTTCTATGGTAAATTGTCCATCTTTCCTCTGCTAAGACTAAGAGAGACACAGTTCCTGAAATGACGCACACTGCTTCCGCCGATATTGTGCGAAATGCGCAAGCAATTCTTATATCACTGAGACGATATAATGGCCCTGCCATTCTCCTCGATTTTTGAGATTTAAGAGCATCAGCCCATATGGAGATACCATATGTCAGCACAGAAGTAACAACTGACGATAGTAATATCCTTCTGGTTTGTTTAGGACCTCCAATATTAGGCATCAGTCGAGCAAGTTTCGTCCTAACTATTGACGCCTTAGCACTAACGTGTTCCACTTGTTGATTGAAATTCAAACGAGCATCAAGCATTACGCCAAGGCAACAGATGTGAGGTTTTGACGTGATCTCAAGATTTCCTATCTTTAGCTTGATGGTCTCTATTGTTTTTCTACTAGTGATAAGAACAGCTTCACTTTTTTGTTGTGGGAATTGGAGATTCATTGTTCCCATCCACCGATTAATTTTTTTGAATGTAATATCGAATAGACTTACGATGTCATCAATTTGTTTGGAGACAACTGCTATGGCAACATCGTCTGCATATGCTACTAGTTTCACACATTCTGGAATCTCTAGTTTCAATAGGCCATCATACATAATATTCCACAGCAAAGGGCCTAGAACAGAGCCCTGCAGCACACCTCCTGTTATATTATATTCTTCTGTACCATCGCGTGAATCGTACATTAGAATTCTGTCTGTAAAGTAGCTTGCGACTATATTGCAGAGGTATGCTGGCACGTTCTTGTCACGGAGTGCATTCATAATTCAATCCCAGTTTGCTGAATTCAAAGCATTTTTTATATCCAATCTAGCTACAAGGCAGTACTTTTTCGCACCCCCCTTCCATCTGGTTCCAGCAATTGCTTCCTTGGCGGTATTAACTACCAAGTTTATAGCATCGATAGTTGATCGCCCTTTGCGAAAACCATACTGATTGTCTGCTAGGAATGGGTCAACTATTGCATCTATTCTTTGGTGAATTATTCTTTCAGAAATTTTACCCGCTGTATCCAGCATGCATATTGGACGGTAGGATGATGGTTCATCTGGTGTTTTTTTTTCCTTTGGGAATAAGCACTAATCTTTGCTGTTTCCATTTTCGCGGAAAAACCCCTTGTTTTAGGCATGTATTATATGCATTAAGAAACATTGTCGGAGATGTCATAATTGATATTTTTAAGGCAATATTAGGAATTCCATCTGAACCCGGTGCCTTACTATTTCCAACGCGATGACAAGCTTCCATCAGTTCTTGCAGTGTTATAGGTGGAATATCATTCAGTCCAACCTGTGTTACCTGGTAGTTTAAATTGGGTTGTCGTGGAAACAAAGTAGTTACTATTTTATTCAATAGTCATGGGCAAGTCGGTGAAGGTATTGGCTGGCTTTTGAGGCGAGACATTACAGTCTTATAAGGTCTTTACCATGGGTTTTCCTCGACTTTATCCAGAAGTTCTTTCCAGAACCTACCTTTACTATTTTTGATAGCTTTATTTAGTTGCCGACGTGCTAGTTTATATTCCACTACCAGTTGTGCAGAATTAGTAAGACTATATTCTCGCTGAGAGATCCTTCTTTTCTTTAGGCACTCTTTACGAAGAGAGCTGATTTCTTCAGTCCACCAGTGCACAGATTGCCTTTGATTCATGCCATGCTTACGAGTCATACTGATATCACAGGCTTCGGTTATTCTCTCCATCAGCTCTCTAGTATGCTCATCTGCGTGTTCTGAAATTATTTCGATATGGTGTAAGTAAATGTTTGTAAAGAGGGTAAGCTGCATCACCGACTAAATGAGATTCGTTCGGGAATTTATGTTCATCGTTGAGGTAATTATTCACTTTTGTTAGACGTAATACTCGTGCGTCATGTACAGAACCAACATGAATAAATTTACATTGAGCATCACAAATAGCGCAAAAATCCTTAAAAACTCGCTCACGTGATTAACGGACGCCCCATATGTATAAATATATTTAACTTAAATAAACAACTTAATTATCTATTTTCTAGTTTTTAAGAAGTTGCTTGATCCAAGTCTTTGGTCAGATGATATATATCCGAAGAAGTTGTCTTTGACAGAAGATAGAAACAATTGGAGTATTCAAAAGATTCGGGCGCACATGTTTGCAGGCAGTCCTAATGAAACAACATCGGGTAAAAGTTTCAATTATTTTATAAAACAGTATTGTAAGATATTAGATTGTTAGATATTAATTATTTGATATGTACTCATGTTTCTTGGCCTCTGATCAACCCAGATAGATGGGCAGGTTTCAAAGAGCAAAATGCATCCATTTTTTATATTATTTTCACCTAAAACTGAAGCAAATTTTTGTACTTTTTAAATTATAACAAAAGATTTTGAATCAGATAATTGAATAATTGAGATGATTTTAAACGCCCATGGATCATTTCATAAACATCTATCAACAAAATATAACAACTGCTCTATAAGTGAACACTGCGCTCAAATCAGGGGCGTAGCGAGCCTTGGCGGGGCCCGGTATTAGAATTTGTTTGGGGGGCTCCCTCAAAAAGATTTTTTTTACAAAATATAAAAAATCATAAAATTCAAAGAATATCTATTTATTATTCTTATTATTTATGTATCTCATTTTCTCTCATTTTCTGAATTTTTCACAAATGTTTCCAGATATATATTCACTTTCTTTGATTTTTTTTAAGTTTTAAATTTTAAAAATTAAATTATTTAATGATCTTTAAATTATATAAAGAATCTGTCACTAAGAACGTACAGGTCAATTTCAAACGATTAGTTTCATTTTTGAACATTTCTTCTAGCAGTTGCGATTTTAATTGGAGGAGCCAAGATAAAAATGAACGTTGTTATTTCGTTGAAAAACTGGATGCAACCATCACATTTCTTAGATTTTTAAATTCAAACCTATTTTTAGAGCCATCAATTGGTCATGATCTTATGAGATTTTTTTATAGTATTTCTTTACAGTAATTCAGTCGACAGATTTTTGGAAACGTTTATTAATTCACCATTTCAAAAAGACAAATGTTACTATTTACTTCGCAATTTTTTTGAAATCTTTGTTTGGTTTGTGAAATTACAGGTCCAAAATTCTCTCATCTTGTGATAACTCATCATAATAACTTGCAATAACTCGTCATAATAACGCTTCATTATCTTTTGTCTTTTGTTCTTTGAAATAGTTATTGCAATCCATCTGGATTAGTTTTGTAGATTTGTTGACAAGAATATTAGCTTATCAAATGTGCAAAAACTTTATTGAATAAATTGATTGCTAGAGCTTGCAGAAATATTGCAGCAAATTTCAATTCTCTTAAAACGTTAGCTTACACGTTGAAGTTCAATAAGGCTCGATAATAAAAGTATATGCAAACTACGGCAAAATTATTCATTTTTTTAAATATTGTTTTGCTTTCTGATTGTGCTTGTTAGGAGCCCTTCTGGCTCGGGGGCCCCGTATTTTTGATACGGCGGTAGTTACGCCCCTGGATAATATAATGACTAGTAATAATTTAATAAATGACAGATCGGAAAGTATAAATAAAAAGTTAATAGCAGATTTAATTGAAGAGGCAAATTCAAATCAAACTAATGATAAAAATTCAGTAGTAAATGAAAACAATGTCATTTGTTTTTATTCGAATTGCTAGATTCCGCTTCAACTTTCATTACACTTGTTGACTGTATGGGAGTATTAATTAAGTTTGTTGATGCACTAGTTAAATTTGCAGATTGTTTACGTAACTGTTCTGAAATGAATTCAGAACTAGTATGTGAATCGTCGGCGATTACGGCGGACTCAATAATTAAATTCTTCATTGCGAACCCCAAATGAGTTGTTGGATTTAGAGAAAACTATTGCTTCTAAACTTGTATTTACAATATATAAGTTACAGAAATAAAAATAGAAGATATTTATTGTTATTGTTATTATTTCTCAAATGATATATTAATACGAAGGATTTAAGGATACTGCACTGGGCAATGAATCTGGTCAAGAACACCAATGTAATTGATTTAATAAGTATTTTATTCAAGTATGGATCTAAGTGGTAATCAGCACAATAATCAACATCAAATAAAATGATACTGTTCTAAATTCATTCTAAACATTACTCGATTATTAACTTCCCGAAGGAGAAGTTTGTTTTCATCAAAAAATCCGATTCTCGACGATTTTATGTTTTCTCGACATTTCTAGCCATTCTATATCGAATGCGACCCAATTTGGAAAAAGTAGGTTTGTGTGTGTGAACAGATTTTGTGCCATCAGTGCCGTAAATGTAAATCGACGTTTTTTTCCAAAACGATCGTTGCGTCAACACATGCAAAAAGCTTTTTGAATCATTTAAATCGGATGTTTATTTCTCTCAAAAACTGTTATTTTTCAAACATTTAGCTCGGTATCTCAGAAACGGCTGGATCTGCCTTTGCCAAAAACTAATCAGCACATCTCTCTAACAATAGGAATCGTATGTTTTTGAACCATTCAAATCGGTTGATCCGTGCGCTCGAAAACGTGGGCGAAAAATTGTATCCATACATATACACAAACATCGATTTTTTCTGTGGTATGCCAAAATATTCAGAAACCTTCAAAACTACCCTACGGGAAGTTAAAAAATATAATTTATTTTAATATAAACACTATTTACAGATTTACAATTGTCGACATATTATATTAGCCAAGCTCAATATAATGCAAGGAGAGATTTCTGTACTAGCATTTCACTCCACAAAAGATGAACTTGAATTTGGCGCCATTGACATTTTGCCTCCCTTGGCAGACCTACGTCTAGTCCAGTGAGTGCATCTATTAATCTGTGGTCGTGCTCAAGTCACGTGTTCTGTGTGTTCAGTAATCCATTATGTTGCTTTGTGCTGCGCATTACCTAGACAATATAATAATAGGCGCATTAGTTTCAACGGCGTGTTTATGTTTTGTGTTTATTTCTATTTTATTCAAATTCAGTGCTTTGATAGACCAAATAATCAAATAGCATAAATTGGCGATAAAATTGTTTGCAGATTTCTGGTTAGTATTTTGATGAATTGTTAATTCAATACGTGAAACAAAAACAAAGAATTTGACAGCATTCTATCTCGTATTCGATGTGATTTTATATGTGAAATATTCGTTAAAAATGCTCGTGCTTTCCATGCAATGTTTGTTTTATTTATGATTATTATATTTATGATTACGCACGTACTTTATTTATTGATATCATTTCCAATCTCATAGAAACGCTATGACTAATGATGCATATTCTATTTTAACACTGTAGTTGACATTAATTTTCTTTCCTTTTGATGCTATTTTAAATTATTATTTTTATTTCTATATATGAATTACTATAATATTCTTTACTTTCAGGTGTCGGTGAAGAAATTTTATTCAATAATAAGGGAGAGCCATGCGAAAGTTTTGCCGAACAAAATCTTCCTACATTTTATAGCCATGCAAGGTGCACTGAGTAATAGTTTTTACCAAGTAAGTACTTGCAAGTTTTTTTATTGCGATGGATATAATCCTGATTAGTATTATCAAAAATACTTAGTAATAGCAAATATGTTTTACGAAACACTTAAAGGCACATGCTGCCAGAATTCCATTAATGGAATTCTAGATGTTTGATCTGCTTTTATTGTCGGATCTTGCAAGTAAAAAGTATGTCTATATATTTATTAACAGTTATCAGCAAATGTTGTCTGTATAATCATGAGTTTAGCTGTTAGTTCAAAATATGGTTCATTTTATTGATGACACGCTGTCGATAATTTCAATTATTAAATTTGATATTAACTTAATATGGAACAGATTAAACTTATATAGCATTGTTCATGTTTCTTGGTATAATTCTCTTATTTGTTTGTCATTTTACTATCCTCAATTTTTAATTTTAGAACAATTTTATATTTTCTCATGAACATTATGATAAGACGGTACTTTGCTTTCTGGTCACCCCATAAAATTAATATTAACAAAAACAACACATTTTCTCAATGACCTTTCAAATTTTTGATACCTGACACATTTATGAAAATATTTTCAATTAAAGACATACTTTTGCACTGTAAAAATTGTTTTAGGAAAAATTTGTTCGATGCTATAGAATTTAGCGGAAGCTGTCATTGAATATTTTTATTTTTTCATTACTTTATATATATTTATAATATTAACGCACACACATATAAATAAATTGGCTGAATTTTTAAAAATTATAATAGATGCCACTCCATTGAGTGCACAACTAATCTAGCTGAGGTATTTATCGAGGGCTGAGTCTGGTCTTTACCGAGATTGATTTATCTTCAAATCAAATGGAACTTGGAATTGAAATTGAAGTGCATTAACAGATACTCATTGTAATAAGTTTATAATAATGATTTCTTTAAATGTTTCAAAACAAAACATTATCAAATTTGAACTTGATATTTAATACTTGTTGGTCGCCACCAGAATGAAACCCATAAATCATTATTGGCTGAGCTTGGGAACTTATCCTATGTTAACAATGCTGGCAAATTGTTTTTCTCTATAAATTAAGTAGTGCACTTGTATTTAACATTGCAATATTTTTTAATCACAAAATTTATTATTAAATTACCCTGGTGACAATAACATCAATTCCAAATACAAATTGCTATCTTCTATTCAAACAATCAATGAAATAATCAATGAACATTTTTATATATATAGATACGTGATATCATCAATAAAATCATGAACATCTTCAAAAATTTCAGTTTTCGTCTTTATGCCTTCATTCAGTGGAACTAAAATTAAATTTAAAAATTTAAGTATGTGAAATAATGCTAGTATGTGACCTGTATAATAATTTTAACTGTGTTTTAATTTTTCATGTAATAATTGAAAATGGTTTTAATAGTGAAAATCAATGAATGATACTTAATCTTGCATATGTAAACATAAATATAAATATGTATTTATGCGTACCTAAATTCTTCTGGAAGAAAAATATTGATATTTTATTTTCAAAGATAAGTAATACCGTATTGCATCATTACTAAACACATTTCAGCTTTGGTATGAGATTTAAGGGAAGCGCTTTATCTTTACATATAGAAACAGAATAACTTATTAAAATTACAGTTTGTTGTACACTACAGCACCGTTATTTTTATGCATACTCTCAGTTGACCAAACAAATAAATCGCATTCATAGAGCATCCGCGCATACATAGATTGAATAAAATACAAAATGCCTAGTGCTGCATTCTATTATTTCCATTAATGTTTTTGAGGTAAGATACATAACATATCATCAAAGCCATGGTTGGTTGCCACCAGTGATACAATCAGTCCCGTTCTTGTGATATTGAACTTCAACAATTTTTGCTAGTCTTCTATAGCCTTGGATTTAAGTTCCAATCGTCGTAAATTTTATCTGAACGAATTGATTGGCCAATGGTATCTCTGAAATTCAAAAAAAGCATTAATTCCCAGTAAACAAAATTACATCTAAACAATATGAAAACAACATCGCGCCTGCTGATATCGCCACGCCGCAGTCGTTTTTGTCGCATAAAACGTTAAACGAGCGCCAAGTGATGTTACATTTGCGATTTTTGTCGCGACATTTGTGATTTTTTTAACACATTTAATAGCATGTTGAACTGATGTTGACAAAACATGAAAACAACGTAATTGTGTAAATTAATCCAATATTCTTTTCTGGAGCCGTACATGCATAAATTAATGCTTTAGAATATTTAATTGACTAATAGTCCATTTATTCAGAAAATAAATATTTATTATGTAATATCGTTACAAATTTAATTTTATTTTATTTAATTCTGTTATGTTTACAAAGTTTCCATATCAATTTATGATTTAAGTTATAAATTTACAAAGAACTTAATTATTAATAGTACTATCTAAGATTTACATTGAGTAATATTGAACAATTTAGTAAACAGGTGACAAATAATGATCAAACCATTTCCAGTAAGACATTTTTTGGCATAAACGACTATATATTTATGCTGAGATAATGTTACTCCTGAAAAATTATAAAATCTGTAATGCAAGAATATAACGAGTAGATTAATAATTTTGTATATATTCAATTATATATATATATATATATATATATATATAAAATGTTTTATACGTCTAATAAAAATTTTTTCTTCGCGGTAGTAAGACCTCTCATATCTTTGCCGGGCATATCTTAACCAAGTAGATACATAATGTTTCAAAACTTCGTCTGATAATTTGGGGTAGATCTCAAATAGAACATCTGTTTCAAATATAAGTTATATAATGATTATATATATATATAATATATATATATATATATA
>NW_020536999.1:78599358-78636195 GCF_003426905.1 Ctenocephalides felis
AAACAATAGATTATGGCGATAGCGGAGCTATAAATATAATGGAAAATTATTACGTTTTGTAAGAAAAGATAATGGTCTATTAAATTTAAGAAAAAGCACTGTTATTGATTATACCACGGCAGTTATAAAATCAATTTATATATATATAATTTACTTAATGGATCAGCAATTACTAAAAGTTGATGTTTAATACTAATAACCACTGATGATATAATAATAGCAAGTTCTGGTTCTTGCAAAATTGCGATTGCAACCACATAAAGACAATTAAGAAGTGAAACATATTAAATATTTATTATATAATAGATTAAATAATCTATTATTTTAATATGAAAGATGGTATCAATATGGTAGCAAATGATGCATACGTCTGCATGTAATAACATGGGACTAAAACATGTCATGGAAGGAATTATTGGATCAGGCAAATACATGCATACTGCATTTTCTGTACATTTTTGATAAAATATACTTAACTATTATATAATTTATATATCAAATAAGATGTGGATAAGATCGCTACTGCTGAAGATCATTAAAATTTTGTTGAATTGATTAAAAGTCACACATTTTCCTGTGCGACTATGTAAAGAGGAATTTGATTTATGAATGATCACTGTGACGGCAATTATTTTATTGCTTTGATGTGCCAGACTATTTGAAACATCCTTTCTGTATGGCATCTTACCAAGCGTGTTTGTGAAAATAGTTTTGAACCAAATAGGAAGTCAGCTTCTATCAACATTAGAGATTAGAGATCTTTGTAGATCAACACAATGTGTTCAATATAATGACAGTCTTAGTTTTATCGAAGGAAAAATTATCACAAATCCAATGGTTTTGAGGTATTTGCCAATAAATAGTAATACCTCAAAGATATTTGATATTTCATCAGGAGGATTCCTGAACTATAGATCAAATGGTATAATTTATTGACGAACGAAGATATTTCAATACTTACAAAAATTATTCAAGGTGGAAATTGAATTTTTCAATTTAATTGTGATTAATACAATCTTCAGACTTATCTGACCTTACCTGATCAAGTTCAAGTTCTTATCCAAGCTTCACAAAACGATTTCTATAATTTATATCATCAAATTTGTTAAATTTATATATGAAGGAAATCGAGACATGTCATGCATCATGGATTTTTATATAAAGAAAAAGTATGATTTAATAAAATCGATTCGTACCCACTCTGTGATATTTGAAATCGATTTTAATTGATGGCTGCAAACATTAAAGACTTCTTGGAGAATAATTAATTACTATATACTAATGCAATATACTACATTTTACTAATTTTAAATATACTATAGACAATACATTATGAAACGCGTAAGATGTAATAGTATTTTATTTATTTTTGACCAATGTTTTTAATTGGAAAACTACAATCGCACAAATACAAACCAACAATACATGCAAATAAATATACAAATTTATGTACATAAATATAATAGTACATGTTTTCGCTTAAATAGTAGTCAGTAAAACAAGGTATATTATCTTATAAATTGACTTTTATATTTTTGCTATTTACTGCTTTATTTGATGCCGCACAAGATTTATTTTTGTCTATACAAGATACTGCACAGTTTGTAATATGTATTACAAACGAAAATACTTGGCTGATGCTTTCTGATTCGATATATATTTTAGTGTTTGTTTTTTCTAATTTTAGATTCAAATTTAATCTTAGTATGCTTTTTATGTAATGATCTGTATTATGACTCTATTAGAATTTGTTTTATGTTAAGGATTTTTATGTTAAAAATACCACTTTCTCATACACGCCCATCACTCTTGTTCAATTTTATCTACTTTCGCTTTTGGCTCAGATGTTTTATAAGAAATTTCACAAATTTTTGTAAACTAATTGCATATATCAAGTTATTGAACCCCATAAGGCTTCGGAATTTCAATGAAAAGGTTTTATTTTCAAATTTTTTATTGAACATTTTGGGCACACAGTTTGTCGCCTTTCTCAGCAAATGCTCTGCAACTTTTCTTTAAATCTTACTAGTTAATTCAAGAGTTTATCTGATCATGGATTGGAACTAGATCTTCTCGTTTACTGTTAACAAAGGTAAAGCACAAGATTTTTCAAATTGAATTAAAAATCTTTCACAAAACATACATAGAAAAAAGTTCGATTATATGTTAAAATTTGGCAAAGCTGTTGAGGATCGTCCGATCCCAGGTCAAAGTTTGGCATATGGGTTGAAAATGGATCGTATTTATTTTTTTCTCAATGAAATAAATAATCTGAAATTATGAATATTCAATGAATTAAAAATGCAAATAAGGTTAAAATAATATTTATTTTTACGAAAGATAAAAAAACTAAGCATTTCACCGACATTTGCTATATAATATAATTAATATAATTGAACATTTAACTTACAATTACAAGTATACAATAAACCTAATCTAACAAAATAATACAATAAAAACCTAACTAAATAATTTAAAAAGCTTAACTAGCTTTAAAAACCTGTCTTCTGTCCTTCTCTTTATTCCTAGTGTACCTGCCCTTCTTGAGCCTCCGACACTCGAATATCATTATAAATAGTTTCGGCTACAATCTCTGAAATTATTATTGGTTTAAAAAAATTAATAATCAATTTCATTAATACAAATGAATTAATAAATTGAATCAGGCATTTATATTGTATAATGATTTATTTATTATATTTAATGAAAATTTATGAATATTATTTTATATTAAAGCATTTACGGCGCTGCCTTCTTCTTGAAGTTGCAATATGTTCTCGAAATTCATATGCACTATCATCCCGCGCTTCTGCATTGTTTTTCATTTCATGTACATCACTTGTTTTCAGTATGCTTTATTTATTGGATTCATATTGTGGCTATTGCCATATATTTCATCAAGCTTTCCTTCATACTGAAAATTGACATTTCCTTGCGCTATTAGACATGAGTGTTAATATGTATAAAATTATTTCATACATTTACATCATTATTCGTACCATAGCTTGACTGTCAACATATTTTTTATAATTTCGTCGAAGTACTCTCCAACAATTTTCAATATTGCCTTCAGTAAATGTGGTGCCAAAATTAATATTCATGTCATTTATTATGACAATCCACATAGCCTTCACTGTTCTCATTTCTAATGAACCAACATTTGGCTTATATTTTGTATAACATTCTATTTTGTAGAGTAAAACACTGGAAGCCTTATTATGTATGTATTCAATGATCTTTCTTCTTCGGCTGATTGCAGTAAAAGAGGAGGTATTTTATAAGGTCTATACATAAGTTGCGACAGGTTATGTCAAACGCGAACATTGTGATTACCTGACAAGCAACATATATGACGCTGACGCGCGTTTTTTTTCAAGTGTAATAATGAATAATTTTGTCTATGTTCCCCGGGATGCAACACGTATTATTATGAATGAAGTAACAAAATTATTCTTACAATAATCAATTGTCTCAAATCTAACAAGTAATATCAAATTCAAATGGGAATAATATAACAATAATAAAGTAATATAATATATAATCGTGGTATATATAATAATGTGCATAACAAGGAGACTAATGATTTTGACAGAAAATGACTAAAAAAACAAAACACTAAAACGACAAATGTCAAAATTTATGGAAAATTCGAGAAAAGATTTATGATTTTTGAAAAAAAAATGGACAGATCAAAAAATATAATTCAAAAACATATACATATATAAATATATCCAACATTTATATCCAAATTAGATGAAATGCTATATTCAAAATCACTCTTTATAGTTTTAAATTTAAATAAAAATCAATGTTAACAACTAAAGCAAATCTAAATGACATACAGAGAATAATGAATAAAGCCATAAAAATAGCATATAATTTACCACATCTAACACCCACCAAATACTTACAGAGAGAAACAAATAATCATTCACTAAACAACATAATTAAAATAGAGAAATGCAAACTAATACACAAAATGAAACTTAACCGAATTAAAACAAATGCAACAAAGACACAAATCAAGATATACATGAACACTACACTAGACAATACAACAATTTTCACATTGAACACAATAGAAAAAAAATTTGAGAGTCAATGTCATATGGAGTGCTAGCAAAATATATAACGAATTGCCACACTGTATTAAGATGACCAATGATAATGATAGTTTTAAAAGGAAAATAAAGAAGTACTATAAGGAAATTGAAGACAAAGAAGACTGAAGAATTGATATATAGATATTATATTAATGAAATAGATATTATAGTCGAATGAAATGCATATATTATATGAAAACTGTTTTTCATAATCTCTTGTACCAGGCACCTCTGTCTGACTGAGATATGAAAATAATGTATATATGTAAATAAATAAATAAATGTTTATAAATTCAAATAAATGTTGACATGAAAAAAAGTGAAATGTCATTTCATGTTCTGATCAATCTGTTCAGATTGATTCTGAGGTCAATTATGTTCAGATCATAAATATATTGAGTTAGCAATAATATATGATATTGAATTTTGCTTAGTAATTATAGATATTAAGCCATTATATATAATTCCACATGATATATATTATTAATTATTAGAATGTATTATCGGCATAGAAACAAAAAAGCCATTAATGAACTAGGGTAAATTAAGACGTTTTTTAATTTTCTTAGCGGGAACGTGAATTTATTGCCTTTATTAGCATTTAAATCATATAAGCATATATCAAAATCTCTAGAATCACATGGAATTATAAATAATGGCTTGATATCTGTAATTACTGAACAAACAATTCTATTAAGATCATAAATATACTGAATTAGCAATAATTTTTGATCTGAATCTATACATAAATTGTTTGGCAATCGATTGGTTATTAAGAAATCTTTGAATAGTATTTTTATGAGATTTGTCCTTCCATATTGTATTCTTGGGTAAAGCTGGTCATTTGCGCCCATGGTGGTTTCCTGCAACTTCTCTTCAGCCAATCTGTTAACCAGTTGCTGAAGAGGTTTAGGCGAGTTCTGGAGCTTCCCTTGAATATTTTTAAAATAGTTTTCAAAGGGAAAACAACTGAACCCGTCCAAACCACATTTGAAGGCCAAAACATCATTTGCAATATGTATTTGTAATCCGCCAGCTCCATATAGTTTAGGATATTCATTTACAAATTTAATGAGGATATTTTTAGCTACTTCATTGTTCTCAATACAGGTTTCAGGATCACAAGATCCTGATTCCCAAACTAAGTTGTATAAAATTTATGTAGTTTGGCTTTCCAGTTCATGTAGTCTTTAAGCGCTCTGGGTAATCTCGAAAATTCTGCTGGAATGTGAGCTTTAAATTTTAGTAAATATTCGCTCACTGTATCCCTGGTTTTGTCATCTAATTTGACGTCTCTCGTTCCTTTTACCCAGAGCCTTAAAAGTCTCTTGGTGATACCCAGGCAGACAATATGCATGTAGTCGAGTGCTATTTGAGATACCATTCCGATATTTAATTCCTCCAAAAGGGAGTCACCTATGTGATGTCCTGGGTTCGTCCCCATGCGAAAAGATTTATCTGTTCGAAGATCTGAAAATGTGTTATTTAAAATGACATGGGTTGAAAACTCTTCTCTTTGAATACATTTGGAGCAGCTTTCATAACCAGCCGCATGTCCAGTTGTCTTTGTAATGAACGCACGCGCAGGACTAACACAGTACATAAACATCACAATTTCTATTGAGACAAATTAAACCATGTTGTTGTAACACTTTCATTTCTTCCACAAAAGACTTAAGGAAAATGTTTGCATCGTCTGGTTTACCATTTCCATGATGCACCCCTACCAGAAATGGTTCAACCTTTTGTGTAATCTAACATCAGAGATATGGGCCAAAAGGCACTAGCCGAACTCTCTTCGTCAATAGAATGTGGAATACGTTCTTCTACCCCAAAATGAATGTATGAACCACCGTTAATTAATTTTATACGATCGGTGGCATATTTTGGAGTGCCCAATGACGTGCGAGCATCGGCCGGTAATTCATCTTTGTGCCCATGGCGTCTTAGAATACCCAGCAGTTGTGTCATACACTGCATCGTAATGTTATTTCTCTGAAACCGATTTCCTAGCTCGCACTTCAAAGGTCATTCTGGAATATCATACGCTTCTTCTTCAATATTAAAATAGTCAGAAACATGTGGAAGCGGAATACAAAGCACTTCATCTTGTCAATACTAGCAGAAGCGCTTTTATCTTGGGAGTCTTGACATGCAATGTCATGATAATTGCAATTATCCATGGATTGCACCTCTTCAACACTTTCACTAATGTTAAAGGTGCTAGCACAGTAGGGACTAAAGTAATAATATTATAACAACTTATAGCTTAGTATATTTACGAATGTATTTATATAATATTATATAAATGCTACATTACCTTGTCAAGATAAATTCGAAGGCTAACGCCCTCAGTTTTTATCATTATTTTATTGAATAGGTCAATAAATATATTTGTGTGGTATGGCATTTCAAACGGCAGCAAAGCCACCGCCTTCCACTCTGCTCTGATTGCTGCCTGAATTTTGTTCAACACTTCTCCAACTATCTGGAGCTCGCAATCTGCCATAAGAAAAATTATAATGAAAAATTGCTTAAATTTGTATATAAGTTCCTTATATATACTTATATATAAGATTTAGATTTTTTAGTTCGTATATTTATATTTATACCTTCATCGTCATATGCAATGGCACATAATTCCACTGCATGTCCCAAGTAGGTTGTGGTCCAGGCGACGTCCCCGATACCGTCCGGCCTCGGATTTTCAGTATTAAATCTATCACAGTAAAAAATAGAAATATGTACACGTCCTGAACAATAAAGAATTGGATTTAAATTACTTACATTGTCATTTTTTCCATTTTTGATTTTTTGTGACTACCCGTGAATAAAATCAGTACGTACTCCACGGGTATCGTTTGCAACGTGGAGAATTTTAACATCTTTGCAACATCTTTAGTTAAGACTACAGAAAATGAGATTATATAGATATTATAGAGAGATTATATATACGAGGTCTGTTCAAAAAGTACCCGAAATTTTCGTTTTTTCAAAAAAATATTTATTTATTCGTCTACATTAATGTGGTCCCCTTCAAAGTAGTCCCCCCCAGATATAATACACTTATGCCAGCGTTTTTTCCAATTTTCGAAGCACCCTTGATATTCACTTTTTGATATGTCCTTGAGCACTCTCAGCGATTCGGCCTTTATTTCTTCAATCGAGGAAAACCGCCGTCCTTTCATGGGTCTCTTCAACTTTGGGAATAGGAAAAAGTCACACGGAGCCATATCTGGTGAATATGGAGGTTGGGGCATGACTACGGTATTGTTTTTGGCCAAAAAATTACGAACAAGCAACGACGAGTGAGCAGGTGCGTTATCGTGGTGCAACAGCCATGAATTGTTTTTCCATAAATCGGAGCGTTTTTTTCGGATTGCTTCACGCAAACGTCGCATCACTTCAAGGTAATACTCCTTATTAACCGTACGACCTTGTGGTAAGAACTCTTGATGCACTATGCCGTTATAATCAAAGAAAACAGTAAGCAAAACCTTGACATTCGATCGAACTTGACATGCTTTTTTCGGTCTTGGCTCACCTGGGCTCTTCCATTGGGACGATTGGGCTTTGGTTTCGACATCATAACCGTACACCCATGTTTCATCACCAGTTATGACCCTTTCAAGCAAACTTGGATCGTTGTTGACGTCATTTAACAGCTCTTGAGCGATGTTCATGCGATTGCTTTTTTGGTCAAAATTTAGCAGTTTTGGAATGAATTTTGCTGCCACTCGTTTCATGCCCGAAACATTTGAAAAAATGTTATGACATGAGCCAATTGATATGCCAACTTCATCAGCAACTTCTCTAATTGTGATTCGGCGATCATTCATAACCATTTTTTCCACTTCTTTCACATTTTCATCGTTTGTTGACGTGCTGGGTCGACCGGAGCGTTCGTCATCTTCAACGTCTTCGCGGCCATCTTGGAAACGCTTATACCACTCGTAAACACTTGTTTTTTTCATAGCAGACTCACCATAGGCTTTTTGTAACATTTCACACACTTTGCTACACTTTATTTCATTTTTTACGCAAAATTTAATACAAATTCTTTGACTTTTCAATTCTTCCATTGTAAAAATCGCCGAACCTTAGCGACTACCACAGACAAAGTAAACAGTGAATATAGCTGAAAATTTCATCATACTTTAGGGGAATGTATACCAACACAATAAAAAAAAAATTTTGACAATCAGACACTCCAGACCCGCGAAATTTAAAAATTCCGGGTACTTTTTGAACACACCTCGTATATATATATATATATATATATATATATATATAAATATATTTAATTATACTTAAATTAAAAAGTAAACAAAATATAAGTCCAAATAATTTAATTTATTATCACAATTACCTCAAGAATAAGGATTTGGATTTTTAATATGTCCACCTTGCCTTCTTATGTTGCCAAAAAAGTCTTCCAGGGTGTTCTGATTAAAATTTTGCATACGCAAGTGATTAAATCAATTAATTGAATTTGAATTTTTCCTAAATATGTTCCAAATCATCTATGGTTCTAATTTAATTTTCAATTGTAGAAGTATTCATAATGTAATCTGTTTTAATAAAATGCATTGAGAATAACACTTGCATTGCAGTTTGGCACAGAATTATGATTAATGGCACAACGAAATATATTGTCATTTGTTGGAAAATGAGCGAAATAATTGACATTATCAAAAAGACAATTCATGAACTCCAAAAGTTTATCAATACCTTCTGAAGTAGTGCTCACATTTGTTTCATGAGAATGTACATTGAAATATTGAAGTCTAAGAGCTATAAGTTTTGAAATACTTGTGCTGCCAAGCCAACCTTCATTTTTTATTTTTGTTTCATCGAGGTGTTCCGTTAAAGTAGTGCAATGGCAAAACATACAAAATTGTTATAAAAGTCATAATAATCTGATATCTTTCCAACATTCTTCGTATGCCTCTCCTTTTTGATCTATAAATCTAAAGTTATTTCTTAGTTTAGCTATTGTGGAGGATCATACAAAAGTTATATCATAACTGGCCATCTATCTCAAATGTTAGTTTATTCTAGACGAGATTTTGTGTTTTATATAGTTTCAGTATCTCTAAGAAACACATTCATAGTTATTATATTTATAGCAATAGTTATTATATTTATAGCAATTAGAGGTAAACTGATCACAAACTATTACAATAACCTTCAGACGATACTTATTAGTTTTCTTACATCATGTACAACAATACAATTGGACCAATTTAAATTTTAAAATTTTGACAAGTTGCACTATTATATATATATATATATATATATATATATATATATATATACTAGATGACCCAATTATTAGTATAAAAAATAACTACCTAATTTTGAATGTATAACTATGTGGTATATAAATGAGAATGACTACTAAAATTACTATTATGAAATAGGAGAGTGAATATTTGGAGTTGTATGTAGTTTTCCAGCGACTTTTCTTTTGTGGATCTTTCTATCTTAATTAATTCAAGTAATGTAATTGCTCGCACGCATACGTACTTCCAATATGAGATTTATAAAAAATTTCTGTATTTTTTTGCATACTGAAGAAAACAAATATGTTGGGATGCCTCCATTGAGTAACTATCCATGAAGAATGGCAGGCAGTGATCATTTGATCAGGTCAGCAGGCCAATTTCTTTTAAGCTTTCGGCTTATATTCTCATTCGCAAGTGGTTTTAACTGTTTGTTTGTATGTGTCTCGATATTGTGGAGATGAGTGCAGATCTTTTCTTTGGCGACGTAAACACATTTTTCAAAAGGAATATTGTAGCAATTTTGCAGTCAATACCCCCCATGTGCACTTGGCATAGTTTCTATAAATGATATAGTGAATGAATTCGTATGGTCATATCCACTACCCGAGCGTCGTCTGACGTGTCATATTTTGCCATGACTCTGTCTACCCTCGTTGATATTATTAAAGCTGCAGGTGATTCTAATTTAAAGTTTAATGACTCTAATTATCGATTGTTAATTGGTATATACTGTCTTTAAATAGATCTTTGAAAAGATGTTGTAATTTTATATCTCATTAATATCAATTATCTCATATAGGGAATTTTTGTTATCTTATGCTGACAGTATTTTATTTACTTTGGTATAAGTTTTATGTATTTTGTGCAGTTTACAATGTTTACATAAATATTTCCAATTAGGACTTTATAAAGCTGTTGGCGATAAAGTTTGTGAAAATACACTTTCATCACAATTAAAGTGTATCCCGAGACTACACATGACACAGCTGATTCGTGAATCACTAGAAGACTTGAATTTTACATTACAATTATTTTTGCATTTGATAAGTGATAATTCAGAATTTAGTTTATGTTTATACCATGAATTACATTTTCGGTTTCATTATATAATTTAATTCAATGTTAAACATAATAAACAGTATGCATTTTTGATTGTGAAAAGTCCTGCACTATAATTATCGGTCTGTTGAGGAGAACTTATTTTATGAAAACTTGGAATTTATTGGAATCTTTCTTTGTAAGTTAAACAGTTTTTACGAAATTGACAAAAAATCATGGTTCTTTTTCTCCATTCTTGATTTTGTATGATTACCCGTAAACAAGATCAACACCTCCTCCATAGGTATATCTTGTAATGAAGAGAATATCTTCAACAATCCTGCAGGATCTTTAGTTGAGACTGGAGAAAATGTAATATCATCAACTCGGATTTTCTCGCGAAAACAAAGTTTGTATGTGAAAAACGAAGGAGTAGTTACTTCAAACTCAATTATAAAAGTTGAAAATTGAAAAATACATGTACCGTAATTACCTTTCATGTTATTATATTCTATAATATTCTGTATATATAATATAAATAAAAAAAATCCAGCTTCTGAAGCCATTTTGCGATTTCGACTCATTTAACTTACAACACAACTTACTCGCCCTTCAGAATTTTCTGTTGTATTACGTCTGAAACGAATACATTGCTTGTGCTGAACCTGTTTTACCAGTGCTCTCATTTAAAGCAATTGAAAAATAAACATCTTCATTTTGTATAATTGTATGAAGTTGCTCTGTTATACATTCGTAACTATCATGACTTTGATGTACAATAGTTATTTGAAAGGAACTTGAGGAAATGATACTATGATATATATTATAGATAATATTTTTTTATTAAATATTTAAACTCACACATAAAATGCTATTTATTACACACCAACCCGATGCATCATCAATAAACATCACAAAATATTTCATCCCTAAGAACGACGGAGCTCTCATTGGCCCACATACATCACTATGTATAATTTCCAATAAATCCTTCGTACGAATCTTCCTCGATCTTGGGAAGGGTAGTCTTGTTTGTTTTTTACTAATACAGATTTCACAGTTTAACTTTTTATTAATATTCAAATTTAAACCGTGCACCCTTTTATTTTTAACCATTGCTTTGATGTCATATTCATTTAAGTGTCCTAACTTTTTGTGCCACACATCAATATTTTTCGTAGTTTCACTGACATTTTTTGCAGAATTCACTTTTTGATTAATATAATATAAAATGACGCACCTCGACGACATGCTTTCAATCAATCTTGCCTTCCTTAGTTAGCAGTGCACTCTTTCGTGTGAAAATCACTTTATATCCATTATCTGTGGATTTAGATACTGACAACACGCTTTGTTTACCACTATGTGTTGTGGACTGCTTACCGGCTGGATACCTCGATCGGCAGTCCTTTTTCTCGCAACTATGACACCTTATTTGCCGACGTGATTCAACTTTGGTTACGCAATCACGAGCAAAATGCCCGACTTTCTTGCATTTATGGCATATATTTCTTCGATATGCAGCACTTGATTCATGATCTGAAGGCTCCTTATTTATTTTTTCCGAATAAAGTATCCCCAGTGAATGTTAATTTTCTTCATCTAATTTGTTGCCTTGGATTCTTGCAAAGAATTTCCCTTAACGATAATACTGGTGTCATCAGCAAAAAGAATAAATTTACAAAGATCTGAACAATTTGGTATATCATTTATATATATAAGAAATATTAAAGGACCAAGTATTGAACCTTGATTGAGTTTGATATTTAATTTGTCTGATATTATTACCGAACCATCATCATCGCCCAAGTGAAGGTCTTAAAGAACTTACTGTAATATTACGGCCTTACGACAAGTAGTTTAATTTTAAAAGTTTATCAAAATTGGAGAAAATGAGTAGTTTTTTTGACGTTTGTTACAATTAAAATTAGATGATTTACTTGTTATAGCGATAAAGTACTTAGTCTTAATGAACATACTAAATCATTAAAGTTCTACGAAAACTGGTTGAAATATAAAAATTGTTGATTTTTGAAAATTTGCTTTTAGAAAATACAAGTTGTTCTTTCGTTTTCAATTATGTGTAATGAATCCGCTCGGAAACTTTTAACCACTCATAAAATCGATTATTCACACATATCGGGAAGTTCATGTAACTTGCCTCAAGGAAAAATACTAATACCAACTAGTTTATTGATAAACTCCTCATGTGCTTTAATGACGCTATCGATAAAGGTACCCGTGGAAAAAGTTATGAATATAATTATATAAAAACCATTGGATGAAAATATAAACGATTTATTGATTATAAAATTAAATGAAATGAAAATGACAAGTTATATTGTTTTAACTCGATGTCTAGCCTGCTTTATTCCCCACATACTCCCTGCCCAGTTTTGACCTCACAGTTCAAAAAATACAGGGAAACACGTTATAAATATATGGTGGGAAAGCAGATTATAGCAGTGTTGTGGTACTGGTCAATTAGTAATTCATCCAATAGAATAAATAACAGTTTTGTCGGCAGATCAACCGTATGGTAGGTAATTCGACCTTCCATCATCTTCGTACTCCGCATATGGTTCTGAATATAAATCACGTGGTAAATTTCCTGAACCTCGATATCTTGGTAAACTTCGAAGATTCCACCACGATCTACTGTATTTATTTTAATTTCTATGATATTTTGGGTAAATAGATGGCGCTCTGCAAGAATATTGATTTTCGCAATGATTATAATAACCTTTTTGACTTCTGTAGCCCTTTGGATCATACATCGGATTCTCGAATCAGATGTGATTCGAAGGAGAGCGTATTAAAGAGTCATCAACTTGACAAGATGCAGTCTTAAGTCTTATACATCAAAAGACGATTTGATGAGTTAACGGACAAGGAGAGGTTGAATTGCGGTTCCAATGACCATTTGATATTGCATTTAATTCATGATGCAAGATCTAGACTCAGAATAAATTTTTGTGTCAGCAATAAACACTGAGGTCTGGGTATACAAAATGGGTATATCAACAGAAGTCCGTAAACAGTAGTGAATGCGTTAACTGGACTGGACGTACCTTATAAGTAGTCGCGAAAGACCAGTGATTATGGTGCTGCATCAAAATCTATATTTTTTAGATCCCCAAAAAATGCTCCTTCTGTCTTCATCTCAAACGTCGTGGGTCACCAGTGTGGGAGTAATTATGAATACAGAAATATAAAATCCATTGAATGAAAATATAAACGATTTATTGATTATAAAATTAAATGAAATGAAAATGACAAGTTATATAGTTTTTTCCCGATGTTTAGCCGGCTTGATTCCCCACATACCTATCCAAATTATCTTAAACATTCGAAAGTTAAGCCTCTTTGTAAGAAAGGGGCCACTGATTTAATTAATAATTACAGGCCAATTTCATTATTATATACTTTTGATAAAATTTTTGAAAAAATATTACATAGTCGCCTTAATAATTTTTTAACAAATAACAGTATTCTATTTAAATTCAGTTTGGATTTCGACTGTACTATATACACTTTATTACATGTTATAGTCCATTCTTTTGAAGATGGTAGCTTTTGCATTACAATTTTTTGTGACTTGTTCGAAGCCTTTGATAGTATCTCCCATGATATTCTTTGTAATAAGCTTAAAAAATACGGCGTGGTTTAGCTCTTGACTTATTTTCAACTTATTTATCAAATAGGACTCGGTCTTCTTTCCCCGCTAATTTTTCCAAGTCCGTTCCCTTGGCAGTGGCTTCGTTAGAAAGTAGATAGGGACAATGGGAATCTCGTTAATCCATTCATACGCGTCACTAATTAGATGACGAGGCATTTGGCTATTTATTTATTTTTTTTTTGGCTAGGAGGGGAATGCAATTTACGCACACCGGTCGCCAGGTTGACTAGGTAGTGTGGTACTCGGCCCGAAGGCAATACCCAATAAACCTAACTCCTAGTTTTGTGCCTGAAGGATGTTGGCGCAGGCAGCACGCATTAATATATTCGGCCATCCAATTCCATGTCTATTTCTTTTTACTGTCGTTGTTCTTGACCATTTTGCAAATCCATTCAGTCTTCCGATAATGACTCTGGTTGAAATAATTTTGAGTTCGACCTTCCCAAGTATTTTTCTTGATGTTAGGAACTCTGCTGATTTTTCGTACCAAACACCCCTGATGTTAAGGGTTATTGTATTGAAGTTTACCTCACAAGGAGAACCCGCGCATTGCTCGTCTCGGATTTTAATGAAATTTGGCACAGTTGCAGATTTTATGCCCAAACTGACCATGGTAAATCATTAGAGGCCTATCTATGAAAAGCGGTTTAATTATAAAAGTTAATTTAAATTTGCATTTTAGCAGCGCGCTATACCATAGCGCTACACATAGCTTGCAGCGTGCGCTGTTGTGAGTTCAGTCGTAGCCTAGTGGTAAAGTGACTGAACTCCCATTTTTGCGTATGCTTATGCGCATCGTCGGAGGATCGAATCCCGTTCATGTTAACTTTTTTTTTTTATTATTTTTAATTCAAATTTATAATTGCATGAGTAAATAACATTAAAGTTTTCGTGAGTTTTTAATTAATTTCATATTTTTCGCTATATATTCTATAGTAAAATGCTCTGTAACGTCTGTATTAAATTGATGTAATACCTGAAACATAATAATTTCATATAAAAAACAGCAATAACAAGGAAGAAAAAATGTAATTTATTTGCATATATTAACTACTTCAAGGTTTACAATTGGCGGGATGGTACTTATCATAGAAACAAGAAAAACATAAAAATAAATTGCAATGAGCACATTTCACAAACGCAGTAGTATTACATAAACATTTTTCACTAGTGGCGGTTTCCGGAAAACATACTTTTATTCACATTAAACAAAATTTCTCTTGTGTTAGCCAGTTTGCTTGCAAACCAAGCATATTGGATCATATTCTAAAAATATGCGCAGATAACTGATGATGAATTAGAGAATGTATCCTCAAGGCATCTTCCCTTCTATTTAGTTCTCTTTCTAATTGCCTAATTTGGTAACAATTTTGAATTTTCTTCATAAATAACTTCACCTGTCTGTAGAAATAAACGTCACAGAAATCATTATCTACTTCTAACGATTTCTTGTTCCTATTTTCAAACATTCAACATACAAACATTCCTCTTACTTTCATGCAGTTTACTATATTTACTCAATACTCGTATTCTCATTGGCCGAATATTTATGCAGATAGTTTTTCTACAGTGTTTAGAAAAATGCGACAAAAGAACGTGAATCAAAGTACTATTTAAAAATTTGTTATTTTTGTTTTATTGTCTCACAAAATTTTTCCTTCATACTTTTATTATTGTCGTCTACTTCTTTTAAAACCTTCGATAATTTCCTCCACTTTATCTTACTAATATAATTAGTAACATGGCTTATTACCGCATATTCATCTAATATAATCTGAAGATTAATGTTTGTATGGATTTTTTAATGCACTCCGAATCGACAGTGTACATTTAGTTTCGTTATTAATATGTTTAAAATTTCGTCTTAAATCATAATTATTTTCTCAAAACAATTTATTCATTAAATCGAGTGTGGATTTATTTTGTTTTGGTGATTTTTCATTTATACTTAGCAGCCTTAATATCATCGTTTCGTTCACGACTGGATATGGAATATGGATACGGCATTCCTTATTTCGTTGTCCTTTATATATATTGAAAAGAAGAAGAAGAAAACAGCCGAATATATATTGAATATATTAAAATGAAAAAATATAGTTTATAATTTATCGTATATATATTATAGTATATATAGTATATATTTTCCATTTGATAGTCTTGCATGTCAATTCAACACATAAAAAGCATAACTCGTGTTGTTTTAGTGAATCTAGAAAATTGTTTAAGGTGTCATTTTTTTTATTAATTTACAAATCTTCTGTACGATACAAAATCGTTTTGATACATGTGCTATTAAGTATATTTTTTTTATTCATGAGTTTCTTGTTGAGCGAGAATAAATCTAAGGAATGCGATGATAAATCGTTTAATTACAGTTGGCTAAAGTGTTCAAATTATGTATTGTATTGTTATTGGTAAAGTGCCAGTAGTCTTTTTGATTTTTTTTTTCGAAATTGATGTATGTGTGGTCTTTGAATATGAAAAATTTGTTAAAATGTAATGAACTCTGATAGAAATGAATTTATTGCCATATGCGCTAGCAAAACAAATTTGGAAATATTGTTGACACTGAACAGGAAGATGCCATCATATTATGGTGAAAGTAATGTTGTTAATAGAATGAAAAAGTATTACGCGGATGTAACAAAAATAAGTGACTATTGAATCAAAGTAAAAGCACTGTTATTAATTATACTACGGCAGTTACAAGAAGAATTTATATATTTAATTATTTTAACTTATGAACAATTTCTAAAGAATGATAGTTTATACCATTAATGACTGATAACATTATGGTATAAAATTGCAATGAGATGAAGAACAATTAAGTACTACTGGAAGTGAAACATATCAAATATCTAATCTATAATTTCAATATGAAAGGCGGTATGAATATCGTAAAAAGGAAATGATGCATAATTTTACTCCAACATCCTACATAAAAAACATGTAATAGACAGGTGTGTTACTCCATTACAATGTGAATTCCAGTTATAACGACGAGTCAACTAAGTTGGAATATTGGTAATCGACAGCTAATCAACATTTTTTGGAAACTATACTTGCCAATACAAAAATACTTTCCAGAAAAACTACTAAGGTGGTCATATTGCTCAACAATCCAACTTGGTAAATTTAACAAAATGTTTGACAAATCATAAGGCATGTAATTCTATTGAACGATTGTAAACCAATCGATTGTAAACCAATTGTATAATAATTGTAGGAGTTGAATTGGCTGATAATTGCGATGGTAAGTGTTGCTTATGCATGAGAATGTCAACCTGGTTTTGTGTGACTGACACAAAAATCGAATTTGTGTTCCAAAATCTGTAGAAAGATGCATGCAGTATATTTCTCTTAATTAGGTTTCCTCAAATAACAGCATGAAAAATGAAAGAATTTTTAATTGCAATTATATTTAAATCGCTGTGATTATTGCTCTTGATAGTCATATTGGAAAACAGTCACGGAAGCAATTATTCTTGGCTCAGACAAATAAATTATGCGAGGAGTTGGTGCATAATACCGGGTATTTTCTGTATAATTTTGTTGGACTATTTGTGGAAAAGTCATATTCGCATATTCGAATGCGAGAGCACATAAAGAGAAATTTGATTTATAATGATCACTGTGATGACAATGATTTGATTGCTTTGATGTGCCAGACTATTTGAAACATCTTTTATACGTAATATTGCCAAACTGAATGCAGTCGAAGAAATTCATTAGTTCATTACATTTCATTTTGAATTTATTTGGATACAGCAAGCTTTTTGAGCATACGCAGCATTAAATAATACATATTTATCTTCATAAGTCAACAGAATATGTTCAATACAATGGTAGCCTCTATTTTAGTTGAAGAATGAATTTTGACACATCCAATCATTTTGGAGTATTTAAAAAAGTGACGTCACAATAAATGGCCGTGCCTTAAATGTATTTCATATTTCATCACCTCCATAATTAATCAATCAGAAGGATAGTTTTAATTTGTACGGATTTATTGACCATGAATCTAATGGTAGAATAACTAGTATTACAATTTATTGACAAAAAAGCAGAGTGCTTACATAATTATTTAAAGTTCTTACACACCAAATTATTTATTCGTGTAAAATATATCACCAAATTTCCGAAATTAATATATGAATCAAATTGGAACATGTTGTCCAGCATGGACATTATGAAATATTTGAAATCATCTATGGTTGAAAATATCAAGAAATTTTTGGAGGTTAATTAATAATTAAAAGAATATATTACATTTAACTAATTTTAAATATTCAATAAACACACCATGTAACACGTAAGATAATAGTATTTCCATTATTTTTTATTGCAAAACTACAGACACTGGAGCACAAACCAACAATACTACTTACATATAAAGAAATATACAAATATACAAGAGGTAAAGTGTGGTATTTTAATATTCCATATCTTTTGTATTTTCTACTATATTAAGCATGTACATATTTAACGTCTCTTAAGATTTATTCTTGGCCATACAAGATACTGCACATTTTATAGTAGGGTAAGTCCCTATTTTGATGTGAAATATTAGAAATTAAAATCTTTTATATTCTCTGATTTGCTATATATTTCAATGTTCTAGTTTTAAATTTATATTAAATAGTAGTATGCTTTTTACGTCGTTGCTTGGTTCATGTAAACTCTAGCCGAATATGTAATCGATTTATAAATTTTGGTAAACGGCTTTCACATGCACGCAAATCACTTATATTTTCATTTTGCGTGCTCTTGTTTTGGCTTTGATATCTTTCTAGGTGTTTTTCACATATTTAAATTATTGAAAACAATATAAATCACTACACAATTTTCATATCTTGCCTAATATTTTTCCTAGAACACTTTATAAAGCACCGATTTATTAAGATTTTAATTGATATAATTCTGATCATTACATGATTTTCGTTAAAAGGTGTATTTTTGAAGATGTGAGCAAAAAACGATGAAAACGCAAAAAAGGAGCAAATTTGCAGTAGCCACTAACTTGAAAAGTATTTGCTTTTTTGAAAAACATTAGTGGACATTTTTCTCTTATAATTAGTTCCTTATCGATACCGATGAAAAGAAATGTCATCCCCCCGGGAAGTGGCAGAAGAGTCTAAATTATTTTCACTTTTGAATTTGAGAGTAAGATGAACCTAATTTCAAAAATTCATGCAAATTGGAGCACGATAAAAAAAAATCTAGCACAAAATGCTCCATTGACTTGACTAAATATTCCGTATCCAAGGTCAATCATATGATTTTTTGACACAAATAAAAAAAATTCTAAATAATTTTTTGAATAAGTAAGTTTTTTTGTATTGTGATTTAGTAAAGTAAGGCAAAACACGACTGCATTAGTTAAAAGATAATAGTCTGTCAAATTAATTATAAAGGGTATATTAATAGGTTAATATATAATGAACATGCTATAATAGGAACAACGGTGTAATGATCATTACAGATTGCAGCTGTTTTATAAAAATAAATCTTCACTGTGCAAATGATTATTACATAATGATTAAACATAACAGAATAATGAAAATGTGTGATATTAATGAAAAATACAATTTATTATTAAAATTAAATTATAATTATATTAAAATTTAAATTTAAATATAAATCATCTCCTTCAGTAATTATAATTATTGATCCTGCAAAATAAATTTATATTAAAAATTAAAACTTGCACATAATGGTATATATATATTTTTTTAATATTTTTTACAATAGTTAAATAGCAATCAGAAAAAAAATTCTATAAGCTATTGTGTTGATTATTAGAACTCCAGTAACAGTTCTGAAATTCTATATATATGACATGACGGAGATCACCCCAGTGGGTTACTCCATTTTAATGCATTAGATCGAAGGGATGCTTCTTCTTCAATCTTCTAATATGCGATGCTTGTAATACGGGAAGTAATGTGGGGTTTTTGTGTTTGATGATCTTGTCGTGATGAATTCCACTTCTGTTTTTCACTACCTCCTGGATAGTATCGATTCTTAGATCATTATGTAGTATTCGGTTGCTGACATACCAAGGTGCATTTGCAATACACCTTAAAATTTTAGATTGTTTTCTTTGGATAGATGAAATTCTTGATTTACTGGCGCAGCCCCATATACAATATTTTAGATTGTAGTATTTTCAATATAACTTCTTTGCTATAACATACTTTATTTTTTTTTACCCCAGTCTGCAGCATGTGCTAAGAAAAATCCCAGATTTAACATAATATTCTCTTTTGTCCAGCTTCCGTATTTTTTTTGTATGGCTTCTGGAAATGATTTTCAATAAATTTGAATACACAGATGTTACTTATACCTCAACATGTTGCTCATAATGTTAAATAACAAATGCCTAACACGCACATATAGTATGAAATGTGTGTGTGTGTAAATGAGTAAAGTCATAATATGATAATATGATATAATACAATATATAATATGATATTATAATGATACATACGAATTATAATATTGCATAGATTTAATGCCGAGAAGTTCAATTTGCCATGTCTTTAGTCAATAATTGTTGCATAAGGGCGCGAACTGTCGCCCTTTCGTTATTAGGTATATATATATATATATATATATATATATATATATATATATATATATATGAAAATAACGTGGGTAAAATTCCATTTGTTTTTTTAGAATTTTATATCTTACCAATAAACAAATCAAAATTTTGAGAATGATATTGTATTTGCTTATTTTGATCATAAATAAAAAAATTACAACAATAATTTAATATATTTTATAAACTAAATATTTACTTAGAAAGAAGAACCAAGGAACTTTGGTACAAAACTTTCTAGGTTTTTTATTATCATTGGATTCATTGTTCAAAACTCTACACACACACACACACACACACACATATATATATATATATATATATATATATATATATATATTGTAGAGTTTCGAACAAGAATCCAAAAAGTAATAAAAAACAAAAAAAGTTTTTTAGATAAACTATTTCTTTCTTTATTTATTTACTGTCGACGTTTCGGAACTAAGTACGTTCCATCTTCAGGACATCTGTCAAGAAACATGATCTTGATGAGATTTAAGCAAATAATATGTTTAAGAAAAGAAAATGGATTTTTCTTAAATAATAAATTAGGTACATTATAATAAAAATAATAATGTACAGAAATATGATAATATGATCAAAATGAAAATGATAAAAATAAATGAGTGAATTATCTAACAAAATATTAGAAGTGATGAATTTTTTTTTTTGAAAGTTATGGAAAATTTTAAGAAAAGGTTAATGACAAAATTGAATTAATTACCTGTATGTTTGAATTGATATATATATATATATGAAGCGAGAGGTTTTTCTTCAGATGGTGAAATAATATGATAAAATTGTTTCTTGGGCATCCATCCATTAATTAAAAAAACAGTTTTATTCAAAAATGTTTTTATTTAGAGAAACATACGTTTCGGGTCTTGATTTGACCCATCTTCAGTGCTACAAATAAATATTTCAGGGATACGTATTAAAACCATATAAAAATACATAATTACAGACAAAAATAAGTAGAACAATGTATATGAAAAGTATATATGAAAAACAACCATAAAATAAAAACAAATGCAAAGAAACTCATCATACAAATAAGTTTTAAAAAATAACAAAAAAAATTTTTTTTTTGTAGCACTGAAAATGGGTCAAATCAAGACCCGAAACGTATGTTTCTCTAAATAAAAACATTTTTGAATAAAACTGTTTTTTTTAATTACTGGATGGATGCCCAAAAAACAATTTTATCATATATATACATATATATATATATATATATATATATATATATATATATATTATATATATACATATACATGTATATAGAATACATATATATATATATTATAAGATATAGATCTATCTCTATCTATATACTCTCTCTAGAGATATAGATCTATATATCTATATATATATATATACATATATACATACTATATATATATATATATATCTATATATATATATATATATATATATATATATATATATATATATATATATATATATATATATTGAAATGAATAAAACAGCCAATGCGTCGAATGTAAAGAATTTATTTTAATTTTTTATACGTTTCGAGACTAGATGTGTCTCATCATTCAGCTAAAAGAAATTTACATTATAAAGAAAAAGTTTTAAAAAATGAATTTATATTGGAAAAATTAATTGAAAACCACACTGTATTAACACATTTTACAACACCACAATCACATATTACTACTGTAGAAAAGCAAAAGTAACTCTAGAAAAGACCAAAAAAGGTAAAAGTAAAATTGTATGAAACACATATTTTGTTTTTAACCGATAGCATAGCGACACGGTTTGACTTATTTGCGTCGGCGACGAGTAGTACGCTATGCTGACAGAACGCAAGCATGGAGAGAGAAGTGGGGATATCAGGGGCGTAGTAGAAGGTCAGATTTACAGAAATTAATTATATTTTGATAACTTTCTTAGAGTAAGCAAGAAGAACTGCGTTTGTTCACACAATTTGAATTTAAAAAATAAAACATGATTCAGAAAATCTTCTAAGGTCTACATTTTTTTCTTTATATAAAATTATAGGATGGTCAGTATTAAAAGAGTGTTTGAAATTAATAATGTGCTCAGAAAACATTGTTTTAAATTGTCTAGGGTTTTTTGAATTATAAATATGTTGATTCATTCTTTTGCTAATGTATTGAGAACTTTCACCGATGTAACAACTGTCACAATCTAAACAATTAATTTTATAAACGGCATCGGTGATTCTGTCAGACGGAGATTTTGATTTTAAAGTAGAAAAAAGGGTACTGAATGTGTTATCAAAAGTTAAAACTAAAAGAAAACCTTTAACCGAAAAAAGTTTTTTTAAAAAATAAGAAAAGCTTCCTAAATAAGGTAAACAAATAATGCCTTTATATGGCTAAATAAAGAAGAAAAATTTGAATCAGCGGTAAAATATTTTTGAACAACGGATGTGACATTATTATTATCAATATTGGTGACATTTAAATATTTTAACCTATTTTTAATTATATTATTGATTAAATGTAGAGGAAAAGAGTTATTTGTGAGAATGGAGCGGACTAAAACCAAGTTTTTATTCCAAAAAGTTTTATTGCTTAAAAGAATAGCTCTATCAATGAGAGAAATGATGATGGAAATTTTTACAGAACGAGAATGAAACGATAAGTAATTAATGTATCTACCAGAAGAAGTTGGTTTCTGAAACCAATCAGTTAAAATATAATTGTTATGGTTTCTAATAAGTTTAATGTCTAAAAAACTAATGGAATTGTCATCTTCAAACTCACAAGTAAACTTTAAATGATTATTAAAAGAATTAAAGGAATCAAGAGTGTAGGAGATGGAATTATTTTCTAAACACAAGAGAACGTCATCAACATATCTAAGGTAAAAGAAAGGTTGAACAGGAAGTTTGGGTAGAACAAAATTTTCAAGTAACTGTAAAGTTAAATCTGCCAAAGGGGGACTAATGCTAGAACCCATAGGCATACCAAAAATCTGAGCAAAAAATGTATTGTCAAAACAAAAATATGTATTATTGAATATGAAATTTAAAATGTATTTAAACCAAAATAAATTAATAGTGGTTTAATGTCATTCCAACGATCCGAAATGGCATCCAACGCAAGATCCCATGGAACGTTAGTGAACAAAGAAACGACATCAAAGCTAACCAAAGAAAAGTCAGACGGTATACTTAAGTTGTTGAGAAATTTTGCTAAAATGAAAGAATTTGAGACATTACATTTTGATAAAATGGTGACCTTAGAGAGAATAGTACTTAAATATTTAGTTAAATTACTTAACGGTGAGTTTATGTCAGCAACGGTAAATCTGCTTTATGGAATTTTGGAAGGCAATATAATTTAGGAAAGTCTGGATGAAAAACCTTAAGGGAAAAACTTAAAGATTTGGATATTTGTTTTTTTTTTTGAATTATTGATAAGTTTATGAGTTTTTCTGTTTATGTAATCGGTAGGGTCATTAGTTAAAGGTTTGTATGTAAGTGTGTCATTTAAAAGCGCTTCGGTTTTTGAGAGATAATTAGACTTATTCATAATCACAGTAAGGTTTTCCTTATCAGCTCTGGTAACTATAATGTCAGGATTTTCTCTCAAGAACTTTTTGCATAATTTTAAATCTCTGGCAATTTCTAACTGTAAAGTATTGGAATTAGTATTTAAATTTTTTTTTAATAAAAGATAAAAAAATATTGCAACAAGTTAATCTTATTTTTGATTCCTTTTCTGGATCTTTTATTTTACAAATACCCAACTCTAAATTGCTAAGGATCTTTATGAAATTGAAATGTTTTTTGGAAGGGGGTAGAAAGAATTTTGGACCGAGGGCAAAAATATATTTTAAATGTTGGGGAATGGTTTTATTAGAAACGTTCTTAAGCCATTTTGTCTATCAAATCGTCTTTAATCAGAGGGACAGAGCATTTTATGTGAAATTAGAAGTTTTTCAAATTTATTTTTGTGGGACTGTTTGAGAGTGGAGAAAATTCTATCAAATTTTAATTTTTCAAACTCAAAGAAATTATTCAAAATGAAAGGCTCTAAAATGGAAGATAAAACATTTACTAAATTGTTTATATTAGAGGTGAGAGAGGAAATAAGAGAAAAAGTATGTTTTATTTCGCATGACATAGCTTCAAAGCTGACGCTTGTCAACTTTTTCTTCAAAGACGACGAAGTTAAATGATTAAATTTGAGAAAATTGTTTGAATCAAAGAATTTCGGAATTAATTTGAACTTCCTACAGCGTAACAGAAAATTGCGCCTATTATATATATATCATTTATAATTACCTCTGAACAATTTCTTGAACTGCTATGTTATTTTTTAAGCCAAGCCATGAACATTGCATGCCGAGCTCATTTTTCATAAATCTCCTACACACATTTGCTATGTGTGCCTGTGCAGTTATGCCCCCAACTTTCATTACTAAGAGTTGCTAAAATAATAATGAAAAAAAAAATAAGTGTGCATATATAAATATAAATATTACATACTAAACATATATACAGATATATATATATATATATATATATATATATATATATTTATACTAGAGGAGACTTACAAATTCTGTACAAAACTCGGCATCATCTTTTAGACGCGATTCTTGTGCAGTGACACATCAATTGCTTGACTTTGACGTATCGTCAAAACCTGGCCATCTTGGATGTATGCATAATTACCGCTATTTGGCCATTCATGACATCAACACTCTCTATTATTTTAGCATTAAATAATTACTAAATTATGTAAAAATATATGCATATATAAACATTTAACTAACCTTGCAATCTGGCTTGCTTCATTGCAAAATCTGCCATCATGGACCGTAAATCATTATGCGTGGACCTGGTACAAGTATTTGGGATTGGAGATCGCCCCACCCTGGGTGATTAATTGTACTCCACCTCCGGAGCGTGGTTGGGTCTTGGGAGCGTAGGTCTGTTGAGTTTCGGGAGCGTAGGTCTGTTGGGTTTCGGGAGCGTAGGTCTGTTGGGTCTCGAGAGCGTAGGTCTGTTGGGTCTCGGGAGAGTAGGTCTGTTGGGTCTCGGGAGAGTAGGTCTGTTGGGTCTCGGAAACGTAGGTGTGTTGGGTCTTGGAAGCGTAGGTGTGTTGTGTCTTGAGAGCGTAGTGTTTTGGGTCTTGGAAACGTAGGTGTGTTTGTTCTTGGAAGCGTAGGTGTGTTGGGTCTCGGGGCTGACCTCCGAAGTCAAAACTGCTTTGCAAAATAGAATTTAATACATCATGATTCGGAAGATTTACACAAAATTACTGCATTTTACATTTACCTCTAAGTTTTGTTCCTAAATTTGATTCTAGGTACAGTAAGTTAAAACCAGTATCCACACAATCTGATTCATATAGATCAATATCTACATAGTAATGATTATATTATTATTTTAACATAATCGAATGTAATTTATGATTTATAACTTTACTCTTTTCTTACCTTCATCATACGACGTATATGATGCCTCTGATGTCCACACAACTTCCTTCTTCTTCCTTTTACCCCGGCCCAACTTCATTAAGCTGGGTTAATTAGAAGTGTATTCTTCATCTCCTGCCTGTCTCCTCGCAGAGATGTAAGATTCTAGAACGAATATTTAGATGAAGCAGCCCTTAGGACTTCAATGCCAACTTAAAACTCATTCCTCACTATAGAATGCCTTAAAAACTACTGCTTCTTGGGTCCATGTTTTCCGATCTATGGACGCTTTTCTCTTAACCATCAATGTAATGTCTTTGTATCTAGGTGGCCACCAAACTTCCTTTATGGACCCATCATCGTTAATGATGAGCCACTCTTTGGGCACCTCGCAGGGGCTGCCTGCCATTAATACTACAGCATAATCCTTCATAATATTGAATGCAATACCAAAGTTTAATGACTACAAGAATAAATCAAAATATCTGTACAGGACGTCACCTCACAATGCATACAATAAGTGGTAAAGTCCGATTTCGGCCAAAATTTAACACGCGTTTGGGTACATGATTTTACACAAATAATCAAACTTTGCATTTGCATTAATGCATTAATGATTTTGCAGTGCAATAACTATTTTCAGAGAATTAGTTAATATCAACCTAAATTTTAGCCGAAATTAACTTAATTCAGTCCAAGCATAACCCTCTGAATATATGGTTTATGAATCTTTGAAACGTTTGTTACATTCTTTAGTCCAAATGGCATTGCTAAGTATTCACAGAGTCCTCAGGGTGTTATAATTGCTGTTTTTGAATGTTTTTCTCATCCATAGGAACCTGACGGTAAGTTTTGAATAAATCCAGTGTCGAGCAAATTTTCTTATCATGGAGTAATGGGAACACCGATCTTGAATAAGTGGTGGAGGATATTTGTTGGCATTTAATCTACGAAAATCCCCACACCACCTGTATTTTTCATTTTTCTTTTCGTCATGTGCACAGGACTTGCCCATTGGCTGCTTGACAGTCGAAGTATTCCTGTATTTAGTAGTTCTTGTTGCTGCTTTTACCCAGAGATTTTTTTGAATCTAGCTTCAACTGGTGATCCTGTAATAATGATTTATGTGCCAGGCGTGGTTCTTTGCATTTGAAGTTCTTTTGATGTTTAGTAGTATCTATGTAGTTATTTAATAAATTATTATACTGATTGATTGTATTAATTAATAGTCTTGTTATAGGATAAATTATTCTGTTTCTTTGAGGTCAAACAGCAGGTTTATTAGCTCTGATGATTGCAGTTGATACATCAGCCGATGGCCATATGAAATAACGTATAATATGAGGTCTAGTTCCACATGTTTTTTGCTGCGAATAGTACTAATTCGTCCAATTCGTTAGCCACATCGATATTTGTTTGCTGGTAAATTTGATATGGATCCTGAATCTACAAGAAAATATGGAGCTCAGTACTTAGAATTTATATCACAATCTCCACAAGATCCTGTGTTCAATGGTGGCTTTAGTTTTTCGGGTTGAGTTTGCTACTGAACAGACATGGCTGTGTACACAAGTGGCTCTTGTCTCCAAACCTTATGTGATAGTAGCAAACATGACTTCTTGACGATTCTGGTCTCCTGTGGAATTGGTTATATTGATTGGATCTGGACTTTAGCTGCTCTATTTCTTGTTGTTGTACTTGTTGCACAGGTTTCAGTTTCTGTATCTCTTTTAAAGCCAATGTGAGAATATTATTTAGCTTATCTAGTTTATTGTCTATGGTGTCCTTGCTGGTGGCCATGGCGTAGTTGGAACCACATACGTCCATGAGTTTCACAGCAAGATCAGCGATTGTGTTCAGGACCGATTTCTCTGTTATTACCAAATGGATTCTGATGTTGTGTGGATATGATCAACACTATCATACAATAAAGGAAAAGTTCACAAATTTGATCAATTTAGAGTCAGGGCAGATACCAGCGCAATTTATATTATTAGACGTAAGTATTTTACTTTGCCTTTTTGGTTTGCTTACTAATTCATGTAATACAGGGTCATATTTTTCTATTAACTCAAAGTTTTCTCTGGAGCTTAATACATCATTATCCACGTTTTTTTAAAGTGCCACAAGAAGTCTTGAAAGTACTTGACGCCAAAAAGATTTTACTTTTATGATTACAGATTTATGCTCGCCTTCGAGGTTCTATGTAGTCGCCACTGTTGACATGTACTATATGAATCAAGATGAATTTGTTGCTGGCTTTCAGAGCTTTCCAGTGTTTTCTTTTTTTTACTGGACAGGTCTATGATCTCTCTTTCAGGTCAGTCCGTGTTGTGATCACCTCAATCCTACGGCAGGTCTCGACCTGAAACTGTGTCATGCTTGTGGATTTGTTTCTAATCATGCACTATCCGCTCGCAATGTAGTTTCGTTTTGGTTGAGAGATTTTTTCTTCCGCGACGACTCTAATCTTGGAAGAAAGAAAACAGCCCAGTAAAATATATTGAATATATTATATATATATATATATATATATATATATATATATATCGGCATACACCTCACTAGTATCATTGTAAATATTATATTTGACACCCTGTTTGTTGTTCCATTGTAAACCACGTTAAGTAGTAAATAATTTCAATATATATTTAATTAAAAACTTAAAAGAAATCGACTCTACGATGACAACACAAGCACTGTTACTCAGTAAAAGAACGTACTACTACGTCACCGGCTACAGCAACTGGAATACCGAATGACGTATTACTACTGCGTCTATTACTACATCGGCAGATAGCGAACAAATAATGACGTAGTACTACGTCAGCGGCCAGTAAAGATCCAACCTGAGAAAATTGTATTGGAATAACTCCTCGCTAAATAAACATGTCGTATCGTCTTCTTTTCTGCAAAGACGAAAATATATCATCTTGAATAACTTCTACTTCTAAGCCTACGACTGGCACATTCATTTCAATCAACTTAAGTCTTAACATACCTTTAAGAGTTCTAAGTAGAAGTGAACATTGAAATTTCCGGAAAACGAGAGTGAACTCTGAAAATCGTATTGTATCTATTTGGTAAAGGTATGAGCTTGTGTAGTTTAGAATTTTTACCGCAATGAAAAAACTATCGACATAAAAAGTAGCATTTCCTTGACTTTATTTGAAATATAGAGGATGAAAGGCATATGATGGCATGCGGCTATAGAATTAGGTAATTGGCTATGCTGCGCATTTATCTGAGGAACACGTATGTGACGATGTATCCGCAACAATTTCACACCAAAACTACTTAACTCTGGTATGGTTGCATGTGTGTAATAAATTATTTCAATTTGTTTCATAATGTAGAAATATATTATATGATTAATATTTCATATTATATTCCTGAATAAAAGATGAAAAATATAGCTAAATTAGAAACATAATTATCGATTATCGATTATATGCGAATATATGTTTATATTCATATATAGTGCTTATAAATTTAGATATTATTTGTTCTATACATTGTACATGCACATTTTATGTTTAATATTTTATTTTCATTAACAAAAATAACTAACAAAATAATGAAAATATTATATAAGTGTATGGTTTTTATACCTATCAATACTGATATGGAAGTGAATTAAGATACTTTTGATCATAATCGCTATCATGGTTTATAGAAACTGAGGTTTTTTCAGTGATAAATATTTTATATAATATTTCAGCCGGGCGTATAATTCGCGATAAATATCTTGCATATGAAAAATAATATATAATGTGAACTGTGAGAGCAGCAACCAACAGTCCTTAATCCGTTAGGACAACTGGTTCTACTAGTCCACGGTTACGCGTGGTGTGTACTCTATATAGACATTATAGGTTTTCCTATTAACATGCCGTGATCGAATATTCATTATAATTATATTAGAATTTTCTTTCGCAAAATATATCTTTGGTAGACTGTCATTATTTAACATTTCAGCCAGATAGGATACCGCTTGGGATAACTGGCAGGAGCCTGTAAATAGAATTTTGAGTTCTTGTTCATTTAAGTGTGGGAATCCTAATAGACAATCCGGCTGAAAAAGTTCTAGTGTTGTCGCTCGCCTACTCTTTTTTCAATTTGATAAAGTATTTGGTATGTTGCGTATATTCATGTAATTGATAGCTTCATCCGCCAAATCTCCATCTGATGACAGCCGCTTTTCATACTTATTATGTAGAAAACCAACAATTTTACACAATATTTTCACTTTAGGCAGTGCTTTATTCTCTAGTGTATGATGAAGCAATCGTTATCTTTGTACAATATTGCCGTGCACTGCTTCGACAACCCATCGGAGCTTAGTTATTTTTCTGGATTCATATACATAACCTGCTGATCCACGAAGTCTACGATCAACTAAAAAACATATCATCTTGATGCAAAAAAGTGCTGATTCCGTGCGAATCTTTCAATATAATATTCATAATATTTGCATCATTTTGTGTTGCCAGAAAGGGCCCGAAGAAGTCAACGACAAAACTATTCGTTGTGCAAATCGTGAATGGTTTACACAATGGAACCCGTTTCTGGCCTGAAAACAACTTTCTTTAGTACTCATTATCTGTGCTTTTTTCATGACGTATGTAGGTACCGTCACATATTAAAACTAACCGACCTTCAGGCAAATTAAGAATTTTTTTTGCATTGTACGAAGTCTCCAAAATTAATTGGTCTTTTGTAAAAGACTCTAATCCAAAATTTTGAACTAATATGTCCCTTTCAAATCCATTTGAGAATAGTAATGAAAAACTTGACTTTTAGAAATGTTAAAAATAGCGGCGATAACATTGTTAGAGTTTCCGTTTCTTAATTTAAATAAAAAATAACTTATGCTTATAACGTTTCTTGTTGTCTTTCATTGATTTAAACATATTACTTATTCCATGATAACACATATTATATATAACTTCCGGATAAAATCCTGTTAATATTTTTATTTTCTCCGGTGACAGCAAAATTTTCCATCAGTTTAAATAGCGATTGGTTTGAACTTTAAGCTGTTTAAAAAAAGGACACTTCTTTCTGAGGCACATAGCTTGTATTTGAATAAATACGCGACTGTTGTATATCTTCTTCATAAAAAAATTTACCGAACAAATGCTTATTACAGGTACGATTAGCTGTAGGAATATAAATTCTGGCCTTTGCACATACATGAATTCTAGTCTCTCAAGGAATTGTAACAAGGTTGGATCTATTATTACAAATTGAACAATGTCGATGGGTCGATACTATTCGATTAAGACAAAGTTCAACAAATATATCACTTTTTTCAAAAATATTACAATCGTATTCACTACAAAATTCACTTACAGAACTACTATCTCTACCACTAAGCACTAAATTATTTACATTGCATATGCTTGTTCTGCTACTAGAGTTTCTATAAGGAATTAGTCTACACGTAGCACACAAAATATCACCAATTAAAATAGTTTTGTCTGTAGAACTACTGTGCAATTGTTTATCATCCTTACTTAAAACGACTTTTTTGCCCACCAATTTTCACCAAACATTAATTACAATTTTTGCAATTTTGCGATATTATAATTCCAATTATATTAACAAATTATAATGAACCGCTAAAATATACACTCAACAAATTAAATTGTTATCAAATAAAAAAAATAGCAAGTTCAACTGACACAAAATTAGAGTTCGCAAAAAACACACAAAACACAAAAAATGAATAGACTGCTATACAATTTGCAAGTAATAATATAATATGTTAGCAAATATTAAATCACTAAAATGTTCACTACACAAAGTAAATTGTCATTAAAATATAGAAAATAGCGATTTCAATCTGGCACAAAATTATTGTTCACAAAATATCACACAAAACATAAGAAAGCAAAATAGACAGCACAAAAATATTGTTTCCGAAATCAACTAACGACACAGTTTTCGAAAACCAGATAAATTATTTTCTAAAATTACTTAAATTCCAAGTGACTGTATTTGAGGCATATACAATATCGAATGGTACATATTTGTTAAATAATAAAAGCATAGACTTTTAGATTACTAAATAAAATTTCTTATTGTATTGCAGAATTGATAAAAATAGAATAGGAATATAAGAATTTTTATCTCAATGTTCAATTATTGTTCGAAAAGAGATTGTGTACCAACTTAATTGTATTGATACTTAAGCCGGCGACAGACGTAACTGTATACTTGCGCAATCTGCGACTTGCACATGTATTATGTAGCGTCTGTGGAGTTTTTTGCGCAACTTGACAGACTGGTGCAAGCGAGTAGGCATGAGCACTTTTCGATTATAATTGCGCAATCAATCATTCAAGTCGGCAAGTTCATTAGTTGGCCGCGTGGCAGCATATGTACCGTTTTTGGTTTATTTTGCAACGAATACATAATTCAAACAAATCTTCTTCTGATGCTGTTAATATTTAGGGTGACTTACTTTTTAATTCAAATCGAAAATTATAATCAAGATTATATACACATATTCATATACATATATTCATATTCAGATACATGAACGTTGTGATAATCAGGATAATTTTCAAGTATGTTTTTATCATATTAGGTTGGGGAAAACGAAATCCATTATTTTTACGTGAACTTCAAGACTTTATTTAACATGTTTTGCATTGTCCGATTTAGGTCAAATATGCACCATTTTGTTCTATAATTTGTTGCCATTTTAATGGTAGCTTCATTATGCCTCTCTCATAAAAGTCTTGATCCTTATTAGCGAAAAACTCCAGCAATTGATTTTCACACTCTTCCCTTGATGCCAATTTCTTATCACTAAAAAAGTTTTGCAATGCAAGAAAAAGGTGGTAATCGCTTGGTGGGAGGTCCGGACTGTATGGTGGATGCATCAAAACTTCCCAACCAAGCTCCTGGAGTTTCTGACGAGTCACTATAGAAGTGTGTGGCCTGGCGTTGTCGTGATGGAACACGACACCTCTTCTGTGATGCCCCGCGAGGGGCATCCTTAACGTCAAAAATACCCGAACGGAATCGACGAAACCAAATTGCGCGTAATTAGCTGTTACAGTATCGGGACCATAAATACTATTCACATTTCAGACGCCTGACTTGCATTTTCACCCTCAAAGAATAATTGTAAAATGAACCGAATTTCTCTTTGTTGACTTCCATCTTTAACGCCGTGTAACTCAGCACTGAATGGACACAACAAAAAACTGCAAACAAATTCTTTTAGTGCGAACTGTTACCTTGACAACGAGCTTAAATTTGAAATTGTTTGATAGATAGTTTACGAGATATCAATCACTACAGCCATCTACCGAAAAAATAATGGATTTCTTTTTCCCCAACCTTATATTTATAATTTTATATAGGTTATGTTATTATTCAACATTATATTTTTTTATTTTAAAAATATTTTTATTATAACTTGCATAGTTTAGTTTATATACACATGCTTTATGTCTTATTAAAATTAAAGGAAAATATGTCTTATGTAAACCAACATGGAGAAGGAGGAATCAGAGAGATCATGGAAGTCTTAATAGAAATATATTGGAATGAACCCTGCTTGTGGCAAGTCAAATCTGCAGCTTATCATGATAAAATTTTGAAAAATTCCGCGTATAATAAATTAGTGGAACAATACAAATATATAGAACCAAGTGCTAATCGTAACTTAATAGTAAAGAAAATTAATAGCTTGCGTACAAATTATAGAAAAGAAAAAAAAAATGATGAATCTAAAAGATCTGGCGCAGGCACATCAGAAGTGTACGAACCGAAATTATGGTATTTCAAACTTCTCACTTTTCTTGGTGATGATCATTCGGTTTCTGATATATCAGGGATTAATTCGATCAAGTAAGTTCACAGTAACTTTATTTATTAAAAGTATTCATTATACAAATCATGGATAACATAAATAATGATAATTTTCATAATGTCAATGAATAAAGTTGTCTTGCCAAGGCACGCTTCCCTCATTGTTCAAATAATGCACATATTTTTCCCTTACGATTTTTGCGGCATTTGGCTATTTCCTAAATATCGTTGATTTAAATGTTTCATGTTTGAATCTTTAGAAGTCAACCCCTGTGTAATACATCCCTGTTTCATATTTTCTCTGTCAAAACATTCTGCATAAGTATATGAGTTAGTAGAATTGGTCATCAAATAATTGTGTAAAGCACAACTTGCCAGTACTATACGATCAATGTTATTTGGCTGGACATTTATGGTGTTTTAAATATTCTAAATCTAGAAACCAATATACCAAAAGCGTTTTCCACAATGCGTCTTGCTCTACAAACACGATAGTTATAAATCTTTTTATCTTTTGAAGTAAGATCTGACTGACGGAATAGTTTCATAATGTTCGTTCTCAAAGCAAAAGCATCATCAGCAATAAATATGTATGGCAGTATTTCAGAACTATTTTTGATTGGTTCGTCTGATGAAATATTCAATTCGTTTTTTTTAGCTTGTCATAGAATTATGTTGTTTGAAGTACACCTCCATCTGATTTCCTGCCATTAACTCCCAAGTCACACATGATAAATTGGTAGTTTGCATTTATTATTGCAAGTAGCACCACACTATGACGACATTTATAATTACAGTAATAAGACCCGATTTCACTAGGAGGAATAATGTCTATGTGTTTACCATCAATCGCGCCTAGGCAATGTGGAAAGTTCCAACGTTGTTCAAATTCCTTTGCTGTCTTTTTCCAATCTTCTTCTGTTTGTGGAAACTGAAGAAATAGAAAAAAAACATAATTATATATATATATATATACGAGGTCTGTTCAAAAAGTACCCGGATTTTTGTTTTTTCAAAAAAATATTTATTTATTCGTCTACATTAATGTGGTCCCCTTCAAAGTAGTCCCCCCCAGATATAATACACCCAGCGTTTTTTCCAATTTTCGAAGCACCCTTGATATTCACTTTTTGATATGTCCTTGAGCACTCTCAGCGATTCGGCCTTTATTTCTTCAATCGAGGAAAACCGCCGTCCTTTCATGGGTCTCTTCAACTTTGGGAATAGGAAAAAGTCACACGGAGCCATATCTGGTGAATATGGAGGTTGGGGCATGACTACGGTATTGTTTTTGGCCAAAAAATTACGAACAAGCAACGACGAGTGAGCAGGTGCGTTATCGTGGTGCAACAGCCATGAATTGTTTTTCCATAAATCGGAGCGTTTTTTTCGGATTGCTTCACGCAAACGTCGCATCACTTCAAGGTAATACTCCTTATTAACCGTACGACCTTGTGGTAAGAACTCTTGATGCACTATGCCGTTATAATCAAAGAAAACAGTAAGCAAAACCTTGACATTCGATCGAACTTGACGTGCTTTTTTCGGTCTTGGCTCACCTGGGCTCTTCCATTGGGACGATTGGGCTTTGGTTTCGACATCATAACCGTACACCCATGTTTCATCACCAGTTATGACCCTTTCAAGCAAACTTGGATCGTTGTTGACGTCATTTAACAGCTCTTGAGCGATGTTCATGCGATTGCTTTTTTGGTCAAAATTTAGCAGTTTTGGAATGAATTTTGCTGCCACTCGTTTCATGCCCAAAACATTTGAAAAAATGTTATGACATGAGCCAATTGATATGCCAACTTCATCAGCAACTTCTCTAATTGTGATTCGGCGATCATTCATAACCATTTTTTCCACTTCTTTCACATTTTCATCGTTTGTTGACGTGGGTCTGGGTCGACCGGAGCGTTCGTCATCTTCAACGTCTTCGCGGCCATCTTGGAAACGCTTATACCACTCGTAAACTTGTTTTTTTCATAGCAGACTCACCATAGGCTTTTTGTAACATTTCACACACTTTGTTACACTTTATTTCATTTTTTACGCAAAATTTAATACAAATTCTTTGACTTTTCAATTCTTCCATTGTAAAAATCGCCGAGCTCAGAAAAACACGTCGAACCTTAGCGACTACCACAGACAAAGTAAACAGTGAATATAGCTGAAAATTTCATCATACTTTAGGGGCATGTATACCAACACAATAAAAAAAAATTTTGACAATCAGACACTCCAGACCCGCGAAATTTTAAAAATTCCGGGTACTTTTTGAACACACGTAGTATATATATATATATATAATATATATATATATATATATATATATATTTTAGGAAATAGAAAGTGATTGCTTTATTGATGATGGGGATGAAGAATTATCTGTGAGAGCTTGTTCCAATCCAAGTCGTTCTTCTGAACCTAGCGGCAGCTCAAGACCTCCCAAACGGAAGCGGCGAAGCACAACAGGAGATCTGCAAAATGAGTCTTGATGTCAATAAATAAACGCCTAAACAATTCTACTGAGGACTATGAAGAATATGGAAAATATATAGCAGCGACACTTCGACGTATGCCAAAACGCAAACGCCGATGATAAAAAATATCATTGATCAAGCTATTTTTAAAGCCGAAATGGGTGAATTGAATCGTGGAGTAGTTCGAAGATTCATGAACGATACTAATCCCTGAAGATTACAATTACATTTCATATCTATCAGCAGCAGAATATTAGACATATTGATGAATGTTAATAAAGAATATAGAAAATGAAAAAAGTCTTTTAGTTGATTAATTTTATGATTAGTGTAATTTAAATCTTTAAATGTTTCATTTCATTTCTTTTTATTTTAGAAGTAGGCTTTG
>NW_020536999.1:78637195-78671463 GCF_003426905.1 Ctenocephalides felis
CTCATATAGAGAATTTTGGTTATCTTATGCTGACAGTATTTTATTTTCTTTTGTATAAGTTTTATGTATTTTGTGCAGTTAACAAAGTTCACATAAATATTTCAAATTAGGACTTTCTAAAGCTCTTGGCGATATAGTTTGTGAATATACACTTTCATCACAATTAAAGTGCATCCCGAGACTACACATGCCACAGCTGATTGTGTGAATCACTAGAAGACTTTAATTTGACATTACAATTATTTTTGAATTTGATAAGTGATAATTCAGAATTTAGTTTGTTTATATCATGAATTTCATTTTCGGTTTTATTATATAATTTAATTCAATGTTAAACATAATATACGGTATGCATTTTTTATTGTAAAAAGTCCCCGACTATAATTATAGGTCTGTTGAGGAGAAATTATTTTATGAAAACTTGGAATTTATTGCAATTTTTCTTTATAAGTTAAACAGCTTTTACGAAATTGACTAAAAATCATATTACAGTTTATAGCATTAATGCAAGGATTAATAACAATGAATTGTTTTTATCTGTATCTATTAAAACTACGAGCCAATGGCTATTTTTAATTTTTTTAAATATTGAAATTTAAAGAAATTTATTTTAATTGAAAACAATTTATTGCATTTATGCATAAAAATTATGTATAAAAAATTATGTATAAAATAGGACAGGTGCTGTGCATATATTTGGCCTTCTATTCTGTATTATCAAACGTCTCACGATAGTCTGGACACCTGATGTCCCCGATGCATTCTTTCAATTATTTGAATAAAAATTTTGAATTGTTTGCTACTACATTCAATTGATGCTAAATAAGAGTCAATGATTATCACATCTAATCACTCATTTTCATACAAAGTGAAGAAATTATTAAATTTAATGGCATATTTACCTAAAAATTCTATAGTATATGATATATTCCTGTTATACTTGAAGGGTGTATATAGAAATAAAAATATTTAGCTACTTTATGGTTAGGATACAAACCTATTTTTAGTTTTGCACCAGAGTCAGTTATTTGTATCCATGCATTTACATAGGTAAGAATTGATCGAATTTTTAGATTTTTTGTTTCATCTTTCCATTGTATCTGTCATATCATCACTAACATATTTTTAAATGTAAAACATCACAAGCTTATTTTTATAACTCGGTCAATATTTTTCTGATTAAGTGCATCACTGATTCAAAGCATTGATCATAGTCTCTGGCTGTGAAATGCAAATAATCATACCTTAGATCTTTCGATATAATCTCTCTATCATCCACAATATTTTTGTGGATGATCTTAATGAATATTTTTTTAAATTTAAGTCGTTGGATGTAATTAATAGATAATTTATTCTCTGCATGCAATCGCGCTGAGCGAATTAAGCAAGGTAATGTCATCCTTTACTACAGAGTTAACATTTGCGTTATGCCTCAAAAGAACTTCAACAATGTTGACATTTGTTTTAAATAGCAGCATGAAGTGTTGTTTTGCCATATTCATTTCGAGCACCTACCTTGGTACTTCTATTTATCGTTAGATGCAGTTAAGCAATTTTCCCCTTGTTAACATTTGCATTAAGCTTTAAAAGGGCACAAGGTTCCAATTTCCTTCTGCTCCAGAACGGCTCCAATGGCTATCGATGCAATTGTGGTGAGACAAAGATTGGCTGATGCTGCAGGATAGTGTAGTAATATACTATTTGATAGGCTTCTCTTAAGTTCTCAAACGCTTTTCAGCTTCAGAGTTCTATGATATAGGTGTTTTGTAATTTTTTTATGTTAGAAAGGCGTTAAGTGGTATTTGTATTCTACCTGATGCTGGCACTGACCTCTTATAGTAATTGGCCATGCCAGTAAATCATCAATGTTCCACTACTGTTGTTGACTTTGAAAATTCTAAAATCTTCGTTATTCTATCTGTGCATAGCCCTTGGTATTGATCCTGTAACCGAGAAAATCAACTTCTGTTTTTTCTAGTCTGCATTTTTCTGTATTGATTGAAAGTTAATGTTTTTGTAGCTTTTCAAATACTAGACGAGTTCTTGATATTCCTGTTCATTCTTAGTCATGACATGAATGTCATCTATATGAATAAATACGAAGTCAAATCCTCCGAATATATGGTTTATGAATCTTTCAAACGTTTGTTGCATTCTTGAGTCCAAATGGCATTGCTAAGTAGAGTCCTCAGGGTGTTATAATTGCTGTTTTTGAATGTTTTTCTCATCCATAGGAACCTGACGGTAAGTTTTGAATAAATCAAGTGTCGAGAAAATTTTCTTATCATGGAGTAATGGGAACACCCATCTTGAATAAGTGGTGGAGGATATTTGTTGGCATTTAATCTACGATAATCCCCGCACCACCTGTATTTTCCATATTTTTCGGCTGGTGGCTTTAGTTTTTCGGATTGAGTTTGCTACTGAACAGACGTTGGGTGTGTGCACTTTTTGCTCCTGTCTCCAAACCTTATGTGATAGTACCAAACATTACTTCTTGACGGTGTTCTGGATCTTGGTCTCCTGTGGAATTGGTTGGATTGATTATATTGATTGGATCTGGACTTTAGCTGCTCTATTTCTTGTTGTTGTACTTGTTGTACAGGTTTCAGTTTCTGTATTTCTTTTAGAGCCAATGTGAGAATATTTTTTAGCTTATCTAGTTTATTGTCTGTGGTGTCCTTGCTGGAGGCCATGGCGTAGTTGGAAGCACATACGTCCATGAGTTTTACAGCAAGGTCAGCGATTGTGTTCAGGACCTATTTCTCTGTTATTACCAATGGATTCTGATGTTGTGTGGATATGATCAAATCTATCATACAATAAAGGAAAAGTTTACAAATTTGATCAATTTTTGAAATGGTTTGAGTTGTATCGATATAATCGAGTAGAATAGTGCGCATTTATTGCATTTATGACTGCATTTTGTACTTCTAGAGTCAGGGCAGATACCAGCTCAATTTATATTATATTATTGGACGTAAGTATTTTACCTGGCTGTTTGGTTTACTTACTAATTCATGCAATATAGGGTCATATTTTTCTATTATCTCAAAGTTTTCTCTGGAGCTTAATACATCACCATGCACTTTTTTTTAAAGTGTCACAAGAAGTCTTGAGAGTACTTGACGCCAAAAAGATTTATCTTTTATGATTACAGATTCATGCTCGTCATTGAGGTTCTATGTAGCCACCACTGTTGACATGTGCTACATGAATCAAGATGAATTTGTTTCTGGCTTTCCGAGCTTTCCAGTGGTTTCTTTTTTTGCTGGACAAATCTATGATCTCTCTTTCAGGTCAGTCGGTGTTGTGATCACCTCAATCCTACGGCAGGCCTCGACCTGAAACTGCTTCATCCTTGTGGGTTTGTTTCTAATAATGCACTATCCGCTCGCAATGTGGTTTCGTTTGGTTGAGAGATTTTTTCTTCCGCGACGACTCTAATCTTGTGTAGATCTTCTGTGATCCATCGTTACCTGTTCCAGCTTCGTCTTCATTAGTGGCTGGCGGCTCTTGCTCTTCAGTTTCTGAATGGTTTTCAGTTTCTCTCTGCTTCTCAGTTTCTGAATGCTCTTCTTCGCAATGACTCTGATATTGAACTGCTTTATTGTGAATTAAAATCGTGACATTAAAGTCATCTATTTTTAAAACTTTAAACGAATTCGTTTACAATGATAGGAGTTTTTCATATTATATACAGATTCGTCTATCATGATATTTATTCAAATGTTTGTGGATATTATATTTTGATTCTAATACGACTCGATCGTAGGTAATTAATCATACCCAAAATATCAAATTGTACATTTTGAAATATAAGAAAAGAATAAGTGTTGGTATGGCAAACAACCTGAAAGATAATAAAGAAAGAAAGCAGCCGAATATATATTGAATATATTAAAATGAAATAATATAGTTTATAATTTATCGTATATATATTATAGTATATATTTTCCATTTGATAGTCTTGCATGTCAATTCAACACATAAAAAGCATAACTCGTGTTGTTTTAGTGAATCTAGAAAATTGTTTAGGTTGTATTTTTTTATTAATTTACAAATCCTCAGTACGATACAAAATCGTTTTAATACATGTGCTATTAAGTATATTTTTTATTCATGAGTTTCTTGTTGAGCGAGAATAAATCTAAGGAATGCGATGATGAATCGTTTAATTACAGTTGGCCAAAGTGTTCAAATTATGTATTGTATTGTTATTGGTAAAGTGCCAGTAGTCTTCTTGATTTTTTTTTCGAAATTGATGTATGTGTTTTCTTTGAATATGAAAAATTTGTTAAAATGTAATGAACTCGGATAGAAATGAATTAATTGCCAAATGCGCTAGCAAAACAAATTTGGAAATACTGTTGACACTGAACAGGGAGATGCTATCATATTATGGTGAAAGTATTGTTGTTAATAGAATGAAAAAGTATTACGCGGATGAAACAAAAATAAGTGACTATTGAATCAAAGTAAAAGCACTGTTAATAATTATACTACGGCAGTTACAAGAAGAATTTATATATTTAATTATTTTAACTTATAAACAATTTCTAAAGAATGATGGTTTATACCATAAGCGACTGATAACATTATGATATAAAATTGCATCGAGATGAAGAACAATTAAGTACTACTGGAAGTGAAACATATCAAATATCTAATCTATAATTTCAATATGAAAGGCGGTATGAATATCGTAAAAAAGAAATGATGCATAATTTTACTCCAACATCCTACATAAAAAACATGTAATAGACAAGTGTGTCACTCCATTACAATGTGAATCCCAGTTCTAACGACGAGTCAACTAAGTTGGAATATTGGTAATCGATAGCTAATCAACATTTTTTGGAAATTATACTTGCCAATACAAAAATACTTTCCAGAAAAACTACCAAGGTGGTCATATTGCTCAACAATCCAACTTGATAAGTTTAACAAAATGTTTGACAGATCATAAGGCATGTAATTCTATTGAACGATTGTAAACCAATCGATTGTAAACCAATTGTATAATAATTGTAGGAGTTGAATTGGTTGATAATTACGATGGTAAGTGTTGCTAATGCATGAGAATGTCAACATGGTTTTGTGAGACTGACACAAAAATCGAATTTGTGTTCCAAAATCTGTAGAAAGACGCATGCAGTATATTTCTCTTGATTAGGTTTCTTCAAATAACAGCATGAAAAATGAAAGAATTTTTAATTGCAATTATATTTAAATCGCTGTGATTATTGCTCTTGATAGTCATATTGGAAAACAGTCACGGAGGCAATTATTCTTGGCTCAGACAAATAAATTATACGAGGAGTCATATTCGCATATTCGAATGCGACCCAGTAAACCACAAAACGTAACAAAGCCATGAACGTTACGTAACGCTGGCACGTCCGCACGAATCAGGTACGTAACCTGGGAGGCACACAGAAGCATCTATTTCGCGGGCAAGAACGTAACGGCTGTTTCGTTGCACACTAATACACCGCGGTTACATTTTTGCTACGTATCTAAATTGAATAAAAAAGCGTGTAGGTGTCTTTTATGTTACATACTTATTTAATTAAATTTCCTGCAAATATAGAATATTAATAATAATTTCGGATATTAAGTAATTTTATTAAATATTATCATTTACAATATACAAAATTTACATATTACATAGTTAACATTAGAAAACTAAAATTTGATAGTCCATAAAATGTTAGCCTATAAAAATAATTATTTATTTATTCACAATATGTATTATGTTTAACTCTCTTGGCAACTTCAGTTAAATCAGACTTGGCAAAGTTAAGTCTTGCGTTAAATATGTTCAACTCACTTGCATCTGTTAATGTATCTAAAATAGAACCAAACATCTTAGAAACATTGTACACAAATTTTGAATTGAAAACATTGTGAACAAATTAGTCATTTGTGAACATTACCTCTAAACATACTCATTATTTGAAGTTAATGACTATGTAGTTCCTACGATCATATGACAGAGATAATTATTCCATGAACACACACTCAATTTTCTTGCATTGATTTTATCCTATTAATTTTCAAGATCTGAATTACCTAAAAGTAAAACACTACAAATTAGTACTAAATCATATTAGTTAAAATTCTCTTCATGTAGAACCTTAATATACCAATTCTGTAATGCAAGTCATCAGGCTCGAAATACTCAACAATTCATGTTCTCTTCAACACTTAATCCATATAATGTGTGATATCCGGTGCATTCTTTGTTTTCCTTCTTGAATGTTTTTAAGTCTTGCTTGTTTCTTTGGTGACAATTTATCTTCTTGATTAGAGCAAATTTCCCTAGTTTGAATTCCATTTTGACATAACCCATAGGGGTTATGAGCACTCTTTCTCTACAATTGAAAAGCAATTTATATCAGTTTTTGCTTAACTGAATAGTTCTGATACTAATGAAATTATAAAGAATATGTATGATACCATATATATTACACTTATCTACCTATAATATTCATATCATATCACTGAATTGAGGTTATGTGATTTTTGACTGGTCTGTCAGAAATTTCAATAATTATGTGATAAATCAATTATCACAATACATAAACAGAATTTGCATTGCACATGACCTATATACTGAAAATAACTAATTAGTCATTAATATAATAATTTGTAAATTAAAAAAAAAACAGTGCAATTATACTCACCTTTGCTGGTTTCGTATTAAATATGTGAATTTCCTAAAAGTAAAACATTACAAATTAGTACTAAATCATATTAGTTAAAATTCTCTTTGTGTAAAACATTAATATACCTATTCTGTAATACAATATCATCACTTAAGAAATACTCCACAATTCATTTTCTTTTCAACACTTAATCTTAATATGTGTTCTTATTTATCGATATGTGTTCTCATTTTTCTTCTCGCATGTTTTCAAGCCTTGCTTGTTTTTTTTTGGTGACAAAGGATTAATAATTTCTAATATATTATCTAACTTTGTATTTATCTTCTCTATTGGAGAAAATTTCCCTAGTTTGAAATCCATTTTCGTAGGGGTTATCAGCACTGTAATTTTCTCTACAATTGAAAACCAACTTATATCAGTTTGTGCTTAGCTAAATAGTTCTGATACTAATAAAACTATAAAAAATGAATATGTATAAAACTATATAACTTACTTCTCTTTATTCATATATCACTGAATTGAGGTTATGTTTCTGACTGGTGTGTTAGAAATTTCAATTATTACATGACAAATCAATTATCACAATACATGAACAGACTTTGCATTGCAGGCGGCCTATATACTGCAAATGACTAAACATTATTATAATAATTTATAAATTAAAATATGTTTCAGTACAATTAGACTCGCCTTATTTGCCGGTTTCATATTAAATACTTTTGCAGCTGACTGTTTAACTAATTTCTACAACTGATTTCGCACTAAATATAAAAGCAATTAATAAATAACGCTTCAATAAAGGAAATATCTTGCATTTCAAACATACACGATAAAATACTCAATTATGCGTCCACGACGCACTGACCGAGTTAACCTATATTTAATTTGACATTTCGATCATAAAACACTTCACGGCTATTTTCAAAGGCTAATCTATGTGACAATGCAACGTACCACGCCACGTACCGACAGAAACGCGTCGACGGTGGTTAAAGGTCGCAACTATACGTAACAGCATCGGTTTTTTTACTTAACATCAGTTTCGAAACGAAAGTTACAAAGTGAGTTACGTGGTGGTAACTTCTGTGGTTTACTGGGAGCACATAAAGAGAAATTTGATTTATAATGATCACTGTGATGACAATGATTTGATTGCTTTGATGTGCCAGACTATTTGAAACATCTTTTATACGTAATATTGCCAAACTGAATGCAGTCGAAGAAATTCATTAGTTCATTACATTTAATTTTGAATTTATTTGGATACAGCAATATTTTTGAGCATACGCAGCATTAATAATACTATTTATCTTCATAAGTCAACAGAATATGTTCAATACATTGATAGCCTCTATTTTAGTTGAATGAATTTTGACACATTCAATAATTTTGGATTATTTAAAAAAAGTGACGTCACAATAAATGGACGTGCCTTAAATGTATTTCATATTTCATCACCTCCATAATTAATCAATCAGAAGGATAGTTTTTAATTTGTACGGATTTATTGACCATGAATCTAATGGTAGAATAACTAGTATTACAATTTATTGACAAAAAAGCAGAGTGCTTACATAATTATTTAAAGTTCTTACACACCAAATTATTTATTCATGTAATATATATCACCAAATTTCCGAAATTAATATATGAATCAAATTGGAACATGTTGTCCAGCACGGACATTATGAAATATTTTGAAATCATCTATGGTTGAAAATATCAAGAAATTTTTGGAGGTTAATTAATAATTAATAGAATATATTACATTTAACTAATTTTAAATATTCAATAAACACACCATGTAACACGTAAGATAATAGTATTTCCATTATTTTTTATTGCAAAACTACAGACACTGGAGTACAAACAAACAATACTACTTACATATAAAGAAATATACAAATATACAAGAGGTAAAATGTGGTATTTTAATATTCCATATCTTTTGTATTTTCTACTATATTAAGCATGTACATATTTAACGTCGCGTAAGATTTATTCTTGGCCATACAAGATACTGCACATTTTGTAGTAGGGTAAGTCCCTATTTTTATGTGAAATATTAGAAATTAAAATTTTTTATATTCTCTGATTTTTTATATATTTCAATGTTCTAGTTTTAAATTTATTTTAATAGTAGTATGCTTTTTACGTCGTTGCTTGTTCATGTAAACTCTAGCCGAATATTTTGTTTTTCATATCTAATCGATTTATAAATTTTGGTAAACGGCTTTCACATGCACATAATCACTTATATTTTCATTTGGCGTGCTCTTGTTTTGGCTTTGATATCTTTCTAGGTGTTTTTCACATATTTAAATTATTGAAAACAATATAAATCACTATAAAATTTTCATATCTAGCCTAATATTGTTCCTACAACACTTTATAAAGCACCGATAAGATTTTAATTGATATAATTCTGATCATTACATGATTTTCGTTAAAAGGTATATTTTTGAAGATGTGAGCAAAAAACGATGAAAACGCAAAAAAGGAGCAAATTTGCAGTAGCCACTAACTTGAAAAGTATTAGCTTTTTTGAAAAACATTATTGGACATTTTTCTCTTATAATTAGTTCCTTTATCGATACCGATGAAAAGAAATTCATCCCCCGGGAAGTGGCAGAAGAGTCTAAATTATTTTCACTTTTGAATTTGAGAGTAAGATGAACCTAATTTCAAAATTTCATGCAAATTGGAGCACGTTAAAAAAATTCTAGCACAAAATGCTCCATTGACTTGACTAAATATTCCGTATCCAAGGTCAATCATATGATTTTTTGACACAATAAAAAAAAATTCTAAATAATTTTTTGAATAAGTAAGTTTTTTTGTATTGTGATTTAGTAAAGTAAGGCAAAACACGACTGCATTAGTTAGAAGATAATAGTCTGTCAAATTAATTATAAAGGCTATATTAATAGGTTAGTATATAATGAACATGCTATAATAGGAGCAACGGTGTAATGATCATTACAGATTGCAGCTGTTTTATAAAAATAAATCTTCACTGTGCAATTATTATTACATAATGATTAAACATAACAGAATAATGAAAATGTGTGATATTAATGAATAATACAATTTATTATTTAAATTAAATTATAATTATATTACAATTCAAATTTAAAATTAAATGATTTCTTTCAGTATTAAATTATTGATCCTGCAAAATAAATTTATATTAAAAATTAAAACTTGCACATAATGGTATATATATTTTTTTTAATATTTTTTACAATAGTTAAATAGCAATCAGAAAAAAATATTCTATAATCTATTGTGTTGATTATTAGAACTCCAGTAACAGTTCTGAAATTCTATATATATGACATGACGGAGATCACCCCAGTGGGTTACTCCATTTTAATGCATTAGATCGAAGGGATGCTTCTTCTTCAATCTTCTAATATGCGATGCTTGTAATACGGGAAGTAATGTGGGGTTGTTGTGGTTGATGATCTTGTCGTGAGGAATTCCACTTCTGTTTTTCACTACCTTCTGGATAGTATCGATTCTTAGATCGTTATGTAGTATTCGGTTGCTGACATACCAAGGTGCATTTGCAATACACCTTAAAATTTTAGATTGTTTTCTTTGGATAGATGAAATTCTTGATTCACTGGCGCAGCCCCATATACAATATTTTAGATTGTAGTATTTTCAATATAACTTCTTTGCTATAACATACTTTATTTTTTTTTACCCCAGTCTGCAGCATGTGCTAAGACAAATCCCAGATTTAACATAATATTCTCCAGCTTCCGTATTTTTTTTGTCTGGAAATGATTTTCAATAAATTTGAATACACAGATGTTATTTATACCTCAACATGTTGCTCATAAATAACAAATGCCTAACACGCACATATAGTATGAAATGTGTGTGTGTGTAAATGAGTAAAATCATAATATGATAATATGATATAATACAATATATAATATGATATTATAATGATACATACGAATTATAATATTGCATAGATTTAATGCCGAGAAGTTCAATTTGCCATGTCTTTAGTCAATAATTGTTGCATAAGGGCGCGAACTGTCGCCTTTTCGTTATTAGGTATGTTAGGCATATTTTCTGGCGCCAGCTCATTTATCTGTTATAAATATAGGTTTAAATATATATATTTATATATATATATATATATATATATATATATATGAAAAGAACGTGGGTAAAATTCCATTTGTTTTTTAGAATTTTATATCTTACCAATAAACAAATCAAAATTTTGAGAATGATATTGTATTTGCTTATATTGATCATAAATAAAAAATTACAATAATATTTAATATATTTTATAAACTAAATATTTACTTAGGAAGAAGAACCAAGGAACTTTGGTACAAAACTTTCTAGGTTTTTTTATTATTATTGGATTCATTGTTCAAAACTCTACACACACACACATACACACACATTACAGGACCGGATTTATAAATTCGTCGCCCTGGGGCACTGGCAAAAATGCCGCCCCATCCCTAAAATTTCACTTAATAGTTTTTATAATATATCTTTTTTTTTTTAAATTAAAATAACTATTTGATTGCAGAAAATTTATTACGCATTAGATACTATTTGCCTTATCGCACAATGACATAGTTTCAATTTTTTTGTTGGCGCAATAAGATTCGAAGTGAACAAATTTATCTCGTTTAGAGGCCTCGAGATCTGAAGAGCATATTTTCTCTAACTTTCACATCGTTTACGAATCTCTATATTAGCCAAATTGCCAAATTTGATAATATTATATTAACCAATTAAATAATTTACGTTCGGAGAGCTAGACAAGGCGAAATAATGATTATTAATAATCGGTTATTTGAACCCAAATTTTGTAATGCAATCGTATTATGGTTTGTTAATTATATTTCTTGAAATAAAAATTTTTTAAGAAGAATTAGTTAATTATATTATACAGAATTTTTTCTCACTTTCCAAATTTTGCCGCCCCTGAAAATTTGCCGCCCTGGGCACTAGCCCCGACTGCCCCTACTGTAAATCCAGCACTGCACACACATTATATATATATATATATATATATATATATATATATACGTATATATATATATATATATATATATATATATATTTGTAGAGTTTCGAACAAGAATCCAAAAAGTAATAAAAACAAAAAAAGTTTTTTAGATAAACTATTTCTTTCTTTCTTTATTTATTTACTGTCGACGTTTCGGAACTAAGTACGTTCCATCTTCAGGACATGTCAAGAAACATGATCTTGATGAGATTTTAGCAAATAATATGTTTAAGAAAAGAAAATGGATTTTTCTTAAATAATAATTAGTTAAAAAAATAATAATGTACAGAAATATGATAATATGATCAAAATGAAAATGATAAAAAAATGAGTGGATTATCTAACAAAATATTAAAAGTGATAATTTTTTTTTTTTGAAAGTTATGGAAATTTTAAGAGAAGGTTAATGACAAAATTGAATTAATTACCTGTATGTATATATATATATATATTTTGTATGATTCTGAATTTGATGTTGACATATGTATTAACAAAGTCTAATAATCGGGCATAACATCAATAAAAAACATGAATTTCTTTCAAAAATTTATTTTCAATCCATACGTTTCGGCTATAATCCTAGCCTTCATTCAGTGGAAACTAAAAATAAAATTAAAAACTAAAACAATTGAATTGGAGTGAAAAGAAAAAAATAAAATAGTAATTAGTACTTACAATTAGTTGATCTTAGTGTTAAATTGGAAAATTTTAATAATCCATGGTATTAGGATATGGTAATGCACTACACTATGTATTATAAACATTAACTTCAAATTACACAATATTTTCACAAATACTGATTTGAAAAAATCACAAATGAATAGTGTGTTATTCGTAGACTGGTTGAAGATGTAATGGAGAAAGTCATTTTTTAAAAAATATTTTACCAAGATTCTGCACATGTGTGGAACGAATTGTAAAACCTTTGCGCGAACGCTTTTATTGTTTTGTAAGAAATTTGGAAATGTTATCTAAATAGAAGAGATTTGTGTCGCACAGAGTGTTGAGTTCATTCCGTTTATTTATTGTCTTATTGTTATAAATAGTTAAAAAAGATCCCTCTATAATTTTCGTTTAAATAAATTTTGTTCAAATTGTAGTATAGTCGGATTAGAAAAGTCCATATTGTGTTTTAAAGTGTATATATGGTCTGCAAGAACAGTTTTGAATTGTTTGGGGTTTTTTGAATTGTTTTTATGTTGTTGTAATGTATGTTGTACCTCAATAAACGGTTACAACAACATAAAAACAATTCAAAAAACCCCAAACAATTCAAAACTGTTCTCGCAGACCATATATACACTTTAAAACACAATATGGACTTTTCTAATCCGACTATACTACAATTTGAACAAAATTTATTTAAACGAAGAATTATAGAGGGACAATAAATAAACGGAATGAACTCAACACGCTGTGCGACACAAATCTCTTCTATTTAGATAACATTTCCAAATTTCTTACAAAACAATAAAAGCGTTCGCGCAAAGGTTTTACAATTCGTTCCACACATGTGCAGAATCTTGGTAAAAATATTTTTTAAAAAATGACTTTCTCCATTACATCTTCAACCAGTCTACGAATAACACACTATTCATTTGTGATTTTTCAAATCAGTATTTTGTGAAAATATTGTGTAATTTCAAGTTAATGTTTATAATACATAGTGTAGTGCATTACCATATCCTAATACCATGGATTATTAAAATTTCTAATTTAACACTAAGATCAACTAATTGTAAGTCTAATTAATAACTATTTTATTTTTTTTTCTTTCACTCCAATTCAATTGTTTAGTTTTTAATTTTATTTTAGTTTCCACTGAATGAAGGCTAGGATTATAGCCGAAACGTATGGATTTAAAATAAATTTTGAAAGAAATTCATGTTTTTATTGATGTTATGGCCGATTGAGATATTAGACTTTGTTAATTTATATATATAGATATATATATATTATATATATATATATATATATATATATATATATATATGAAGCGAGAGGTTTTTCTTCAGATGGTGAAATAATATGATAAAATTGTTTCTTGGGCATCCATCCATTAATTAAAAAAACAGTTTTATTCAAAAATGTTTTTATTTAGAGAAACATACGTTTCGGGTCTTGATTTGACCCATCTTCAGTGCTTCAAATAAATATTTCAGGGATACAAATTAAAACCATATAAAAATACATAATTACAGACAAAAATAAGTAGAACAATGTATATGAAAAGTATATATGAAAAACAACCATAAAATAGAAACAAATGCAAAGAAACTCATCATACAAATAAGTTTTAAAAAATAACAAAAAAATTTTTTTTTTTGTAGCACTGAAAATGGGTCAAATCAAGACCCGAAACGTATGTTTCTCTAAATAAAAACATTTTTGAATAAAACTGTTTTTTTTAATTACTGGATGGATGCCCAAGAAACAATTTTATCATATATATACATATATATATATATATATATATATATATATATATATATATATATATATATATATATATATTGAAATGAATAAAACAGCCAATGCGTCGAATGTAAAGAATTTATTTGAATTTTTTATACGTTTCGAGACTAGATGTGTCTCATCATTCAGCTAAAACAAATTTACATTATCAAGAAAAAGTTTTAAAAAATGAATTTATATTGGAAAAATTAATTGAAAACAACAATTATACACGCCAGATCAGGAAAAACCACACGATATTAACACATTTTACAACACCACAATCACATATTACTACTGTAGGAAAGCAAAAATAACTCTAGAAAAGACCAAAAAAGGTAAAAGTAAAATTGTATGAAACACATATTTTGTTTTTAACCGATAGCATAGCGACACGGTTTGACTTATTTGCGTCGGCGACGCGTAGTTCGCTTTGCTACCAACAAAAAAGATAAAACATGATTCAGAAAATCTTCTAAGGTCTACATTTTTTTCTTTATATAAAATTATAGGATGGTCAGTATAAAAGAGTGTTTGAAATTAATAATGTGCTCAGAAAACATTCTTTTAAATTGTCTAGGGTTTTTTGAATTATAAATATGTTGATTCATTCTTTTGCTAATGTATTGGGAACTTTCACCGATGTAACAACTGTCACAATCTAAACAATTAATTTTATAAACGGCATCGGTGTTTCTGTCAGACGGAGATTTTGATTTTAAAGTAGAAAACAGGAAACCGAGTGTGTTATCAAAAGTAAAAACTAAAAGAAAACCTTCAACAGAAAAGTTTTTTCAAAAAATAAGAAAAGCTACCCAAATAAGGTAAACAAATAATGCCTTTATATTTGCTAAATAAAGAAGAAGAATTTGAATCAGCGGTAAAATATTTTTGAATAACGGATGTGACATAATTATTATCAATATTGGTAACGTTTAAATATTTTAGCCTATTTATAATTATATTGTTGATTAAATGTAAAGGATAAGAGTTACTTGTGAGAATGGAGCGGACTAAATCCAAGTTTTTATTCCAAAAAGTTTTATTGCTTAAAAGAATAGCTCTATCAATGAGAGAAATGATGATGGAAATTTTTACAGAACGAGAATGAAACGATAAGTAATTAATGTATCTACCAGAAGAAGTTGGTTTCTGAAACCAATCAGTTAAAATATAATTGTTATGGTTTCTAATAAGTTTAATGTCTAAAAAACTAATGGAATTGTCATCTTCAAACTCACAAGTAAACTTTAAATGATTATTAAAAGAATTAAAGGAATCAAGAGTGGAGGAGATGGAATTACTTTCTAAACACAAGAGAACGTCATCAACATATCTAAAATAAAAGAAAGGTTGAACAGGAAGTTTGGGTAGAACAAAATTTTCAAGTAACTGTAAAGTTAAATCTGCCAAAGGGGGACTAATGCTAGAACCCATAGGCATACAAAAAATCTGAGCAAAAAATTTATTGTCAAAACAAAAATATGTATTATTGAATATGAAATTTAAAATGTATTTAAACCAAAATAAATTAATAGTGGTTTAATGTCATTCCAACGATCCGAAATGGCATCCAACGCAAGATCCCATGGAACGTTAGTGAACAAAGAAACGACATCAAAGCTAACCAAAGAAAAGTCAGACGGTATACCTAAGTTGTTGAGAAATTTTGCTAAAATGAAAGAATTTGAGACATTAGATTTAGCTAAAATGGTGACCTTAGAGAGAATACAGCTTAAATGTTTAGTTAAATTACTTAACGGTAAGTTTATGTCAGCAACTATAGGTCTTAACGGTAAATCTGCTTTATGGATTTTTGGAAGGCAATATAATTTAGGAAAGTCTGGATGAAAAACCTTAAGGGAAAAACTTAAAGATTTGGATATTTGTTTTTTTTTTTTGAATTATTGATAAGTTTATGAGTTTTTCTGTTTATGTAATCGGTAGGGCCATTAGTTAAAGGTTTGTATGTAAGTGTGTCATTTAAAAGCGCTTCGGTTTTTGAGAGATAATCAGACTTATTCATAATCACAGTAAGGTTTCCTTTATCAGCTCTGGTAACTATAATGTCAGGATTTTCTCTCAAGAACTTTTTGCATAATTTTAAATCTCTGGCAATTTCTAACTGTAAAGTATTGGAATTAGTATTTAAATTTTTTTTAATAAAAGATAAAAAAAATATTGCAACAAGTTAATCTTAATTTTGATTTCTTTTCTGGATCTTTTATTTTACAAATACCCAACTCTAAATTGCTAAGGATCTTTATGAAATTGAAATGTTTTTGGAAGGGGGGATAGAGAATTTGGACCGAGGGCAAAAATATATTTTAAATGTTGGGGAATGGTTTTATTAGAAACCATTCAAAACGTTCTTAAGCCATTTGTCTATCAAATCGTCTTTAATCAGAGGGACAGAGCGTTTATTATGTGAAATTAGAAGTTTTTCAAATTTATTTTTGTGGGACTGTTTGAGAGTGGAGAAAATTCTATCAAATTTTAATTTTTCAAACTCAAAGAAATTATTCAAAATGGAAGGCTCTAAAATGGAAGATAAAACATTCACTAAATTGTTTATGTTAGAGGTGAGAGAGGAAATAAGAGAAAAAGTATGTTTTATTTCGCATGACATAGCTTCAAAGCTGACGCTTGTCAACTTTTTCTTCAAAGACGACGAAGTTAAATGATTAAATTTATTGAGAAAATTGTTTGAATCAAAGAATTTCGGAATTAATTTGAACTTCCTACAGCGTAACAGAAAATTGCGCCTATTATATATATATCATTTATAATTACCTAACGAACAATTTCTTGAACTGCTATGTTATTTTTTAAGCCAAGCCATGAACATTGCATGGCGAGCTCATTTTTCATCAATCTCCTACACACATTTGCTATGTGTGCCTGTGCAGTTATGCCCCCAACTTTCATTACTAAGAGTTGCTAAAATAATAATGAAAAAAAAATAAGTGTGCATATATAAATATAAATATTACATACTAAACATATATACAGATATATATATATATATATATATATATATATATATATATATGTATCTACTATATTTATACTAGAGGAGACTTACAAATTCTGTACAAAACTCGGCATCATCTTTTAGACACTCTCTATTATTTAGCATTAAATAATTACTAAATTATGTAAAAATATATGCATATATATATATATATATATATATATATATATATATATATATTAACAAAGTCTAATAATCGGGCATAACATCAATAAAAAACATGAATTTCTTTCAAAATTTTATTTTAAATCCATACGTTTCGGCTATAATCCTAGCCTTAATTCAGTGGAAACTAAAAATAAAATTAAAAACTAAAACAATTGAATTGGAGTGAAAAGAAAAAATAAAATAGTAATTAGTACTTACAATTAGTAGATCTTAGTGTTAATTTGGAAAATTTTAATAATCCATGGTATTAGGATATGGTAATGCACTACACTATGTATTATAAACATTAACTTGAAATTACACAATATTTTCACAAAATACTGATTTGAAAAAATCACACATGGATAGTGTGTTATTCGTAGACTGGTTGAAAATGTAATGGAGAAAGACATTTTTTAAAAAATATTTTTACCATGATTTCAACATGTGTGGAACGAATTGCGAATCCTTTGCACGAACGCTTTTATTGTTTTGTAAGAAATTTGGAAATGTTATCTAAATAGAAGAGATTTGTGTCGCACAGCGTGTTGAGTTCATTCCGTTTATTTATTGTCTTATTGTTATAAATAGTTAAAAAAGATCCCTCTATAATTCTTCGTTTAAATAAATTTTGTTCGAATTGTAGTACAGTCGGATTAGAAAAGTCCATATTGTGTTTTAAAGTGTATATATGGTCTGCAAGTACAGTTGTGAATTGTTTGGGGTTTTTTGAATTGTTTTTATGTTGTTGTAACCGTTTATTGAGGTTCTGGCTAGTTTCTCCTATGTAAATTAAATTACAGTCTAAACAATTTATTTGATAGACGAGATTTCTGAGTCGTTCAATATTAAATGGGGTTTTTGTCTTGGTAAAAATAGTGTTAGTAGTTGTACTAAAATTGGTTACAAGTCGAAGTCCAGATTTACAAAAAAGTTTTTTCCAAGGAACATACAATTCTTTAATGTATGGCAAACATATTACACCAGAATGAGTTTCTGAGTCAGGTAAATCGTTATGTACTGTGCAATTGTCCATTTTATTCAAAAGGTACGTTCGTCTGTTACTAGTTACGGAATTTATAAGCTTTAGGGGATAAGAGTTATCTGTTAGAATTTTGTAATTATTTGATGTTGTTGTCCCAAAATGTTTTGTCCGATAGAAGTATTGCGTGGTCCGTTAGATTTATTATAGTACCTATTTTCATTTTGAGTGGATGATAAGAAAAGTAATTAAGGTAGCGTCCAGAGTTAGTTGGTTTTGGTATCAATTTGTTATTAGTTTGTTATCTGTAGTACGTATAAGTTTTATGTCTAAAAAACTTATCGTTTCATTGTCTCCAATTCCACTGTAAATTTTAATTTTTTATTGACGTTGTTAAATTGATCAATTATCATAGTGACATCATCACTAGGGATACAAGTGATAATGTCATCTACATAACGGTAATAAAAAATATGTTTATTGTAATTTTTAAAAATTGTATTTTCGAGAAGTTGTAAGGATATTTCTGCTAAAGATGGACTTGCTGGGGACCCCATTGGCGCACCAAAAATTTGATAATAGAAAGAGACTTGTAACCAAGGACTTCGACTTGTAACCAATTTTAGTACAACTACTAGCACTATTTTTACCAAGACAAAACCCCATTTAAATATTGAACGACTCAGAAATCTCGTCTATCAAATAAATTGTTTAGACTGTAATTTAATTTACATAGGAGAACTAGCCAAAACCTCAATAAACGGTTACAACAACATAAAAACAATTAAAAAAAACCCAAACAATTCAAAACTGTACTTGCAGACCATATATACACTTTAAAACACAATATGGACTTTTCTAATCCGACTGTACTACAATTCGAACAAAATTTATTTAAACGAAGAATTATAGAGGGATCTTTTTTAACTATTTATAACAATAAGACAATAAATAAACGGAATGAAATCAACACGCTGTGCGACACAAATCTCTTCTATTTAGATAACATTTCCAAATTTCTTACAAAACAATAAAAGCGTTCGTGCAAAGGATTCGCAATTCGTTCCACACATGTTAGAATCTTGGTAAAAATATTTTTCAAAAAATGTCTTTCTCCATTACATCTTCAACCAGTCTACGAATAACACACTATCCATTTGTGATTTTATCAAATCAGTATTTTGTGAAAATATTGTGTAATTTCAAGTTAATGTTTATAATACATAGTGTAGTGCATTACCATATCCTAATACCATGGATTATTAAAATTTTCCAAATTAACACTAAGATCTACTAATTGTAAGTACTAATTACTATTTTATTTTTTCTTTTTACTCCAATTCAATTGTTTTAGTTTTTAATTTTATTTTTAGTTTCCACTGAATGAAGGCTAGTATTATAGCCGAAACGTATGGATTTAAAATAAATTTTTGAAAGAAATTCATGTTTTTTATTGATGTTATGCCCGATTATTAGACTTTGTTAATACATATGTCAACATCAAATTCAGAATCATACAAAATATATATATATATATATATATATATATATATATATATATATATATATATATATATAAACATTTAACTAACCTTGCAATCTGGCTTGCTTCATTGCAAAATCTGCCATCATGGACCGTAAATCATTATGCGTGGACCTGGTACAAGTATTTGGGATTGGAGATCGCCCCACCCTGGGTGATAAATTGTACTCCACCTCCTGAGCGTAGTTATATTGGGGTTCGGGAGCGTAGGTCTGTTGGGTCTCGGGAGCGTAGGTCTGTTGGGTCTCGGGAGCGTAGGTCTGTTGGGTCTCGGGAGCGTAGGTCTGTTGGGTCTCGGGAGCGTAGGTCTGTTGGGTCTCGGGAGCGTAGGTCTGTTGGGTCTCGGGAGAGTAGGTCTGTTGGGTCTCGGGTAGTGATGGGCGTTGAATCAACAAACGGTTATTTTCAACCGTTTCTTCTTCGTTAACTAACTAACCGTTTCGTCGCAACGAAATAACTAGTTGAAAATCAACTGGTTTCGAAACAGTTGAAAACATGGCGGCCAGTTAGTTTTTTCAACGATATAGGAATTCGTTCGTTGTCGAAAACGAACGTAGGCAGGTACCTGCGTCGGAAAGGATCAACTAATACTATGAAAATCGCTTATTGTTAGGCTACAGTTACATTTTTATAGTTTTCAATGGTTAATATTTTTCATAAAAATCTCATAGCATTTGTCTTGTAATAATTTTTTTAAACTAAACCTGAAAATTGATTTTTTATTTTTCATAACATTTTATATAACTATACATTTTTATATTGCTATTTTTATATAACATGTAAATTCGATGTTTTAGTATATGGCTTTGCTGTAATGAAAATATTTAAGTTTTTTAAATTAAACCTTTATTATATATATATATATATATATATGTGTGTGTGTGTGTGTGTGTGTGTGTGTGTAATAAATATGACAATTCACATATATTTCTTTTTATTCATCAAATCCAACGTCAACTTGACTTTTATAAGAACAAACTTCATATTACCAACTTTCAATGAAACAGTTATTTCAACTATCAGTTTCTTAACGTTGCCAGCGTTGAATCGTTAAAAATAACTATAGTTGAAAAATAACTAGTTATTTAACTAGTTGACGAAACCCCGATAACCGTTTCGTTTCGCAAAACCGTCAACGACCCAACTCTAGTCTCGGGAGAGTAGGACTGTTGGGTCTCGGGAGAGTAGGTCTGTTGGGTCTCGGGAACGTAGGTGTGTTGGGTCTTGGAAGCGTAGGTGTGTTGGGTCTTGGGAGCATAGTGTGTTGGTCTTGGAAACGTAGGTGTGTTGGTTCTTGGAAGCGTAGGTGTGTTGGGTCTCGGGGCTGACCTCCGAAGTCAAAACTGCTTTGCAAAATAGAATTTAATACATCATGATTCGGAACATTTACACAAAATTACTGCATTTTACATTTACCTCTAACTTTTGTTCCTAAATTTGATTCTAGGTACTGTAAGTTAAAACCAGTATCCACACAATCTGATTCATAAAGAGCAATATCTACATAATAATGATTATATTATTATTTTAACATAATCGAATGTAATTTATGATTTATAATTTTACTCTTTTCTTACCTTCATCATACGACATATATGATGACTCTGATGTCCACACAACTTCCATCTTCTTCCTTTTACCCCGGCCCAACTTCATTAAGTTGAAGTGTATTCTTCATCTCCTGCATGTCTCCTCGCAGAGATGTAAGATTCTAGAACGAATATTTAGATGAAGCAGGCCTTAGGACTTCAATGCCAACTTAAAACTCATTCCTCACCATAGAATGCCTTAAAAACTACTGCTTCTTGGGTCCATGTTTTCCGATCTATGGACGCTTTTCTCTTAACCATCAATGTAATGTCTTTGTATCTAGGTGGCCACCAAACTTCCTTTATGGACCCATCATCGTTAATGATGAGCCACTCTTTGGGCACCTCGCAGGGGCTGCCAGCCATTAATACTACAGCATAATCCTTCATAATATTGAATTCAATACCAAAGTTTAATGACTACAAGAAGAAATCAAAATATCTGTACAGGACGTCACCTCACAATGCATACAATAAGTGGTAACGTCTGATTTCGGCCAAAATTTAACACGTGTTTGGGTACATGATTTTACACAAATAATCAAACTTTGCATTTGCATTAATGCATTAATGATTTTGCAGTGCAATAACTATTTTCAGAGAATTAGTTAATATCAACCTAAATTTTAGCCGAAATTAACTTAATTCAGTCCAAGCATAACCCTCTGAATATATGGTTTATGAATCTTTGAAACGCTTGTTACATTTTTTAGTCCAAATGGCATTGCTAAGTATTCACAGAGTCCTCAGGGTGTTATAATTGTTGTTTTTGAATGTTTTTCTCATCCATAGGTACCTGACGGTAAGTTTTGAGTAAATCCAGTGTCGAGCAAATTTTCTTATCATGGAGTAATGGGAACACCGATCTTGAATAAGTGGTGGAGGATATTTGTTGGCATTTAATCTACGAAAATCTCCACACCACCTGTATTTTTCATTTTTCTTTTCGTCATGTGCACAGGACTTGCCCATTGGCTGCTTGACAGTCGAAGTATTCCTGTATTTAGTAGTTCTTGTTGCTGCTTTTACCCAGAGATTTTTCTGAATCTAGCTGCAACTGGTGGTCCTGTAATAATGATTTATGTGCCAGGCGCGGTTCTTTGCATTTGAAGTTATTTGGATGTTTAGTAGTATCTATGTAGTTATTTAATAAATTCTTATACTGATTGATTGTATTAATTAATCGTCTTGTTATAGGATAAATTAATATGTTTCTTTGAGGTCAAACAGCAGGTTTATTAGCTCTGATGATTGCAGTTGATACATCAGCCATGTGAAATAACGTATAATATGAGGTCTAGTTCCACATGTTTTTTGCTGCAAATAGTACTAATTCGTCCAATTCGTTAGCCACATCGATATTTGTTTGCTGGTAAATTTGATAATATGGATCCTGAATCTACAAGAAAATATGGAGCTCAGTACATAAAGAATTTTTTATCACAATCTCCACAAGCTCCTGTGTTCAATGGTGGCTTTAGTTTTTCGGGTTGAGTTTGCTACTGAACAGACATGGCTGTGTACACTAGTGGCTCTTGTCTCCAAACCTTATGTGATAGTAGCAAACATGACTTCTTGACGATTCTGGTCTCCTGTGGAATTTGTTATATTGATTGGGTCTGGACTTTAGCTGCTCTATTTCTTGTTGTTATACTTGTTGCACAGGTTTCAGTTTCTGTATTTCTTTTAAAGCCAATGTGAGAATATTATTTAGCTTATCTAGTTTATTGTCTATGGTGTCCTTGCTGGTGGCCATGGCGTAGTTGGAACCACATACGTCCATGAGTTTTACAGCAAGATCAGCGATTGTGTTCAGGACCGATTTCTCTGTTATTACCAAATGGATTCTGGTGTTGTGTGGATATGATCAACTTTATCATGCAATAAAGGAAAAGTTCACAAATTTGATCAATTTAGAGTCAGGGCAGATACCAGCGCAATTTATATTATTAGACGTAAGTATTTTACTTTGCCTTTTTGGTTTGCTTACTCATTCATGTAATACAGGGTCATATTTTTCTATTAACTCAAAGTTTTCTCTGGAGCTTAATACATCATTATCCACGTTTTTTTAAAGTGCCACAAGAAGTCTTGAAAGTACTTGACGCCAAAAAGATTTTACTTTTATGATTACAGATTTATGCTCGCCTTCGAGGTTCTATGTAGTCGCCACTGTTGACATGTACTATATGAATTAAGATGAATTTGTTGCTGGCTTTCAGAGCTTTCCAGTGTTTTCTTTTTTTTACTGGACAGGTCTATGATCTCTCTTTCAGATCAGTCCGTGTTGTGATCACCTCAATCCTACGGCAGGTCTCGACCTGAAACTGTGTCATGCTTGTGGATTTGTTTCTAATCATGCACTATCCGCTCGCAATGTAGTTTCGTTTTGGTTGAGAGATTTTTTCTTCCGCGACGACTCTAATCTTGGAAGAAAGAAAACAGCCCAGTAAAATATATTGAATATATATTATATATCTTCTATATATATAAATAAGTCGGGTTTTCCTTCCTGACGAAATAACTCCAGAACGCACGAACCGATTTCGACAATTTTGCATTTGTTGGAAAGGTCTCGGGCTCCGCAAGGTTTATAGCTAAGAAAATTAGTGGTGCATGGCATCATGCCTTAATGCAAATTGCTGGAACTTCACGCACCGTAATTAAAAAATCGAGTAATGACATTAGTGAGAATAATGAGAATTATGCTTGGTTAAGTCAACGAGCAATTATTGCCGCAAAGAATAATGATGTACACGCACTGAATTTCATCATTCAATCAAAAATTGCTGGCGATTTGGTGACATACCAATGATTCCGACTGGTCTTCCGTTTGACTTCAAACGATTGCAGTTTTCAGTTTGCAATAACAAGTCGCAAGGCCAATCGCTTAGTGTTTGCGGGATAAATTTCAAATAGATTATTTAGAAAATCATTGTTTTTCACTTAGCCAGTTATACGTTACCTGTTCACGAGTTAGAAAACCATCCGCTTTGTTTGTGTTAACGTCAGACCAAAAAACAAAAAATGTGGTTTACCAAAGAGCACTTCAATGAAACGGATAATTTGCGGATTCACTTTCATTTACTTAGAGAAGTTCAACTAAAAAACACTTTATTTTTGTAATCGAAATAAATTCATTACTGTTGTATAATACAATCACATTTTTCCTTTTCAAATATAAAACAAACAAAAAATTTCTTCATTTTTCTCACGAAACCATCTGGTGGCGAAACGGAGTTCGTCGGGTTTGCTAGTATATATATATATATATATATATATATATATATCGGCATACACCTCACTAGTATCATTGTAAATATTATATTTGACACCCTGTTTGTTGTTCCATTGTAAACCACGTTAAGTAGTAAATAATTTCAATATATATTTAATTAAAAACTTAAAAGAAATCGACTCTACGATGACAACACAAGCACTGTTACTCAGTAAAAGAACGTACTACTACGTCACCGGCTACAGCAACTGGAATACCAAATGACGTATTACTACTGCGTCTATTACTACATCGGCAGATAGCGAACAAATAATGACGTAGTACTACGTCAGCGGCCAGTAAAGATCCAACCTGAGAAAATTGTATTGGAATAACTCCTCGCTAAATAAACATGTCGTATCGTCTTCTTTTCTGCAAAGACGAAAATATATCATCTTGAATAACTTCTACTTCTAAGCCTACGACTGGCACATTCATTTCAATCAACTTAAGTCTTAACATACCTTTAAGAGTTCTAAGTAGAAGTGAACATTGAAATTTCCGGAAAACGAGAGTGAACTCTGAAAATCGTATTGTATCTATTTGGTAAAGGTATGAGCTTGTGTAGTTTAGAATTTTTTACCGCAATGAAAAAACTATCGACATAAAAAGTAGCATTTCCTTGACTTTATTTGAAATATAGAGGATGAAAGGCATATGATGGCATGCGGCTATAGAATTAGGTAATTGGCTATGCTGCGCATTTATCTGAGGAACACGTATGTGACGATGTATCCGCAACAATTTCACACCAAAACTACTTAACTCTGGTATGGTTGCATGTGTGTAATAAATTATTTCAATTTGTTTCATAATGTACAAATATATTATATGATTAATATTTCATATTATATTCCTGAATAAAAGATGAAAAATATAGCTAAATTAGAAACATAATTATCGATTATCGATTATATGCGAATATATGTTTATATTCATATATAATGCTTATAAATTTAGATATTATTTGTTCTATACATTGTACATGCACATTTTATGTTTAATATTTTATTTTCATTAACAAAAATAACTAACAAAATAATGAAAATATTATATAAGTGTATGGTTTTTATACCTATCAATACTGATATGGAAGTGAATTAAGATACTTTTGATCATAATCGCTATCATGGTTTATAGAAACTGAGGTTTTTTCAGTGATAAATATTTTATATAGTATTTCAGCCGGGCGTATAATTCGCGATAAATATCTTGCATATGAAAAATAATATATAATGTGAACTGTGAGAGCAGCAACCAACAGTCCCCTAGTAGAAATGTATCGTGGCTAGAGGGGTAAAATATCGTGGCGCAATATTCGAATCTTGTCTTTAGATGGACCGGACAATATTTGTTTTCAAAATTATGGAAAATTTGTAAAATTCATCGGAAAAGTGTTTTATATGGTTTATCACAAATAATAAACATGTTTCCCATCTGATTTACGCCTCTAATTTTATATTTACACAAATTATACATAATTTTGAAATGTGGGTTTCATGCATTTTTTTTCTGGGCGACCAAGATTCGTTTTTTCAGTATTATCGAACTTGGGAAATACATGGTATTTATAAGGGCCACGAAAAAAATTAACTTTAAATAATTAATCAGCCCCAAAATCATGATTAAGGCTTTTAAAAAGTCATATGCTCGATCGCAATTAATAGTTTGATACATTTTTCTTATAAATTCAATATAAATTTTAAATGTGGGTTTCATGCATTTTTTTTCTGGGCGACCAAGATTCGTTTCTTTAGTATTATCGAACTTGGGAAATATGTGGTCTTTATAAGGGTTACGAAAAAAATTAATTTTAAATAATTAGTTAGCACCAAAATCATGATTAAAGCTTTTAAAAAGTTATATGCTCGATCGCAATTAATAGTTTGATACATTTTTCTTATAAATTAAATATAAATTTCAAATGTGGGGGTTATGCATTTTTTTCTGGGCAACCACGATTCGTTTCTTCAGTATTATAGAACTTGGGAAATATGTGGTCTTTATAAGGGTTACGAAAAAAATTAACTTTAAATAATTAATTAGCACCAAAATCATGATTAAAGCTTTTAAAAAGTCATATGCTCGATCGCAATTAATAGTTTGATACATATTTCTTTTAAATTCAATATAAATTTTAAATGTGGGGGTTAAGCATTTTTTTTCTGGGCAACCAAGATTCGTTTCTTCAGTATTATCGAACTTGGGAAATACATGGTATTCATAAGGGTCACGAAAAAATTTAACTTTAAATAATTAATTAGCACCAAAATCATGATTAAAGCTTTTAAAAATACATATGCTCGATCGCAATTAATAGTTTGATACATATTTCTTTTAAATTCAATATAAATTTTAAATGTGGGGATTATGCATTTTTTTCTGGGCAACCACGATTCGTTTCTTTAGTATTATCGAACTTGGGAAATATGTGGTCTTTATAAGGGTTACGAAAAAAATTAATTTTAAATAATTAGTTAGCACCAAAATCATGATTAAAGCTTTTAAAAAGTTATATGCTCGATCGCAATTAATAGTTTGATACATTTTTCTTATAAATTAAATATAAATTTCAAATGTGGGGGTTATGCATTTTTTTCTGGGCAACCACGATTCGTTTCTTCAGTATTATTGAACTTGGGAAATATGTGGTCTTTATAAGGGTTACGAAAAAAATTAACTTTAAATAATTGAATATCACCAAAAACACGATTAAAGCTTTTAAAAGGTCATATGCTCGATCGTAATTAATAGTTTGATACATTTTTTTACATTAATGCCTTTGTGTAAGTGTCAATATTAAAATCAATATGGGCTCCATATAATATATTGATAAACAATATTAAAATCCCATTCAAAACTAATATAAGCTCAATATTGAAAATCAATATAAGATTAATATAAATAAACAATATTTACCCCAAATTCAAAATTATTATTTAATCCACATTTAAAAATATTATTTAATTCATATAAAAAACAGAATTTAACTCATTGATAATATCTTAGCTAATACATAGCTAATTATTGATCAGCTCGATTGTAATTAACAGTTTGATATAAACTTTATATGAATTCAATATAAATTGTAAATATTATGTTCACATTTATTTTTTCTTTATTATCGAACTTGGGAAATAAGTAACATTAACATTGGTCAAGAAAATAATCAATTTTAAATCATCAATTAGCACCAAAAACATCAATGGCGACTCTTAAAAAACATATTTTTGATCAGATTTAATTTATTGAAGCTAAATTAATTAAATCCATTATTAAACGTGAAGATATGCAAAAATCTTCATTTTCGATTTTCGTCTCATTACTATAAATACCCTAGGGGAAGTTAAAAAAGCAATAAATAATTTAACTATATTGTATTTATTTATTAACTATATTATTTAACGACATTGTAAGTATGTCATCATTCAGTAAACAAAACAAAAATAAAATTATACAAGATTATAGTAGTACAAAAGTACCAGAATAATTAACAAACTTAAATAATGTCAGTATGTACCGCACTGAGAAAGATAAATTAAACAAAATGTTTGATAAAAAAAAATCAAAACTTCGAATAAAATAAATGTTAAATAATGAAATTTTGTAGTTAGTCACATGACTTGCTTAAATTTGTTTTTTTCTTGTTTGGTATGTATTAATATTATTTAAATCTATTATCATCTGTAAAATCTGTTAATATATCGATTTATATTTATAAATATAGACGTTTTATATTTATTCCTATAGAATAAAAATATTCTGAAATTGCACTATTAACATGTATATGGCTATGTATGAACATCTGGTTTTTGAGAATGTCTCTTCTTTCTTTCATATAACCGATATTTGTATAAGGCTATCTCGCTTCGTGTACGGTCCTTCGTACGAATCGTTGTCCTTCGTCCTCGGTGTTTCTAGAGTCTAGAATGTAGACGACTACCTAACTATATGTCAGTTATGGCCGAACTTATTTTATACGTATTTTATGAACTAATATTATATCATTGCACTTTTGTTTTAATTATATATTCTTGCATTTTTAATAGCAATTATTATTTATATTACTATACTAGTTTATTATTTACATTAATGTTATTTAAGAGTAAAAGTTTAATTAAAAAATTTATTTAAAGGCAAAAAAAGTCTTCTTTAAATTTATTACTGTGTACATAGTAAATAGTGTGATTATAAAAAATGCTTGTTGGTTAGTTCTTGAAGAAGGAAAGAATTCATAAGCCCATAACGTAGAATAAAATAAGTGAAATATTATTATGTTTTGTGAAGATAAAATTTATTTAATATAATTCAGCAAAAAAAATTAACAATAAATATAAACATTAAAAATTTTCTAAATGTAAACATATTTGATATAATGATAATTAATAGCAATTTTATTAATTTTGTTTTGAATATTTTCTAAGTAACGTTTCACTGATTATGCAATTTACTAACTCTCTCATATTGAAATGAATGAAAAGGGAGTTATGGATATACTTTACTGACTACTACACTGAATAAACTAATAACGACAAATTAATGAGCGTATACTTTGTAACATAAAATGATACAAAAACATAAAAATACATAAAAATATGTTAGAACCGCCCTTTGATTAACAATGCTCTAAGTCTACCACATCACCATCGAACAAAGCGCAGAACCTCGCATTTTTCAATAGTATGAAATTCGTTACGCAGTGCATTTAGCAATTCTTGTTGAATTTAGAAATTATTATAATATTAAAATATATTCCTAATATATAGTAAGTCTGGAAAAATGTGAATATTTAGTGAAAAATAAAATGATCTATGATATCAAATGATAATTGGCTAAAAACATATTTTGTGAACAGTTTATAATTAAAATCAAGCGGTTAATTAACATAATTTTCAGTTTTATGTTTAAGGTACGTAAGTATATTCATTACTTATATTATATAAACAACATACATATTTAGTAAACAATGATGTATTTTATATATTCTAGATTGACTAAATTGAAATGGATGTAAAATCAGCTGTAATATAAAAACTATCACATAGCAAAAATGGATTTGATAAAAGGTAATAAAAATATTAACAAACTTATTAAATGCAGACTTTTCAATAATTTATTATCGCTTTTGAATATTTGATATTAGTATTTCCATCAACTGTTTTTTGTTTTAATTTAAAATTATAATTGTACTGTTTTAAATTAATGTTAAAATTTTATATTTACTGTATTTTTAATTATTTCAGATTTAACTGTGATCGAGTTCTAGAAAATAGTAGTTTTCAATAAACTACAATGCCAGAAATGTTTTTTTATTAAAAGCTAAGTAATTGATTTTATGATGAGTTTATAAAATTAATATATTCCAGAAGTATTGCTATAAAATATTAATATATTTTATCTTATTTCAGGTGTAATCGTGATCGAATGCAAGAAAATGTTAAAAAATGTGTGAAGATATCCAAATAATATAAGAATTTTCATCACTAATTAAAATACTTATAAATAGACAATTAAGGCGATAGGATTAACAAAGATGAGATTATGATTTACCATTAAGATCCTCCAAATTATTATAATGACTGAAAATATTTTGATTGTTCTATATCTTATTATCATAAAATAATGTGTAAATTGTTAATAAAATTATTAAGATTCAATACATAAACTATTTAAAAATGTATGTATTCATTTAGAATAAATAAACTTTTATTATCAATGAGTTAAATACTGTTTTTCTATATAAACTAAATAATATTTTTAAATGTGGGTTAAATAATTATTTTGAATTTGGGGTAAATATTGTTTATTTATATTGAGTTTATATTGGCTTTTTATGTAGGGTAAATATTGTTTATTTATATTAATTTTATATTGGTTTTCAATATTGGGCTTATATTAGTTTTGAATGGGATTTTAATATTGTTTATCAATATTGGTTTTATATGGGGCCTATATTGGTTTTAATATTGGATTTATATGGGAAAATGTTAACAGAATAATATTATAGCAATATTGGTAAACAATATAGAGCCCATAAAAAGTACAATATTGCGCCACGATTCGTTTCTACTAGGGTCCTTAATCCGTTAGGACAACTGGTTCTACTAGTCAACGGTTACGCGTGGTGTGTACTCTATATAGACATTATAGGTTTTCCTATTAACATGCCGTGATCGAATATTCATTATAATTATATTAGAATTTTCTTTCGCAAAATATATCTTTGGTAGACTGTCATTATTTAACATTTCAGCCAGATAGGATACCGCTTGGGATAACTGGCAGGAGCCTGTAAATAGAATTTTGAGTTCTTGTTCATTTAAGTGTGGGAATCCTAATAGACAATCCGGCTGAAAAAGTTCTAGTGTTGTCGCTCGCCTACTCTTTTTTCATTTGATAAAGTATTTGGTATGTTGCGTATATTCATGTAATTGATAGCTTCATCCGCCAAATCTCCATCTGATGACAGCCGCTTTTCATACTTATTATGTAGAAAACCAACAATTTTACACAATATTTTCACTTTAGGCAGTGCTTTATTCTCTAGTGTATGATGAAGCAATCGTTATCTTTGTACAATATTGCCGTGCACTGCTTCGACAACCATCGGAGCTTAGTTATTTTTCTGGATTCATATACATAACCTGCTGATCCACGAAGTCTACGATCAACTAAAAAACATATCATCTTGATGCAAAAAAGTGCTGATTCCGTGCGAATCTTTCAATATAATATTCATAATATTTGCATCATTTTGTGTTGCCAGAAAGGGCCCGAAGAAGTCAACGACAAAACTATTCGTTGTGCAAATCGTGAATGGTTTACACAATGGAACCCGTTTCTGGCCTGAAAACAACTTTCTTTAGTACTCATTATCTGTGCTTTTTTCATGACGTATGTAGGTACCGTCACATATTAAAACTAACCGACCTTCAGGCAAATTAAGAATTCTTTTTGCATTGTACGAAGTCTCCAAAATTAATTGGTCTTTTGTAAAAGACTCTAATCCAAAATTTTGAACTAATATGTCCCTTTCAAATCCAATTTGAGAATAGTAATGAAAAACTTGACTTTTAGAAATGTTAAAAATAGCGGCGATAACATTGTTAGAGTTTCCGTTTCTTAATTTAATAAAAATAACTTATGCTTATAACGTTTCTTGTTGTTTTTCATTGATTTAAACATATTACTTAATTCCATGATAACACATATTATATATAACTTCCGGATAAAATCCTGTTAATATTTTTATTTTCTCCGGTGACAGCAAAATTTTCCATCAGTTGAAATAGCGATTGGTTTGAACTTTAAGCTGTTTAAAAAAAAGGACACTTCTTTCTGAGGCACATAGCTTGTATTTGAATAAATACGCGACTGTTGTATATCATCTTCATAAAAAAATTTACCGAACAAATGCTTATTACAGGTACGATTAGCTGTAGGAATATAAATTCTGGCCTTTGCACATACATGAATTCTAGTCTCTCAAGGAATTGTAACAAGGTTGGATCTATTATTACAAATTGAACAATGTCGATGGGTCGATGCTATTCGATTAAGACAAAGTTCAACAAATATATCACTTTTTTCAAAAATATTACAATCGTATTCACTACAAAATTCACTTACAGAACTACTATCTCTACCACTAAGCACTAAATTATTTACATTGCATATGCTTGTTCTGCTACTAGAGTTTCTGTAAGGAATTAGTCTACACGTAGCACACAAAATATCACCAATTAAAATAGTTTTGTCTGTAGAACTACTGTGCAATTGTTTATCATCCTTACTTAAAACGACTTTTTTTGCCCACCAATTTTCACCAAACATTAATTACAATTTTTGCAATTTTGCGATATTATAATTTCAATTATATTAACAAATTATAATGAACTGCTAAAATATACACTCAACAAATTAAATTGTTATCAAAATAAAAAAAATAGCAAGTTCAACTGACACAAAATTAGAGTTCGCAAAAAACACACAAAACACAAAAAAATGAATAGACTGCTATACAATTTGCAAGTAATATATAATATGTTAGCAAATATTAAATCACTAAAATGTTCACTACACAAAGTAAATTGTCATTAAAATATAAGAAATAGCGATTTCAATCTGGCACAAAATTATTGTTCACAAAATATCACACAAAACATAAGAAAGCAAAATATAGACAGCACAAAAATATTGTTTCCGAAATCAACTAACGACACAGTTTTCGAAAACCAGATAAATTATTTTCTGAAATTACTTAAATTCCAAGTGACTGTATTTGAGGCATATACAATATCGAATGGTACATATTTGTTAAATAATAAAAGCATAGACTTTTAGATACTAAATATTAAATTTCTTATTGTATTGCAGAATTGATAAAAATAGAATAGGAATATAAGAATTTTTATCTCAATGTTCAATTATTGTTCGAAAAGAGATTGTGTACCAACTTAATTGTATTGATACTTAAGCCGGCGACAGACGTAACTGTATACTTGCGCAATCTGCGACTTGCACATGTATTATGTAGCGTCTGTGGAGTTTTTTGCGCAACTTGACAGACTGGTGCAAGCGAGTAGGCATGAGCACTTTTCGATTATAATTGCGCAATCATTCAAGTCGGCAAGTTCATTAGTTGGCCGCGTGGCAGCATATGTACCGTTTTTGTTTATTTTGCAACGAATACATAATTCAAACAAATCTTCTTCTGATGCTGTTAATATTTAGGGTGACTTACTTTTTAATTCAAATCGAAAATTATAATCAAGATTATATACACATATTCATATACATATATTCATATTCAGATACATGAACGTTGTGATAATCAGGATAATTTTCAAGTATGTTTTTATCATATTAGGTTGGGGAAAACGAAATCCATTATTTTTACGTGAACTTCAAGACTTTATTTAACATGTTTTGCATTGTCCGATTTAGGTCAAATATGCACCATTTTGTTCTATAATTTGTTGCCATTTTAATGGTAGCTTCATTATGCCTCTCTCATAAAAGTCTTGATCCTTATTAGCGAAAAACTCCAACAATTGATTTTCACACTCTTCCCTTGATGCCAATTTCTTATCACTAAAAAAGTTTTGCAATGCAAGAAAAAGGTGGTAATCGCTTGGTGGGAGGTCCGGACTGTATGGTGGATGCATCAAAACTTCCCAACCAAGCTCCTGGAGTTTCTGACGAGTCACTATAGAAGTGTGTGGCCTGGCGTTGTCCTGATGGAACACGACACCTCTTCTGTGATGCCCCCGCGAGGGGCATCCTTAACGTCAAAAATACCCGAACGGAATCGACAACCCAAAATTGCGCGTAATTAGCTGTTACAGTATCGGCCATAAATACTATTCACATTTTCAGACGCCTGACTTGCATTTGCATTTTCACCCTCAAAGAATAATTGTAAAATGACCCGAATTTTCTCTTTGTTGACTTCCATCTTTAACGCCGGTACTCACACTGAATGGACACAACAAAAAACTGCAAACAAATTCTTTTAG
>NW_020536999.1:78672463-78697236 GCF_003426905.1 Ctenocephalides felis
CTTTTATTCATCAAATCCAACGTCAACTTGACTTTTATAAGAACAAACTTCATATACCAACTTTCAATGAAACAGTTATTTTCAACTATCAGTTTCTTAACGTTGCCAGCGTTGAATCGTTAAAAATAACTATAGTTGAAAAATAACTAGTTATTTAACTAGTTGAGCGTAGGTCTGTTGGGTCTCGGGAGAGTAGGTCTGTTGGGTCTCGGGAGAGTAGGTCTGTTGGGTCTCGGGAGAGTAGGTCTGTTGGGTCTCGGGAGAGCTTAGGTCTGTTGGGTCTCGGGAGCGTAGGTGTGTTGGGTCTTGGAAGCGTAGGTGTGTTGGGTCTTGGGAGCATAGTGTGTTGGGTCTTGGAAACGTAGGTGTGTTGGTTCTTGGAAGCGTAGGTGTGTTGGGTCTCGGGGCTGACCTCCGAAGTCAAAACTGCTTTGCAAAATAGAATTTAATACATCATGATTCGGAACATTTACACAAAATTACTGCATTTTACATTTACCTCTAACTTTTGTTCCTAAATTTGATTCTAGGTACTGTAAGTTAAAACCAGTATCCACACAATCTGATTCATAAAGAGCAATATCTACATAATAATGATTATATTATTATTTTAACATAATCGAATGTAATTTATGATTTATAATTTTACTCTTTTCTTACCTTCATCATACGACATATATGATGACTCTGATGTCCACACAACTTCCATCTTCTTCCTTTTACCCCGGCCCAACTTCATTAAGTTGGGTTAATTATAAGTGTATTCTTCATCTCCTGCATGTCTCCTCGCAGAGATGTAAGATTCTAGAACGAATATTTAGATGAAGCAGGCCTTAGGACTTCAATGCCAACTTAAAACTCATTCCTCACCATAGAATGCCTTAAAAACTACTGCTTCTTGGGTCCATGTTTTCCGATCTATGGACGCTTTTCTCTTAACCATCAATGTAATGTCTTTGTATCTAGGTGGCCACCAAACTTCCTTTATGGACCCATCATCGTTAATGATGAGCCACTCTTTGGGCACCTCGCAGGGGCTGCCAGCCATTAATACTACAGCATAATCCTTCATAATATTGAATTCAATACCAAAGTTTAATGACTACAAGAAAAAATCAAAATATCTGTACAGGACGTCACCTCACAATGCATACAATAAGTGGTAACGTCTGATTTCGGCCAAAATTTAACACGTGTTTGGGTACATGATTTTACACAAATAATCAAACTTTGCATTTGCATTAATGCATTAATGATTTTGCAGTGCAATAACTATTTTCAGAGAATTAGTTAATATCAACCTAAATTTTAGCCGAAATTAACTTAATTCAGTCCAAGCATAACCCTCTGAATATATGGTTTATGAATCTTTGAAACGTTTGTTACATTTTTTAGTCCAAATGGCATTGCTAAGTATTCACAGAGTCCTCAGGGTGTTATAATTGTTGTTTTTGAATGTTTTTCTCATCCATAGGAACCTGACGGTAAGTTTTGAGTAAATCCAGTGTCGAGCAAATTTTCTTATCATGGAGTAATGGGAACACCGATCTTGAATAAGTGGTGGAGGATATTTGTTGGCATTTAATCTACGAAAATCTCCACACCACCTGTATTTTTCATTTTTCTTTTCGTCATGTGCACAGGACTTGCCCATTGGCTGCTTGACAGTCGAAGTATTCCTGTATTTAGTAGTTCTTGTTGCTGCTTTTACCCAGAGATTTTTCTGAATCTAGCTGCAACTGGTGGTCCTGTAATAATGATTTATGTGCCAGGCGCGGTTCTTTGCATTTGAAGTTATTTGGATGTTTAGTAGTATCTATGTAGTTATTTAATAAATTCTTATACTGATTGATTGTATTAATTAATCGTCTTGTTATAGGATAAATTAATATGTTTCTTTGAGGTCAAACAGCAGGTTTATTAGCTCTGATGATTGCAGTTGATACATCAGCCATGTGAAATAACGTATAATATGAGGTCTAGTTCCACATGTTTTTTGCTGCAAATAGTACTAATTCGTCCAATTCGTTAGCCACATCGATATTTGTTTGCTGGTAAATTTGATAATATGGATCCTGAATCTACAAGAAAATATGGAGCTCAGTACATAAAGAATTTATATCACAATCTCCACAAGCTCCTGTGTTCAATGGTGGCTTTAGTTTTTCGGGTTGAGTTTGCTACTGAACAGACATGGCTGTGTACACTAGTGGCTCTTGTCTCCAAACCTTATGTGATAGTAGCAAACATGACTTCTTGACGATTCTGGTCTCCTGTGGAATTTGTTATATTGATTGGGTCTGGACTTTAGCTGCTCTATTTCTTGTTGTTATACTTGTTGCACAGGTTTCAGTTTCTGTATTTCTTTTAAAGCCAATGTGAGAATATTATTTAGCTTATCTAGTTTATTGTCTATGGTGTCCTTGCTGGTGGCCATGGCGTAGTTGGAACCACATACGTCCATGAGTTTTACAGCAAGATCAGCGATTGTGTTCAGGACCGATTTCTCTGTTATTACCAAATGGATTCTGGTGTTGTGTGGATATGATCAACTTTATCATGCAATAAAGGAAAAGTTCACAAATTTGATCAATTTAGAGTCAGGGCAGATACCAGCGCAATTTATATTATTAGACGTAAGTATTTTACTTTGCCTTTTTGGTTTGCTTACTCATTCATGTAATACAGGGTCATATTTTTCTATTAACTCAAAGTTTTCTCTGGAGCTTAATACATCATTATCCACGTTTTTTTAAAGTGCCACAAGAAGTCTTGAAAGTACTTGACGCCAAAAAGATTTTACTTTTATGATTACAGATTTATGCTCGCCTTCGAGGTTCTATGTAGTCGCCACTGTTGACATGTACTATATGAATCAAGATGAATTTGTTGCTGGCTTTCAGAGCTTTCCAGTGTTTTCTTTTTTTACTGGACAGGTCTATGATCTCTCTTTCAGATCAGTCCGTGTTGTGATCACCTCAATCCTACGGCAGGTCTCGACCTGAAACTGTGTCATGCTTGTGGATTTGTTTCTAATCATGCACTATCCGCTCGCAATGTAGTTTCGTTTTGGTTGAGAGATTTTTTCTTCCGCGACGACTCTAATCTTGGAAGAAAGAAAACAGCCCAGTAAAATATATTGAATATATTATATATATATATATATATATATATATATATATATATATATCGGCATACACCTCACTAGTATCATTGTAAATATTATATTTGACACCCTGTTTGTTGTTCCATTGTAAACCACGTTAAGTAGTAAATAATTTCAATATATATTTAATTAAAAACTTAAAAGAAATCGACTCTACGATGACAACACAAGCACTGTTACTCAGTAAAAGAACGTACTACTACGTCACCGGCTACAGCAACTGGAATACCGAATGACGTATTACTACTGCGTCTATTACTACATCGGCAGATAGCGAACAAATAATGACGTAGTACTACGTCAGCGGCCAGTAAAGATCCAACCTGAGAAAATTGTATTGGAATAACTCCTCGCTAAATAAACATGTCGTATCGTCTTCTTTTCTGCAAAGACGAAAATATATCATCTTGAATAACTTCTACTTCTAAGCCTACGACTGGCACATTCATTTCAATCAACTTAAGTCTTAACATACCTTTAAGAGTTCTAAGTAGAAGTGAACATTGAAATTTCCGGAAAACGAGAGTGAACTCTGAAAATCGTATTGTATCTATTTGGTAAAGGTATGAGCTTGTGTAGTTTAGAATTTTTTACCGCAATGAAAAAACTATCGACATAAAAAGTAGCATTTCCTTGACTTTATTTGAAATATAGAGGATGAAAGGCATATGATGGCATGCGGCTATAGAATTAGGTAATTGGCTATGCTGCGCATTTATCTGAGGAACACGTATGTGACGATGTATCCGCAACAATTTCACACCAAAACTACTTAACTCTGGTATGGTTGCATGTGTGTAATAAATTATTTCAATTTGTTTCATAATGTACAAATATATTATATGATTAATATTTCATATTATATTCCTGAATAAAAGATGAAAAATATAGCTAAATTAGAAACATAATTATCGATTATCGATTATATGCGAATATATGTTTATATTCATATATAATGCTTATAAATTTAGATATTATTTGTTCTATACATTGTACATGCACATTTTATGTTTAATATTTTATTTTCATTAACAAAAATAACTAACAAAATAATGAAAATATTATATAAGTGTATGGTTTTTATACCTATCAATACTGATATGGAAGTGAATTAAGATACTTTTGATCATAATCGCTATCATGGTTTATAGAAACTGAGGTTTTTTCAGTGATAAATATTTCATATAGTATTTCAGCCGGGCGTATAATTCGCGATAAATATCTTGCATATGAAAAATAATATATAATGTGAACTGTGAGAGCAGCAACCAACAGTCCTTAATCCGTTAGGACAACTGGTTCTACTAGTCCACGGTTACGCGTGGTGTGTACTCTATATAGACATTATAGGTTTTCCTATTAACATGCCGTGATCGAATATTCATTATAATTATATTAGAATTTTCTTTCGCAAAATATATCTTTGGTAGACTGTCATTATTTAACATTTCAGCCAGATAGGATACCGCTTGGGATAACTGGCAGGAGCCTGTAAATAGAATTCTGAGTTCTTGTTCATTTAAGTGTGGGAATCCTAATAGACAATCCGGCTGAAAAAGTTCTAGTGTTGTCGCTCGCCTACTCTTTTTTCAATTTGATAAAGTATTTGGTATGTTGCGTATATTCATGTAATTGATAGCTTCATCCGCCAAATCTCCATCTGATGACAGCCGCTTTTCATACTTATTATGTAGAAAACCAACAATTTTACACAATATTTTCACTTTAGGCAGTGCTTTATTCTCTAGTGTATGATGAAGCAATCGTTATCTTTGTACAATATTGCCGTGCACTGCTTCGACAACCCATCGGAGCTTAGTTATTTTTCTGGATTCATATACATAACCTGCTGATCCACGAAGTCTACGATCAACTAAAAAACATATCATCTTGATGCAAAAAAGTGCTGATTCCGTGCGAATCTTTCAATATAATATTCATAATATTTGCATCATTTTGTGTTGCCAGAAAGGGCCCGAAGAAGTCAACGACAAAACTATTCGTTGTGCAAATCGTGAATGGTTTACACAATGGAACCCGTTTCTGGCCTGAAAACAACTTTCTTTAGTACTCATTATCTGTGCTTTTTTCATGACGTATGTAGGTACCGTCACATATTAAAACTAACCGACCTTCAGGCAAATTAAGAATTTTTTTTGCATTGTACGAAGTCTCCAAAATTAATTGGTCTTTTGTAAAAGACTCTAATCCAAAATTTTGAACTAATATGTCCCTTTCAAATCCAATTTGAGAATAGTAATGAAAAACTTGACTTTTAGAAATGTTAAAAATAGCGGCGATAACATTGTTAGAGTTTCCGTTTCTTAATTTAAATAAAAAATAACTTATGCTTATAACGTTTCTTGTTGTTTTTCATTGATTTAAACATATTACTTAATTCCATGATAACACATATTATATATAACTTCCGGATAAAATCCTGTTAATATTTTTATTTTCTCCGGTGACAGCAAAATTTTCCATCAGTTGAAATAGCGATTGGTTTGAACTTTAAGCTGTTTAAAAAAAGGACACTTCTTTCTGAGGCACATAGCTTGTATTTGAATAAATACGCGACTGTTGTATATCTTCTTCATAAAAAAATTTACCGAACAAATGCTTATTACAGGTACGATTAGCTGTAGGAATATAAATTCTGGCCTTTGCACATACATGAATTCTAGTCTCTCAAGGAATTGTAACAAGGTTGGATCTATTATTACAAATTGAACAATGTCGATGGGTCGATGCTATTCGATTAAGACAAAGTTCAACAAATATATCACTTTTTTCAAAAATATTACAATCGTATTCACTACAAAATTCACTTACAGAACTACTATCTCTACCACTAAGCACTAAATTATTTACATTGCATATGCTTGTTCTGCTACTAGAGTTTCTATAAGGAATTAGTCTACACGTAGCACACAAAATATCACCAATTAAAATAGTTTTGTCTGTAGAACTACTGTGCAATTGTTTATCATCCTTACTTAAAACGACTTTTTTTGCCCACCAATTTTCACCAAACATTAATTACAATTTTTGCAATTTTGCGATATTATAATTCCAATTATATTAACAAATTATAATGAACCGCTAAAATATACACTCAACAAATTAAATTGTTATCAAAATAAAAAAAAATAGCAAGTTCAACTGACACAAAATTAGAGTTCGCAAAAAACACACAAAACACAAAAAAATGAATAGACTGCTATACAATTTGCAAGTAATAATATAATATGTTAGCAAATATTAAATCACTAAAATGTTCACTACACAAAGTAAATTGTCATTAAAATATAAGAAAATAGCGATTTCAATCTGGCACAAAATTATTGTTCACAAAATATCACACAAAACATAAGAAAGCAAAATATAGACAGCACAAAAATATTGTTTCCGAAATCAACTAACGACACAGTTTTCGAAAACCAGATAAATTATTTTCTAAAATTACTTAAATTCCAAGTGACTGTATTTGAGGCATATACAATATCGAATGGTACATATTTGTTAAATAATAAAAGCATAGACTTTTAGATTACTAAATATTAAATTTCTTATTGTATTGCAGAATTGATAAAAATAGAATAGGAATATAAGAATTTTTATCTCAATGTTCAATTATTGTTCGAAAAGAGATTGTGTACCAACTTAATTGTATTGATACTTAAGCCGGCGACAGACGTAACTGTATACTTGCGCAATCTGCGACTTGCACATGTATTATGTAGCGTCTGTGGAGTTTTTTGCGCAACTTGACAGACTGGTGCAAGCGAGTAGGCATGAGCACTTTTCGATTATAATTGCGCAATCATTCAAGTCGGCAAGTTCATTAGTTGGCCGCGTGGCAGCATATGTACCGTTTTTGGTTTATTTTGCAACGAATACATAATTCAAACAAATCTTCTTCTGATGCTGTTAATATTTAGGGTGACTTACTTTTTAATTCAAATCGAAAATTATAATCAAGATTATATACACATATTCATATACATATATTCATATTCAGATACATGAACGTTGTGATAATCAGGATAATTTTCAAGTATGTTTTTATCATATTAGGTTGGGGAAAACGAAATCCATTATTTTTACGTGAACTTCAAGACTTTATTTAACATGTTTTGCATTGTCCGATTTAGGTCAAATATGCACCATTTTGTTCTATAATTTGTTGCCATTTTAATGGTAGCTTCATTATGCCTCTCTCATAAAAGTCTTGATCCTTATTAGCGAAAAACTCCAGCAATTGATTTTCACACTCTTCCCTTGATGCCAATTTCTTATCACTAAAAAAGTTTTGCAATGCAAGAAAAAGGTGGTAATCGCTTGGTGGGAGGTCCGGACTGTATGGTGGATGCATCAAAACTTCCCAACCAAGCTCCTGGAGTTTCTGACGAGTCACTATAGAAGTGTGTGGCCTGGCGTTGTCCTGATGGAACACGACACCTCTTCTGTGATGCCCCGCGAGGGGCATCCTTAACGTCAAAAATACCCGAACGGAATCGACGAAACCAAAATTGCGCGTAATTAGCTGTTACAGTATCGGGACCATAAATACTATTCACATTTTCAGACGCCTGACTTGCATTTTCACCCTCAAAGAATAATTGTAAAATGAACCGAATTTTCTCTTTGTTGACTTCCATCTTTAACGCCGTGTAACTCAGCACTGAATGGACACAACAAAAAACTGCAAACAAATTCTTTTAGTGCGAACTGTTACCTTGACAACGAGCTTAAATTTGAAATTGTTTGATAGATAGTTTACGAGATATCAATCACTACAGCCATCTACCGAAAAAATAATGGATTTCTTTTTCCCCAACCTTATATTTATAATTTTATATAGGTTATGTTATTATTCAACATTATATTTTTTTATTTTAAAAATATTTTTATTATAACTTGCATAGTTTAGTTTATATACACATGCTTTATTGTCTTATTAAAATTAAAGGAAAATATGTCTTATGTAAACCAACATGGAGAAGGAGGAATCAGAGAGATCATGGAAGTCTTAATAGAAATATATTGGAATGAACCCTGCTTGTGGCAAGTCAAATCTGCAGCTTATCATGATAAAATTTTGAAAAATTCTGCGTATAATAAATTAGTGGAACAATACAAATATATAGAACCAAGTGCTAATCGTAACTTAATAGTAAAGAAAATTAATAGCTTGCGTACAAATTATAGAAAAGAAAAAAAAATTGATGAATCTAAAAGATCTGGCGCAGGCACATCAGAAGTGTACGAACCGAAATTATGGTATTTCAAACTTCTCACTTTTCTTGGTGATGATCATTCGGTTTCTGATATATCAGGGATTAATTTCGATCAAGTAAGTTCACAGTAACTTTATTTATTAAAAGTATTCATTATACAAATCAATGGATAACATAAATAATGATAATTTTCATAATGTCAATGAATAAAGTTGTCTTGCCAAGGCACGCTTCCCTCATTGTTCAAATAATGCACATATTTTTCCCTTACGATTTTTGCGGCATTTGGGCTATTTCCTAAATATCGTTGATTTAAATGTTTCATGTTTGAATCTTTAGAAGTCAACCCCTGTGTAATACATCCCTGTTTCATATTTTCTCTGTCAAAACATTCTGCATAAGTATATGAGTTAGTAGAATTGGTCATCAAATAATTGTGTAAAGCACAACTTGCCAGTACTATACGATCAATGTTATTTGGCTGGACATTTATTGGTGTTTTAAATATTCTAAATCTAGAAACCAATATACCAAAAGCGTTTTCCACAATGCGTCTTGCTCTACAAACACGATAGTTATAAATCTTTTTATCTTTTGAAGTAAGATCTGACTGACGGAATAGTTTCATAATGTTCGTTCTCAAAGCAAAAGCATCATCAGCAATAAATATGTATGGCAGTATTTCAGAACTATTTTTGATTGGTTCGTCTGATGAAATATTCAATTCGTTTTTTTGTAGCTTGTCATAGAATTATGTTGTTTGAAGTACACCTCCATCTGATTTCCTGCCATTAACTCCCAAGTCACACATGATAAATTGGTAGTTTGCATTTATTATTGCAAGTAGCACCACACTATGACGACATTTATAATTACAGTAATAAGACCCGATTTCACTAGGAGGAATAATGTCTATGTGTTTACCATCAATCGCGCCTAGGCAATGTGGAAAGTTCCAACGTTGTTCAAATTCCTTTGCTGTCTTTTTCCAATCTTCTTCTGTTTGTGGAAACTGAAGAAATAGAAAAAAAACATAATTATATATATATACGAGGTCTGTTCAAAAAGTACCCGGAATTTTCGTTTTTTCAAAAAAATATTTATTTATTCGTCTACATTAATGTGGTCCCCTTCAAAGTAGTCCCCCCCAGATATAATACACTTATGCCAGCGTTTTTTCCAATTTTCGAAGCACCCTTGATATTCACTTTTTGATATGTCCTTGAGCACTCTCAGCGATTCGGCCTTTATTTCTTCAATCGAGGAAAACCGCCGTCCTTTCATGGGTCTCTTCAACTTTGGGAATAGGAAAAAGTCACACGGAGCCATATCTGGTGAATATGGAGGTTGGGGCATGACTACGGTATTGTTTTTGGCCAAAAAATTACGAACAAGCAACGACGAGTGAGCAGGTGCGTTATCGTGGTGCAACAGCCATGAATTGTTTTTCCATAAATCGGAGCGTTTTTTTCGGATTGCTTCACGCAAACGTCGCATCACTTCAAGGTAATACTCCTTATTAACCGTACGACCTTGTGGTAAGAACTCTTGATGCACTATGCCGTTATAATCAAAGAAAACAGTAAGCAAAACCTTGACATTCGATCGAACTTGACGTGCTTTTTTCGGTCTTGGCTCACCTGGGCTCTTCCATTGGGACGATTGGGCTTTGGTTTCGACATCATAACCGTACCCCCATGTTTCATCACCAGTTATGACCCTTTCAAGCAAACTTGGATCGTTGTTGACGTCATTTAACAGCTCTTGAGCGATGTTCATGCGATTGCTTTTTTGGTCAAAATTTAGCAGTTTTGGAATGAATTTTGCTGCCACTCGTTTCATGCCCAAAACATTTGAAAAAATGTTATGACATGAGCCAATTGATATGCCAACTTCATCAGCAACTTCTCTAATTGTGATTCGGCGATCATTCATAACCATTTTTTCCACTTCTTTCACATTTTCATCGTTTGTTGACGTGCTGGGTCGACCGGAGCGTTCGTCATCTTCAACGTCTTCGCGGCCATCTTGGAAACGCTTATACCACTCGTAAACACTTGTTTTTTTCATAGCAGACTCACCATAGGCTTTTTGTAACATTTCACACACTTTGTTACACTTTATTTCATTTTTTACGCAAAATTTAATACAAATTCTTTGACTTTTCAATTCTTCCATTGTAAAAATCGCCGAGCTCAGAAAAACACGTCGAACCTTAGCGACTACCACAGACAAAGTAAACAGTGAATATAGCTGAAAATTTCATCATACTTTAGGGGCATGTATACCAACACAATAAAAAAAAAATTTTGACAATCAGACACTCCAGACCCGCGAAATTTAAAAATTCCGGGTACTTTTTGAACACACGTAGTATATATATATTTATATATATATATTTAGGAAATAGAAAGTGATTGCTTTATTGATGATGGGGATGAAGAATTATCTGTGAGAGCTTCTTCCAATCCAAGTCGTTCTTCTGAACCTAGCGGCAGCTCAAGACCTCCCAAACGGAAGCGGCGAAGCACAACAGAAGATCTGCAAAATGAGGTCTTGATGTCAATAAATAAACGCCTAAACAATTCTACTGAGGACTATGAAGAATATGGAAAATATATAGCAGCGACACTTCGACGTATGCCAAAAACGCAAACGCCGATGATAAAAAATATCATTGATCAAGCTATTTTTAAAGCCGAAATGGGTGAATTGAATCGTGGAGTAGTTCGAAGATTCATGAACGATACTAATCCAGATGAAGATTACATTTCATATCTATCAGCAGCAGAATATTTAGAACATATGATGAATGTTAATAAAGAATATAAAGAAAATGAAAAAAGTCTTTTAGTTGATTTAATTTTTATGATTAGTGTAATATTAAATCTTTAAATGTTTCATTTCATTTCTTTTTATTTTAGAAGTAGGCTTTGTGTCCATATGTATATCATAATATTGAATCCAACTTTAATTGCTAATTATTAACAAACCTGACACATTAAAATAATCATACTATTTATTGATTACGGCTTGTTTAAGAATAAATAAATAAATACATTAATATACTTTCATACTGACTTTTATACTTACTTAGAAATAATTTTTCTCCAGTACTTTAGATATAGCTTCACACGTCTCAGGAATAATTACACCCAATGCCTGAGGCGATATTATTGTTGTGAACCTTAAATCCTCATAACTCCTTCCAGTTGCGAGAAATCTTAATGTTGCCGTCAACCTTTCGTGTGGCGAAATAGCTTTACGCATAATAGTATCTTGTCTTCTAATTAGAGGTGAAACCATCTTTAGCAATTTTAAATAAGTTTCTTTGTCCATGCGAAGATAATTGTGCCAATCCCTTGGTGCTACTTTGAATTCATTTATGAGATTTATATGCGAGAACAGTTCTATTTTTCTTAGCCATTCCTTGCACCAAATAGATCTCCTTTTAGTTATTTTCCATTTTTTTCGTGGCAAATACAAATGACATAGCCATAAAATCGTCATCCATTTCTGCACTAATTTTAGATAAAAAAAAATATCACCTACAGTAATAGACTAATCACAAATAATTCAGTAAAAAATAATACCAATTATCACAAAGATATATTTTTAGGTTAAGTTTTGACATTTATTATTTGACATTTGTGATATGCTTGCGCAAGTACATAAACATAAACATGCATACAGTTACGTCTGGGGCCGGCTTTAGGAATGCTTGACTCATTTTGAACGTATATAAACATACAAATGGATTTCTATAATATATATTTCTGCACGTTGCAATATGCCCGACGTGAGCTGGTACTTCCCTCAATTTTTTTAATTTTTCTATGTGTTCTATCACATAGAATTTAACAAAATTTTGCTCAACAAAGGAAAAATATATGAACTTTCGAATGATGCTAATTAAAAATTAGTCCAAACAATTGCACTGGCCGAGAATGCAGAACAAAAAATTATTTTAACTTTTTTATGTACTTGTAAATAATTATTAAACTTCATTTGTTATAAATAATATAGTACAGTGCACTGTGAACACAACGATGAATTTTTTTTTTCGATATCTTGCACCGTTTCGGCTAAAAGTGAGTTTGAAAAGAGGGGCCACTTTCACATGTTTTTAATGATATCTCGGCCAAATGATAAGCTACGGATTTGAAATTTGGTATTTCGAATTTTCTCGAAAAAAGCTATAAAATGACATTAAAATTATTTAAATACCAGGGTGGGGCCAATTCTGTATGGAAACACGATCAGACCCTTTACTTATTACTTTTTTAAATATATTTTCTGACACCTAATTTTACTGAATTACCATATTAAAGTATTAATCAAACGCTGTGCTGAACTTTTGGTTTTGAGCATATTGTTCAAAACGCCGTAAAGTTTTAATATTGCATCTGATTATCTTACATGTTTCTGTTAGGATTTTGCTTTAGCGAAGGAGGTATTTATAAAGAAAACTATCAACTTTCACAAAGATATATTTCAGACAAACAACAATTATATTTAATATATGATTAATGCGTTCAAATGTATGCCACTGAGGTTAGGTAGAGAATGCCGATTTTCACATCATCCTAGAGGCTCCCGTTCGAGCCGGAAATATTGCCCATAGAGCTCATATATAGAGCGGAATCCTGAAGGGTTGTAGTTCACGTATTCCATAGAGTGACGGTAGAGTCCGTCATAGAGTCCGGTTCCATAGAGTCCGGTACAGCAAAGTGTTGAATATAAGGGTGCTGACACACAACACCATAGAGGGATGATGAGTCCATAGAGCATAGATAAGTGAATAATTAAATATAAGGGTGCTGGCGAACAACATTCCTCCCTCCTTTAGGAGATTATAGTTCTTACCAAATTCAGACATTTATAACAAAACATGAACTATAATCTATATGAAATATTTACATGACATGGCAAACATTAAGATTTATATAAAAATTGGAAAAACATTATCATTTAAATTTAGAAATTTAATGTTACTTTTTGTTAAAAGTATTACAGTTGAAATTTAGAAATTAGAAAAACATAACAATAAAATAAAATTACAAATTGGAAAAGTATTACAATTAAATAGTAGAAACTGTAAACATATTTAACATTAAAATTTGGTTTAAATTAGTTATTAAAATACATAAAGTTAAAGTTATAATTGAATAATAACAAACATAATAGTATTGGTTGAAAATTAGAAATTAGGAAAACATTATAATAAAATAAAATTACAAATTGGAAAAGTATTACAATTAAATAGTAGAAACTGAAAACACATTTAACATTAGAATTTAGTTTAAATTAGTTATTAAAATACATAAAGTTGAAGTTATAATTTAGTAATAACAAACATAATAGTATTGGAAAAAAATTTAAATAGTATCAATGAATTTTTTAATTCTATTGACATGAACTTTCACCTGCCTCCGCCCGCACAACAAAGTGTAATTCACGTCTGAATTTTTTGTTAAAATAGTATAAGGTCCTGTCCAAGGCATTTGTAACTTTTTAGACTTTCCTTTTTGGATTGTCTCATTTTTTAACAGAACCTGATCACCAATATTAAATTCAGTCATAGTTGTATTTTTGTCATAATATAATTTGGATTTATTTTTACTTTCAATTAAAATTTCTCGTGCAACTTTATTTGCATTTTGAATTCTATTTTTAATTTCACTAGCATAATCATCAGGTAATTCAGGGTTATATCCAAATACTAGCCGGAAAGGGCTATAACCAGTAGAAGAATGTGGTGTAGTATTCTATGTGAATGTAGAGTATGGTAACCATAAATCCCAATCAGACTGATCTGGTTTTATAAAATTTCGAATGTACTCTACCAGAGTCCTGTGAGATCTCTCGAGAGCTCCGTTAGACTGAGGGTGATATGCAGTCGTTTGAATTTTTTTTATTTTTAAAATTTTGCAAACCTGTTTGAATAACGCACTTAAAAAATTAGTACCCTGGTCTGTAAGTATTTTTGAAGGCACTCCGTAGTTACAAACAATGTTTTCTACAAAAGCTCGTGCTACGCTTTCAGAGTCCTGGAATTTGAGAGGGATTGCTCGACTAAATTTAGTTAGTAGGTCTTGGAATGTTAAAATATATTTATTTTGATTAGAAGTCTCGGTAAAAGGTCCGACTATATCTAGCGCGCATTTTTCGAATGGCTTCGTGGGAGTGTCCGTAATTACCATTGGGAATTTATTTGATTTGTAATTTTTATTTCTTTGGCAAATCTCGCAATTTTTTATATAGACCCTTAAATCTCGTTTGAGATTTGACCAATTATATTTCAAAACAATTCTTTTAAAAGTTCGTTTGAATCCTTGATGACCTCTTATGGGTGTGACATGAAATTCTTGAAATATAGTTTCCTTATCACTGGGAGTAAGAATGTTAGTTAAAGGATAATTAAGTATATGTATAAGTATATTGGTATCTTTAAAAATAAAACGAATCATTGACCTTATTTCCGACCATTCTACGATATCTGATGTATTTACTAAAACAGGTATAGCAATTGTGTTAATATTGCGTTGTAAACATAAATCTTTTAATTTAGATAGGGAATTGAATAAAATTTCAGAAGACGTGCTGTCGGATTCTGTGACCCTAGTAATTAAATAAAAAATGAATGAACCATTGTGTTCGATAAAAGCAACTTCGCCTAAATCTTTATTCTGAGCTTGAAGTTCATTAATTTTATTAAATTTTTCCTTAAATTTGGAAAAAAGAAGGTCAGAAGTTATAAAGTTTTTTGGTATTCCAATGGAAAATGACTGGTGTGAGAAAATATCAGTATTTACATCAACTACATTTCAATTTATAATAACATTATTTTCTAATGCTCTTTTAAAATCGTCATGAGATTTAGAACAGGAAAGTACAAAAATTCTGCTTAGAGCATCAGCGTTAGTATTAATCTTACCCTTTTTATAAACAATATTATAGTCGTACTCTTCGAGCTTTATTTTCCAACGCATAAGCCTAGAGCCGGGATCTTTCAGATTCATTAACCACATAAGTGGTTTGTGATCCGTGAAAATGTTAAATTTAAAACCATATATTATATATAGGGTCGAAAATGTTGAACAGCCCACACTACGGCTAAGAGTTCCTTCTCTATAGTGGAGTAGTTTTCCTCCGCTTTATTTAAAGTCCTACTGGCATAAGCAACAGGAAGGTCGCTGCCAATTGCGCCTTGTGATAATATTGCTCCTATTGCCTTGCCAGACGCGTCAGTGGTTATGTTAAATGTCTCATTAAAATTTGGATATTGTAATATCGGAGCACTAACTAAAAGCGATTTAAGAGTTTCAAAAGATTCTTGTTCGTGAGAAGTCCATTTAAAATTTACATATTTCTTTAACAAATTACTTAAGGGTTTAGATACCATAGAAAAATTATTTATAAATTTGCGATAATACCCGGCCAAACCGAGAAAAGATTTGACGTCCTTAGGGCATTTGGGAACTGGGAAATCACGAACGGCACTTATTTTTGAAGGATCTGGTTTAATGCCTTCAGATGAAATTATATGACCTAGATAAAATACTTCCTTTCGAAAAAAATTACATTTATTTGGTTGCAATCTTAGATTATTAATTCTGAGTCTATCTAAAACTTCACATAAACGATTATAATGATCTAACAAGGTGTTTGAGTAAATGACCACATCGTCCAAATAAACAAAACACTTTAAACCCTGTAGCCCTGTCAACACAGAGTTCATCAGCCTTTGAAATGTGGCTGGTGCGTTTGACAAACCATATGGCATTCGTTTAAAATGATAGTGCGAAGTTTGAGTGGAAAATGCAGTCTTAATTTTATCTTGATCATCCATTGGGATTTGATGAAAACCCAATGCAAGATCAAGCGTTGAAAAATACTTGGAATTGCCAAGTTGGTCAAGAATATCTGTTATATTAGGCAGTGGGAAAGAGTCACCTATAGTAATGTTATTTAATTTTCTGAAGTCTACAACTAACCTCCACTTTAATATCCCGTTTTCAGATTTCTTAGGTACAATCAATAAGGGAGCGTTCCAAGGACTACTACTAGGTTCAATAATATCGCTATCAAGCATTTCTTTTACTTGTTTGTTTATTTCATTTTTGTGTTTTTCAGGCAATCTATAAGGTTTAATATTTACAGGAGGAACATTTGGGATAGTGCAGATTTTGTGGGAAACTGTATTAGTATGAGGAAGTTGATCTCCATCGATATAAAAAATGTCATTATATTCCCTACATAATTGCTTTAAGATTGATTTCTCCTCTGTATTTAAATTTTCATGATTAACCTTATCTAAAATAATTTTTATTCTATCTGATTTAAAATTTATAGCCTTATTTACTGTAGTATTTCCTATAAACCCTGAACTAATGGATTCTAAATTATCTATTCGTTCTAATTTAAACTTAGGTAAATCTAAATTAATTTCATATTCATTTGTATTAACAATATTTACAAAGCATTTAAAATTATCGGGAGATACTAAGGTATTTCTGATAAAAACGCCACTTTTTAATTCTGTTTTCTCTATAATTCCTGTATCATTAGTAAATGTAGACACCTGCACTACAGATTCAGTGCGTGGTTTTAAACTAATTAGAGTATTTGCAAAATTTAAAGGCAAAGAAACCCTATTGAAATTAACTAAAGATTCTTTAATATTTATATTTCCATTAAATTCTTTCAAGAAATCTAATCCTAAAATACCCTCACCTCTAATGGGCACTGTATTATCGACTACGTAAAAGCTATGACTTATAATTCTATCGCCTAATCTAAATTTTATAGTAATCCTACCTATTGCATTCACACTATTTCCAGATACACCGCATAATTTGAGCTTATCCTCATTTGTGTGATCAATTCTTAAATCATTTTGTAAAACTGAAAGTTTGATAAGACTCACTTCTGCTCCCGTGTCTACTAACAAGTTTATACGATCTGTTATTGTACTCAAACATTCGATATTTACAAAAGCTAGATTCTGTTTGGAACTATTAATGCAAGAAAGGTGAGCCTTTTTTAGCTCACTTACGAGGCTAGAAGAATTATCGTTTGTGTCTGGGAAAACTTTACTAGTACTAGGTCCACTTTCATCGATAGCCCTATCTACAATATTAATTTTAGGTTTAAATTGTTCATTATGGATACGCTTCCTACAATCAGAAATACTATGACCTAAATTTTTGCAGTAATCGCATGTTATTGGAATAGATTTAATATGGGATGTGGGACGAAAGGAATAGTTATTAGGCTTTTTAAATTTTGATTTGAAGTTTTTGGATGAATTTAATAACTTTTCTTCCTCAACGGCTGCCGAAATTGCTAATTCTAACGTCTTTAGTTGTTTAGCCTTTATTAAAATTTTTAAATCATGATGTAGGCCCTCTTGAAAAATATGTAATGCTTGATAATTAAGTAATTTTGAGCAATAAACATTGGAATCTGGTATTTCAATTTGTTTTATAGTTGCATCGATCAACTCCCTTAAAATATCTTGTAACCTTAAACCAAAATCCCTAGCACTTTCATTGAAACCCTGCCTACATTGATTGAACTCAATTTGAAGAGAAGAAACAGACCTATTATCTAAATAAAGCTCTTCTAAAGCAGCTTTAAGCTCGTCAAAGTTTTCAAATTTTCTATACTGAATTGCCTGCATGGCTTTTCCTTTAATTTTTATATATAAAATGTAGTCTAATAATGCATCATGATCACTTGATTTAACAACTTTAAATGCATACGTGCAAGAACGAAAAAATTGATCAAGCTGTAATTTGCTTGAACCGTCAAAGCAATCAATAGCATCCATAGCTCTTTGTAATGCAGACATGTTTGTAACTTTTTCAATAAGTGGTAACAAAAGAAGGAAAGGAACTCAGGTGTAATAGAATGTTTGGATATGATGATTAGCTTATCATTAAAGACTGAATTTAATAAATGTGAAATAAGGTTACCTGTTTCCAGAGAAAACTTGTAGAGTTGTCAAATAAAATCGCGCGAACGGCTGATCACTCTTTGTTGTGGCAGTCTGAGGTTGGTGCAGTACAATACAAGCATAAATACCCTAGATTATACAAAAATTATTAATAATTTTGTTTACAATATATAAAAACACAACGTGGCAATAGATATAATATGATAGAGTATTTTCAAGAAATGGATTTAAGAAATTTGCTTACAATATAGCATAAAAATAAAATTTGGTATAAAAGTACTATAAAATAGCAAAAGTAAATACTTATTTTAATAAAATTGCTTATGATATATTGACATTAGAATTAGAATGTAGAGATAATATAGAATTCGAATATCAAAGCAAGATTTTGGTAATTAAATTAGAAAAAAAAATTGGTAATTAGAATTAGAAAATAAGTATTTAACATAAAATAGAGAATGAAATGTCTAGAATTTGGCAAAAACCATAATCAAATATAATAAAATGAATGTACTATCTTCCCTTTGTGCTGTAATGGCGGTCAGAAAAGACGCTTCTTTGTGTATGCGACGCTCCAATGGCAGATCCTTTGTCCAAATAGCTAGGAACGCTCTACATAAGCTGTGCGGCCTTGTGTCCAATTCTGGGGTCTGTTTCACGTTATATTCTTTGCTATCTGCGACGCTGTTGATTTTTCTTGGATTCTTGTTGCAAAATCACAAGTTTTTACCTCTCTTACAAGCCTGTTTTTTTATTCGATCCCACCGCTGCCACCAATATGTTAGGATTTTGCTTTAGCGAAGGAGGTATTTATAAAGAAAACTATCAACTTTCACAAAGATATATTTCAGACAAACAACAATTATATTTAATATATGATTAATGCGTTCAAATGTATGCCACTGAGGTTAGGTAGAGAATGCCGATTTTCACATCATCCTAGAGGCTCCCGTTCGAGCCGGAAATATTGCCCATAGAGCTCATATATAGAGCAGAATCCTGAAGGGTTGTAGTTCACGTATTCCATAGAGTGACGGTAGAGTCCGTCATAGAGTCCGGTTCCATAGAGTCAGGTACAGCAAAGTGTTGAATATAAGGGTGCTGACACACAACACCATAGAGGGATGATGAGTCCATAGAGCATAGATAAGTGAATAATTAAATATAAGGGTGCTGGCGCACAACATTTCATTACCTGTTAATCAAAAGTTAAAGTGAGGATTTCGTAATACCTGTGCTGTGATGGTTGTTATAATATTTCGCACTGAAGTATTGAGTATAATAATATATTAAAACAGTATATTAATTAACGATTGTAAGGGTAAGTAAAACTCAAAGAAAACTACGGTCACTTTTAGTTTTGCCGAAGGGATGCATCCACAGCAGTTTCATTGACTTTTACTGTACCACGAAGTGGTATTTTTTAATTAGAATTATCCGAGTTGCCATTAATTTCTCATAAATTTGCCTATCTATCTGTAATATATTTGTATCTAATATATTTCTATTTATTGGTAATCTTCATAGTTGATGGTAATTTCATAGCTCTTTTCAATTCGTTGGCACATGCAATGAACACAATAATTTACCTGGTGACACCGTAACGCATGAATAGGAATTAAAATATGCTGGAGCATCGTCTGTCATGAAATAATTGGATTTTTTAAGAACTATTTTGTCTTGTTTATGCAAGAAGCAAAATCTCACTGCCAAAATTTATCAATCACTAAGAGCGTATGCAATTTAAATCCACAGCCGTTAGTACCGTCAATGCAAATCTAGTCTGTGCCATTTGCAGATACAATAACACTTGCTCCTGCATATCTATTATAATTACTAGAATTAATTACCTAATAATTCGCGTTAGCTTTAATATAAAATACAATTTTGAAGTTCTTCGTTGATTCTCTTCAACCCAAACGGTTACACTTTTTGAATCTTTATTTATGAAGGGCAAGTCTTTTGTTTGTGGGCAGTCCGAATATGTTCATTCCTAGCTTCCTATAAGGTCTTACGGCAATAGATACACTTGGTTAGAAAAATATTGATTATTTTTTTAGATTTTGTGTTCCACATCTCCCTTGCCCCTCCCACATCTACTATTGTGCTGTTATGGTCCTTGATATTTGAATGTGATGCTACTGCCTATTTTTTTTGTAATTCTCATTTTATTTTTATTATCCAATTTGTTCACCCTAGTATTTCTACTGGCATTTCTGATACGACTTTCTTTTTTTCAGGATTAAACTTTAAAACAGAATGAACATTCATTAAATCATTACAGCAAAGATTAAGATGTTTTTTTATTATTATTAGAAAATTCATACACTTTATATTTTTGTTACCAAAACGCAGATTGTTTAAGTGGTTAAGTCTAATTTAGGCTAAAATTTAGGTTATGGTAAAAACTAATTCTTTGGGAATTGTTATTGCATTGAAAAATTAATAATGGAAAACAAATATTAATAAAATACTTTATATACAACTCAGAGAACTGATTTCACACACGCGGTTTCTAACGCGATTTTTCACGAGGTAACAAAAATTGAAAGCAAGAATTGCACAATCGTGTTGCAATAGACCACTTACTCACTGGGATGACATAATATCACAGATAATGTCATTTCTTAATATATTAATGGAGTAATATATGAATACAAAAAAGTAAATATACTCACGAATCCATTATTAACGTTCGGGGTTTCAGAGTTTCACAAGTAATGAACAGGCACAGAATAGAACAATGTTGCCTAAATCAGTTGCACAAACCTACGCACCCTAATCTTTTCTAATTAATTTCACGTTGTAATGATTAATAATGATATAGTTAATAAGTGAATAAGCGATCGTATACTTATATCATATCGTAATAAATTATACATATATTTAAATTAATAAATTATAATACATATACCAATGTATTCGACAATTCGAGAGAACAGATAATCATTTATTATTCTAATTTGACAGAGTGAGTCATTTTTCAAGATGAGTAAAACTGCACTATACAGCGCCAAGAAAAATGATCTCGATTACATAACCGTGAGCTATGAAAATGATTATATGAATTTTATGAAGTTTATCGAACGAAAAAAGGCCGAGGCACTTTTATTGCCGGAGAAGGTTTCAAGATTTGGCATCTAAATCCAAACATATTGAGACTGCTCATAATCGGCAGGAAATAACATATATTCCCTTTGATGACATTATTTGAATCGAGGACTCAGACGATTCAGGAGGATTTCTTATGGAAAATTACGAGCTCCAAGTAATTGGAGAATTTTAACTAAAATATCTAAAGAGATTAAGGCGGAGCAGGGGACGGTGGCTTCGTTGCCGTTCGATCTGCCTTTTGATCGTAATATATATAGATTTATTTTTCAATTTATTGAAAAACATTGAGGGTCTACATCTTAAAATTTATGTTGATAAGGTAATGTTAAATTTATATAGTATTATATAAATGCTTGGTAAATATACTTAGCAATAAGTTATGATAGTATTATTATTTTAGTACCAGAACGATGCAGCAAGCTGGGGCGATTCAGTTCGCGAAACGGCAGGAAGCCACAACGTAGCGCTTCTGCGAGTTTCTGTAAGCTATTGTAATAAGCTTAGATAATATAGTAATAATTGAGATAATAGTTAGTATTAGGTGATAATTTACAATTTTGTGCAGACATTCCCGAGATTCTGTAAGTTACTATAATAATTTAGAAAATTTGTGCCTGTCTATATCAGAATTTTGATGAAGATATCTTTACATAAAACATTGAATTATCGGAATTATAAGGTGGTTCGGATTGGAAATTAAGTTGCTCATTTTTTATTATAGTTATTCACTATGTACGAAAACTCTGCAACGATTAATAAATGCACGGTCCCTACTCCAAGGTCAAATAACACTCGGTGTCAAAAACATCAAAATAACTTAAAACGGTTAAAAATTGACCACGAAATGATATTCATCGGAGACTTTCTAATTGCAAATTTGTGCAAATTTGAAACTTTCAACGCTGCCAATTTTGGAATTGGGGGAGATAAAATTGGAAATGTTTTGTTCCTATTAAAAAACAGCGAGTTTTCAAATAAAAAGACTAAAATAGTAGTGATAGAAACCAACAACACCGAGCACAGCAAACCATATGAAAGTTAAACTAGTTTTCGTACAGTCGTAATATTTTGGTAAGATGTATAAGACTATGGTATCTACCGTTGAAAAAATAATAATAAAAATCGTCGAAAAATTTATTTTAACACTTTATTACAAGAAAACGGCCTGGCCGATTTCTATCAAAATTTAATCAGCACGATTCCCAACCAAAATCTATCGAACGGTTTTTGAATTTGCATAATCGATTCAGAATTGCGAAAACATAAAATAATCGATTCAGAATTGAGAAAACATAAAATAAGCGAATCGGATTTTTTGATGAACACATAAACTTCTTCTTCGGAAAGCTAACAAGTATAAAGGTAGTACCTATTTTTAATTTCTTCAACTCTTAAATTTAATTTTGCGGGGTTTACGCTAAATTTTGGAATAGTATCGATCTATGCATTATTAAATTTAGGAATATTTTGAATCGACATATTTGCTAAAAACTTGGATAAATTTTCTATTAAATTATCGGAATTATGTTTCAATGGAATTTAAAAATAAAATTGACTGCTATAAAGTCTTCAATTAATTGAATAAAAATTAATTGTAAAAATTGCTTTCTTATCTCCAGCGATTGAAGGATAAGGGAGAATTGGCAATTTTACTATCAAATACAAAATTTTCACTCACCAGTTTAGGGTTCTTTGGTGACTATCCTCTTCGCACTTTTCACACACAATATTTTTTACCTTTAATTTCTTGATTTTGAATTGCATGGAAATCCTGCGTTAGGCCTTTCCAAAATCAATTCTACAATCTTTGTTACTTCTATAATTACTTTTGTTCTATTGCTTCCGACGTCTAAATATTCTATCAATGGATATCTGTGATAGACGATTGCGAATTCTATCATACAGAATAAAAGAAGAAAAACTTTATTTCTTAAAATTACAATTGATTATACAAAATACTTCAATTTTATAATATTATAATATAATGAATAATGAACTGGTATGTGAACTGGCAAAAATTATATATATAGTTATTCTCCTCGAGTATAGAGATCTCGCATCCTTATATAGGTGAAAATATGCTTATCAGCAAGGTGGTTCGTGTAACTAGTTGCGACTATAAACACATGGTATTCTAATATTGTCTAGGACTAGATGTACCTGGCATATTTATTGTAGGCAATTCATTAATTTTCAGTGAAGCGCCTCTTGTGTTCCTTTTGCATATACCAGCAAAGTGTGCGTTGCACACCTTATTTTTTTATTATTTTAATAATTTTTACAACTGTCCTGAAACGGACAACAAGTAAAATATTTGACATGAAACTGAAGGCGTTGGCAAAATACAAATCATCTGACCATTGCCAGTGATTTGTCGAAGGTCTTATCTATTGTTGATTAGTGCAGAAGAAATTTTCTTTTTTATCGGACCCTGGTAGAGTTGATTTGAAGTTTTCTCGCGAGCAAGTTCGGGTGATCAGCTAGGCGATTTCTATATTTGTGTGAGTAAGCCATTAATTCATCCTTAACTGTGCTAGTGCCTGTGTCTTTGTGTATTAACCAATTTGGAACATACTTTAGTGCTTTCAAAATTTCTTTTAATAACTTGTTTTGAAATCTTTGAATTATTAAAGCGTTTGAGTTGGAAGTTGATTCCCATAGCTGTATGCCATATGTACAAATTGGTTTGATGATGGCTTTATAGAGGTAAATTTTATTATGAGTGTCAAGTTTTGATTTTCGTCTAAGGAGCCAATGATATCTTCTTCTGGTTTCTTCAAGCTGCTTTCTCTTTTTCTTAATGTGTTCTTTCCAGGTTAGTCTCTTATCCAGGTGTAAACCTAGATATTTGACTGTATCTGTTTGATCTATAATTTCGTCATTAAGTCTTACTGCAGGACATGTCCCTTCGCAAAGAGTGAAAGTGATGTGTTTTGACTTGCTGCTGTTAACTTCTATTCTCCACAAGCTTAACCATTTTTGTTTCACGTCAAGATGATCCTGGAGCATTTTTGATGTGATTATGGGATCTTCATGTGTTGCCATTATGCCTGTGTTGTCTGCATATGTTGCTGTCAAAATGTCTTCTTTCTGTGGTAGGTCCGCAGTGTATATGAGGTATAATAGTGGCCCAATGACACTACCTTGAGGCACACCCGATCTGACAGGATGTAATGAGGATGTTTCACCCCTTACACTAACAAAGAATGTTCTACCTTCCAGGTAGGACTTTATTATTAGGTATATATCAATCGGCAATGCATTTTTTATTTTGTAAAGTAGGCCGGGATGC